>NC_133042.1:1805000-2105000 GCF_048771995.1 Taeniopygia guttata
AGTTTCTCTAATCTGTGGACCAGATTGGAGATGGTTTATAATTTCCCTCCATCTCAAGGATTCAGTTTGTTTCAGGTTTGGGTTTTCCTTTCCACTCTGGTACATACATGGTCATGGTGTTCTGAGGAGAGCAGAGGAAGGACACTGGGGTGGCTGGGGCAGGAGTCCTGCTGGTCTGTGTTATATCTGGGGAACAGTAGGGAAAATGAAAATATTTAGTTTCTGGGTGCAGTAGCAGTGAAGGAAATCTGGGTAAGATCTGCTGCAGCAGCATCTCCTTCACCTCAGGGGTTGTTCTCACCCCCCTCCCAAGTGAAACCTGAATTTAAAAGCTATTTACGACCCAGACTTCCAGTGACTGCAGCAGTCTGTGGGGCTGGGAGGATATCCCTGTTTGCCAGTTTATGTAGGAAGAGTCACATGAAGTGTCTGTATCACACAGACCAACTTCACAAACATCCTGGGAAAATCTGGGCTGGAGGAACTCGGTGCTGATGTTTTCCGAGAAGTGCCCTTCGGATGATCTTGGGAACTTGGCAGGATGGAGCTGCTGCTTTGTGGGCATTGTAAGAATGTCGGAAATATCTCAGACAAAACACTTGTTTGTGCAGGGAAATTGTGTTGCTTGCAGCTGCTGAAAATGCAGCTCTCAGGTCACATCCCTGAGGCTCCTGGTGAACCTGCTGCGCTTGCTTCTCATCGAGGAAGTTCCTTTTGCATGTTAAAAGAGAGGGCAAGGGCAAGAGAGACATGAACTCTGGTGTGCAGGTGATACTGTTCAAATCATGGGAGCCTTTGGTCATGAATGAGCTCCTTGACAGGGTGGGAAATAATTCTGCTCCCAGCCTCTCTGTATTTCCCATGGAATGATGCTCCATGGGTCCCATTCCAGCACCAAACCCAGGTATTTTTGTGAGCTGCTTTGGGCAGTCTGGGTTGCACAAAAATGTTTATGGAATGATGCTCCATGGGTCCCATTCCTCTCTCTATTTCCCATGGAATGATGCTCCATGGGTCCCATTCCTCTCTCTATTTCCCATGGAATGATGCTCCATGGGTCCCATTCCAGCACCAAACCCAGGTATTTCTGTGAGCTGCTTTGGGCAGTCTGGGTTGCACAGAAATGTTTATGGACGGCAGCTCCCAGCACTGCACCTCGTTGTAGCTACAAATAGGCTGCTCAGAGCTGCCTGTACTCAGGAGCTCCTGTGCTGTTGGAGAGCTCTGTGTGGCTTTCATAAGGACACCAAGTCTTGACACTAATTGTACCTTGCTTATCCTGCTCCCTTAGTGCATTCAGATGAGATTTGTTTCGTACAAGTAGGGAGATTTGTCCAGCTCTTAGGGGCCAAGTAAGAAATTTTTGAATTGCTTGTTAAGCTGTGGAAGGCTCTGACTCCTCTGCCTGCAGATGTGAAGAGGACTAAAGGGCTCCCAGGCTGAATGGCTGCTCTGTGCCCTGGCACACTGGGGCTCCAGCTGTGCTTGTGTGGGCACTGGAATCTCCCTTTTCCTGCTCAGTGAAGGGAAGAGTTAACCAAGCCACCTGCCCCACATGCTCTCAGGGCAGTCCCTACCCTGTCACCTCTCCTCAGGAATTTGAAACTTGCCCATGTCTTGCACAAGGAGTTTAATATTTCGAATCTCCATGCATTGCTCCTATCTGCCATGTGCTTCAGCATATTGATTACACAGAGCTGGCTTTGTGGGCTGCCTTGTAAATGGAGACTTTCTTGTTTTGCCTTGTGGCTTGGGAGCTGGGATGTGATCCTGAAGGAAATGTCTCCTTTGCCAGCCACACAGGGCTTCCCTGACATGCTCCTGCTGTAAATCTTTAGTGCTCTTAGCTCTACTCAGTAACTCACTGAGGTGCAGTTAATGGCTGAGCAAAAGTCAGTGTTACTCTCAGGAAATACTTCTTGGAAAAGCATGATCAAGTGATTCTGTGGTGTCATAGTTCCAGTTCCCCAAAACTCTTCTTTTAGTTCAGAATGACAGAAAAGTACATTTCTGAACTGCCATCTGCAGTTTTCTGGGCATACTTAGAATGCTTCAGCCATAGCAGTACAGGGTTAATCTGATTTAGGAACCAAGCCTCAAGTCCCCTCTGTTCTAGGGATATTTGTCAGGGAAAAACCCTTTCTTTGTGTGTCAAGGAAGGGCTTTAGAGGCACAAAAGCTCCTTATCTTCTGAATGATAGCAAATGCCTTGGTGATGTGCTGGTGATTCTGCAGTCCCCAGGGCACTATTTCAGGCTGCCCACATAGTCTGTGCCTGGAGTTATTCAACAATTTGGGCTGACACATTATTGTTTTCACGACAAGCACAGAGACAAGCTCATTTCTAACTCCAAAAAAATGGCTCATTTTCCCAAAAATCCTTTATCTAAAAGTTTCTTTTAATGGGAGCTGTCTAGATCATTGACTGCGGGCTGCTGTGAAAAAACTGAAGGTCTCTGCAGAGGTTTGGAGTTTATGAACTGCTTTTCTGTCTCCTTTCACTAAATCTGCTGCTCTGTGGGACTGGTCAGATGGGAAGAGCAGGGTAAATCTCTGTGGCAGCTGGGAGGTTGTTCTGTGTTAGAACCTCCTCTTTGTACAGGTCCTGAGCCTCCACCCACCAACCCCATGGGTTTGGAGCTCGAGCAGCTTTCCTGCCCTGCTGGGGCTCTCTGCAGCCCTGCCTGGGATGCTCTGTGTGCACAGGCTTGCTGACACTCCCAGCTGGATGCAGTTTCAGGTGTCAGGTGATGTCTTGTGCCTCCTTGACCCAATCTTTAGACAACCAGTGCAGCAGCAAATGTCCCTCAGTGTGAGGTGGCACGGGGGCACAAGGTTCTTCAGAACACTCGTTTTGTTTGTGCTTGTTGTCTCAGAGATGTCGACCACTGCTTTGTGTTCATGCTGGATTGTCCACCTTTCCTGCAGGTACCAGCCAAAGCCTCCTGTGCTGCTGAGAGGAGGCAACTTGTGTGGGGGAAAGGAGGGGCAGACACTGATCTCTTGTCTGTGGTGACCAGGGACAGGAGCCAGGAACGGCTGGAGCTGGGCCAGGGCAGCTCAGGCTGGAGAGCAGGAAAGGTTCTTCCCCCAGAGGTGCTGGCACTGCCCAGGCTGCCCAGGGAATGGGCACGGCCCCGAGGCTGCCAGAGCTCCAGGAGCCTTTGGCCAGCGCTGCCAGGGATGCCCAGGGTGGGATTTTGGGGTGCCTGTGCAGGGATGGGGCTGGGCTGGGTGATCCTGGTGGGTCCCTTCCAACTCAGCTTATTCTGTGATCCTGTAATAGAGCAGGTGTGAAAAGCTGCTTTAAATCACACCCAGCAGCTCCTGGCAGCCCCTGCGTGTCCTGGGGAGTCAGTGAGTCCCTGGATTTGTCACTTGGGAATTGTTGAGGACAGAGGATGATGAGAGGAAAATCAGTACGTGAAGAGAGCAGGTCTTGATCCCTGGTGCTGCTCTGTTGGGTTGGGACATGCTGGAGGTGCTGTGGGGTGGCACAGGGGAAGGGATGGAGCCCAGCTTGTGCTTCAGCACTTGTCGTCCCATGTCCCATCCTGCTCCTCAAGGACAGAGCAGGGACAGCAACTCCGGCAGGAGCCCCAGGTTTGGGACATGGGAACCACTCACAGGGAGGGGAGAGGGGCTCAGTCCTTCCCAGCCCCCTGTTCTGGGCTGCTGTGATGGGGATCAAATGCTGACTCAGACTCTCCCTGCTGGAATATAATTATAGGATGATTTTATTCTTTTAATGCCTAGATCAGTTACTTTTTTCTGGCTGTTACAAGGTGAGGATTTGGATTGTCAGAGAGGTTTCAGTTTAAAAGGTGTAAACACCCTAGTTATCACTTTGGCTTTGGCTCATCAGCCAAGCAGCAAATGGAGAAGAGAAAAGCCACAGTAAGGAGATTTCTTCTGGAGCTGAGGATGCAAGATTAACCCCCAGAGACTTCCACAGAGGTCCCTGGTGTATGAGAAGCCATTGGGTCTTTGCTCTGTCATTAATACTGCCTTGCAGACTTTCTTATCTCCCTTTTGGAGGTGAGGTGGCTGCTGACTGTCATTGCTCATGTTGTAGGTTGGGTTCAATAAATCAGTTATTTTTGTTTTTAATTAATCTCTGTATGTGGGGCTCTTTGGTGGCTGGTCTGGGTGCAGCCTAAGTTCTGACAGGCTGACACAAGGTTGACTTCCCTTTTCTAAATGAGATCTGCATGACTACTCAGATTTACGCTTTGTTGGGCAATGTTTGCCCTGGCTTCTCCATCCTGGATATTCTATTACTCATTACTGTTCAAATCCTGGCAAATAAATAAATTATTTTTGCTATGGCAACAAGAACCTATCGGTTGAACAGCACAATATTTCATGAAAAGCCTGATTTACTCTTTCCAGTGTGTCTGATTGTTGGGCAGAGTATTTATATATAAATTTATGTGTATATATGTATATATGGATTTGGGTTGGACCCTGGGTTTGTGACACAGCTGTGGGTGAAGCCTCCAGCTGAGCAAAGAGTGAAAATCCCTGCAAACATCCAGAGCTGAAGGGTGCAAAATTCTTCCTTGCCACAGCTGGCAGCTGCTGGGGCAGGAACAGGGGAAGCAGTGCTGAGACAGGCTGGGCAGAGGCCCTGGCTGGGCTCCAGTGAGCTTGGCTCTGCTGGCACATGCTTTTCTTCTAAAGAAACGTCCCCTGTTGCCTTTTCTGTTCCCATAAAAGTCCCTGTGGTCTGGCAAGGCGCTGCTGGCTGTGCAAACCTGTTGTCTGTGCCATGACTGGGCTCTTGGTTTTCCTTTTTGGCTGGTTCCTGGGACTGAAGCTGCCTGTGTTCCTTGCACACAGCACTCAGCTGTGCTCTGTAGCCACTCAGAGCATTTCTCTGCCCCATGTGTCCCCTGGTTTTGCCTGAATGCTTCGCCCTCCGTGTTCTGCTGGGTCAAGCAGAGCTGCTTTATGCGCCCCTGAAAGCCTTTTGTGCTTGGAGAGGGGAGCTCAGGTGCTGCCACAGCAGATTTTGGGGTTTGGGCTCTCTGCCCATGGGCAGGGCTGAGTGCCCCAGGGTCCATCCTGTGCCAGTGCCTGGTTGTGCCTTGTGTTTGCTCTCCCTGGGTGTGCCCAGGGTTTTACTGCAGCAGCCTCTGCCTGGTGCAGGGGCTGGGAGCAGGGGCTGGGATCTGCCACAGGGCAGGGCAGTGTGGTTTGGGGGAACTGGTGCCAGCCACACACAACTGCCTGTGTGAGCCTTGCAGGTGCTCTTGGCCCAGCTGTGCCCTGGGTGCCAGGGACTGGCTGGTTGCTCTTGTTATGTCAAGGGCTCAAGGACTGCCTCCTGCTTGAATTGGCTGTGGAGAGTGGGAGCTGTTGAGTTTGGGGCTGTTGGTGTTGTCTCTGGGCTCTGTGTGGGATGAGGGTGTCTCCAGGCTGTTTCTGCTCCGTTCTGCTCTTTGGTTTTGCTCCCTGCTGATGCTGTTTTCTCCTTCAGCACTGCATGTACCTTTGGTCCAAACTGGAATCAAGGTCATTTTTCTTAGAGATTTCCTCCAGATAGCAGAAAACCAGGAACATTGAGTTCCATCTCCCAAGCTTAAATTCTAAACCCCAAGGCATATCTCTCCGTTTAGCCAAGTACTTCTTGCCCTTCAGTGCCATTGGCAGCACTGGTAAATGGCCTCTGTGCATTTTCTGGTTCTGGGATAGCTCCTGGGCTTCCAGGAGCCCTGGGCACCTCCACCCTGGTGGCCTTTGTGCCTGGCAGCGTGGCTCATCCCCACAGGACAGACACCACATTGTGAGCAGGGACAGCCTGGCTTGGATCAGGGAGCATCTAGGTCAGCAGCAGGGATGGGAAATTCAGGGAGCAACAAGTGGGATGCTCTCAGCTTCAGGACCATTTCATTCCAGTCCCTTTTCTCTGAAATACAATTACTCTTCTGTGTCATTTGGGGAGACTCAGAGTGGCTGGGGCAGGGAATGGGGAAAGGCAGCTGCTTCCCTCCATGCAGTTTCCATCCCAGCTTCTCCTGGGAGCAGGGGAAGGGAGCCAGCCTGTGTCCAAGGTCCATCCTGCCCTGGGGCAGAGTAGCTCCAGCTCCAGCTGTGGCTTGCAGTGTGGAGGAGCTGCAGCTGGTCCCTCTGGTACCCAGATTCAAACTAAGCTGCCCTTGCTGCTTTGCTGAAAAGCAGCAGTGAAATGCTCCCCGTCCCGCTCTGGTCCCTCCAGAGCTCCATGGCTGCTGTGCATGGGCAGCACTGTGATGTGCTGGCAGCTCTGGCCCTTGGGGACATCCAGGTGTGACTTTGGCAACTCCTAATAATGTCACTGCAGTGCTCTGACCGCTGCTGTGACAGGGAATGGGTGCACCTGGGCACTATTGGTTTTTGAGGGCTGCTTGGGGCCAGGTCCCACTTCCCAGCCTCTGGGGATTTTCTCTATGACAGAACTGTGGGATAAATGTGCTGCACTTGCCCTTGGCCTGTCATTACACAGCATCTGGAGAGAAGACAACCACTGGGCTCCTGCTACCTGTCACAAGTTGCCACGTCCTTTCCATTCTGTCCATAACCCTATTAGCTGAATTTTAATTGTATTTAGAAGTAAAGGGATCACAACACCCTTTTAGACAGCTGCTCCTGAATCTTGATCTGTGTTGGCTAAATACTTCCCTACTTTTGGCATGAACTTATTCCTGGCAAGCTTATCCTTCTTATTTGTCTGATGTGTGCTGGCATCAGCAATTCTCTGCTCCTTGGTGGTTGTTTTCTGGAGTACTTACAAAGAGCTGTTATACTTTTTCTCCACCCTCACTTTTGCTGGTGTGAAGCTTTTGCCAGTGAATCTCCTGTGCACCTGCTGAGGTGACCTGTAACCAGATCCCTGGAGCACAGCGGTAGGTAATGATTAGGACAGGCAGGGCTGCAGGGGAGCAAACCTTTGCCTCAGCTTTTCTTTTCAGCTTGGACAGGCACATCTGGAGTTACTTCCACTGCCTGCTGCGTGTTACAGGGAGGAGAGAGCCAGGCAGTCCCTCTTTCCAGCCAAAATGCCTTGCTTAATTCCTGGCTTATTTAAGAAGCATCCTAATTATGATTACAGTCCTGTAGCCAATCCCAAATTTTCTTCCTCAGTTATTGACAGGTGATGAACTCTTAGTTCAAGGGTTGCTCTTAAACTCAATTCCATTTTTAGTGTTTTTGCTCTCCAGTTTTCTTCATGACCATAAAATTCCGGTTAGCCCTTGATGAACTCTTGTGTTTGAGTCACTTTCATTTCTCAGTCTCCCAGTTACAGTGGAAGTCATTAGTGACAATACTAGATAAAACTGGTTTTACACAAGAACCTTTTAGGCCTCCCCTTGTCCAGTATTTTCCCTGTCTGCTGCCAGCTGTTACCATCTCTCCTTTAGCTGCTTCCTTCTTCTCACATCTGGTTTTAATCCCTGTTTAATGTAGCTTAAATTGCTCTTTGCCAGAATGTCCTCTTAAGACTGGAGTCCTGATCATGGGTGCTTCTGTTTTCTGGAGCTTGGATACACAAAGGAGTTACCAGGAATTAGCAGTGTCACCTTTCCAACATGTGGGTGCTTTCCTGCTTGTCTCTCCCATGAGAGACGTGGTGGCAGCTCCTGCTGGTGTCAGTGTGAGGTGCTGGCAGAGGGCACAAAGACAGAGGTGCTCCAGACCCCTGAGCCTCCTGCCTCCATCCCATCCGTTTGGCTCTGCCTTTGGGGTTTCCCTCAGCGAGGCAGGAGATCCACCAAGGCACTTGGGGAGGGATTGGGGATCTGCAGTGGCCGCTTTAAACCAGGGGCAGCCCTGGCGTGTGCAGCGGCCCGTGCCAGAGCCAGCGTGGGGATCACTGGGTTCTTGTGCTCCTCCCTGATAATTCTCCTTTGCTGTTGCCCAGATGAAGATCTCTTTCAACGAGACAAGTTTGCAGACGATGTTTGAGTACCCCTCAGAGAGCTCCCTGGCAGAAGAGGATGAGGAAGAGGAAGGACACGCTTCGGAGACGGAGGAAAAATCTCGTACCTTTTATATTCCACGCCCAAACAGCACTTTGCATCCCAGTACACCTAACTCAGGTGAGCGAGGCACTGTGTTGGCACCGTGGGTTTCTAGTGGTGTCTGACACTGCCCATGTTTCCCACAGACTCATAAGGGGCTCCACGTGGGTGGAAATGCTAGTGGAGGTGAACAGGGAGCTGCACATGGGCAGCTTCCAGGCTGTCCCTGCTGGGATTCTGGTCCCACTTTTTGTGGGGTGGTGAGGAGTATTTACCTCATCTTTCTCCTTCCAGCAGATTTATCCAGCTACACCCCAAAGCACTCCGTGAAATTCAGCGAGTGGCAGGAGCAGAAGTATGAGGGTCCTGCTGCAGAGGGATCCCTCCCAAAGGAAGCTGATTCCCATGGGAACCAAGTCATGGTGAGGCTATAAATAACCAACTCTTGTGCTTCCTTGAGGGGTGGGGGTTGTTCCAGGCAGTGGATGGGACAGGATGTGCCTTCCCCTGCACACCTGTGTTTGTGTGCTGCCCAGGGAGCTGTGTCACTGCTCCCAAAGGGACCAACACACTGTCCCACTGCCACTACCACCTGCCCCTCCCCGGCTGCGTGAAGGAAACTCAAGGCAGCTGGCACACTTTGTGCTCAGCAGGAAAGGCAAGGATGTTTTGGAAGAAGTCCAGAGGGAGGCCAGGGAGGTGCTCCATGGGTTGAAGCCCCTCTGCTCTGGAGCCAGGCTGGGAGAGCTGGGGGTGTTCAACTGGAGAAGGTTCCAGGGAGAGCTCAGAGCCCCTTGCAGGGCCTGAAGAGAGCTTATAAAAAACAGGGAGTTTTTTTGTTTTTTTTTTAACATGGGCAGGTGATAGGACAAGGGGGAATGGTTTTAAACTAAAAAAGAAGAGATTTAGATTAGATATTGGAAAGAAATAGTTCCCTTTGATGGTGGTGAAGCCTTGGTGCAAGGTGGCTGCCCCTGGATCCCTGGTAGGCCAGGTTGGATGGGGCTTGGAGTGACCTGGGATAGTGGAAGGTGTCCCTGCCCCTGGCAGGAGGTTGGAACAAGGTGGGTTTTAAGATCCCTTCGAACCCAAACCATGGCAGGACGTTCTGATACTGCAGGGCACGTTTGGAGGGGGTCACTAACAAAACACACCCAGTTAGGCCGGGCAGGGTGCCCAGGCACCACCCAAGGGTGAGGGGGCTCCTTGGGCCGGCTCTGACCGCGGTGTCCCTGTGCTCTGCCCGCAGCTCACCCCGGCGGAGAAGGGCGGACTCTCGGATTTCAGCAGCGAGCCCGCGCTCTATTTCTGAGGCTGCCGGGCAGGATGGGGCAGTGCCACTGCCACCGTGTCCACACGGGAACCGCCACCCAAACCGCCCCGACCGCGGCTTTCCCGGATCCTGCTGCCAAGGGTGGACCAGATGCTCCCGGGCATCCTCGGAGAATATTTGCACTGGAGTTTGGGACTGCTTTCAAGGCGTATGATTTATTCTGCCTGTGGCCTTGCATATTCCTTGTTCAAGATCAGCTGCTGGTTAAGCAAGTGTGGGAAGGACATCTGTAATCCTCAGATGGATGTTGATTTTTCTCAGTGCTTGTCTGAGTCTAGGCACTGTGCAGGGTGTGGACAGCTTTTGCAACCTTCTCCCCAGTGGAGGATGGCTCTGCAGTGGAGCACTGGGCAGTGAGGTGTGTTCACAGCGTGCACATTTGGTGTCAGTTTGAAAAACCACTGAAGGTTCATGGTTTGCCCTTGGCATGTTTCCAGCTCTGGTTTTGCTGAAACATCATGGAATTCATGTGCCAGTTACACGTTTGTGGAGTTCACTGAACACCCTGAGGGAGGGATGGGAAGAGCAATGAATGCCTTTAGCTTTAGATGTTATTTTTGCACCAATCAGTAGAGAAGTGTCCAGACTGTCTCAAGCCTCTTGAAGATTCCCAAATATTGGCCATAGCTTTGGTCTGTCCTCCCCAGCTCTGGCATCCAGTCTCTGGGAGTTGCTGGTTGTACTCCAGTTTGCCAGTTCCTCTTGTTGCTTTGTTCCAAATCTGATTGATCTCTCTTGGTTGCTTCCTTCAAGCCACACTTGCTCTGCTCCTCTAGTCAAAGCATAGGAGGGACGTTTCACTCCTTCTGCAGAACTTGAACAAGGAATGTGGGTTATTTTTGTTTTTTTCTAGGATTTTTATAGTTCTATTGTAATTGTTTAATGCAGCCAATATGCAAAGGAATCTGCTAGAATCTTCCATTCAAGTTTTCTACTACTGTAAACTCAGGGTCAAAATTGCACTCTGGAACAGATGGAGCAGTGCTGCTAATGTGATTTGTACTCTGGGATTAAAAGAGATGTGGTGAGAACAGATCTGGCCTCTTTGGGCTTTATGGAATGAGTGGGGCGTCATCCAAAGGAACAGGCTGGTATCTTTGATTAAATTTGATGGTTATTGGTTTGTCTATTATAGATGATGAATATCTGCTCAAGTGACATTGCTCTGTGGACTGAAAATGCTCTGCATACCTTGCACTTGGTTTGGTGTCTGTTGTAGCAGCAAGGGAAGGTTGCTCTACTGAAAAACACAGGATTAAATGTTAGGACATACCTACTTGTAGCTGTTCCCTTCTGCCCTGGCTGCCTAAATACTTTTGGAAAGATAAGGAGAAAAAAAAAAAAAAAAAAAGAGCTACTCAGTAGTTTTAGATGTTGGTTGGGGGGGCCACAAAGAAGCGTTTTGCACCTCCTTGTCCATTCCAAGCTAATCTGAGGTGATCTGCCGGTGTCACTTGCGGGGAGCAAGATATGTCTGCCTGGGGCATGACACAAGGACCATGGAGTTCCATGTGTGGAGGCTTCTCCTGTTAAAAAAATCAGGGCAAGGTGCTGAGACTGGTGTAGAATGAGGGAAAATGTGAGACTGCTGCTGACAGCTAGATTTAAGGGGTGAGTTTTAGGCACAGCTTTTCTGGCAAATAAGGTCACAGTGAGCATCTTCCCCTGTGGAAAAGCCCAGCTCACTTTAAGGCAGCTCTATTTCTTGCAAAACTGCAGCTGGTAAAGCAAAGCTGCTTTCAACTCAAGTTAGGGACAAGGAATCTGAACTAGCCCTAGCTTAGTTCTCCTATGGATCCATGAGGAATGCTAAAGAATGCTAAAGCCAACACTGTCCTGCAGCTGTTCTGTGTGAGTTAATGCTGTGCCTGCAGCCCTGTGGGCAGGGCAGCTCTCGGGGGTGTGGGAGTGCAGAGCTGCTGCTGACTCTCTGCTCCTTCTCCTGGTGATCCTGCTCCACCTTGGAGCTAATTCAGCACTCTGCACTTCCCAGCCTCCTGCTCTATTCCCTGCCCAGGTACTCCAGGGCAGAGCAGAGTGAGGGCAGTCACCTCCTGGGATGTGCCTCAGGATCGCTGTGCTCAAAATGAAGCACAGGTATATTTCTGTAAATGCCTACCCTGATCTGTAGTGTTGGAGGATCTGCTTTACTGGGTCTCTGACTAATACCAAAGCACATCTGAAAGGAAAATTTGCTTCTGCAAAGCACAGGCTTTTATTAAATGTGGCATCCTTGGACCACAAAGCAGCTCTCTCTGGCCAACAGGACATTCCAGGCTGAAGAAGAAGTTTAGGAACGCTTTTGTCGACGTATTTGTTGTCCTAATGAAGTGTTCTGTGGATCAATGGCTTTACCAAGATCCCCCATTTCCTTCTTCATGACATCTAGCAATGTCTGAGAATTGTCCAGTATCTGGGAAAGAAATAAAAATAGCTTATTTTTACATAAACTGTTTCTCTTATGAATTCCCTTGCAGCAAGAGGGGCTATCCAGTCTTTCAGCCTCTAATTCCTGGTGATTTGTTATTCTGTCTCAGTGTGGGAGAATTTCTCTGGTTTATGTTCATATTCTGAATATGAAAGGCCTTAAGCAATTTATCTGCCTTGGAGCACACGGCAGAGAACTTCCTGAAGCAGACTGGGGGATTTTTGTTTGGTTTGGCTTTTTTTGGTTGGTTGGGTGGGTTTTTTTAAGGGAGATTTGGTATCTGGGCTTTTTAGACCAGTATTAAATTGTGCTCAGGTGACCCAGTTTCAACTCTTTTCCACTATTAAAACTGCACATTTTGGGTTTCCAACTTCAAGACTAACTGAAATCTACAGTGACCTTATGTCAGACTAGATCTGTTATTAATTTTCTCCTATTTTTAGCTCACAGTGTACATAATCTAACATCCCTACTTCCTATGCTCTAGACTACAGCATATTTAGGAGACCTTGCTGCATGTCCACCTCACCAGTTAAAAATTTGAACACAGTGGACAATTGTAACCAAATGTGATGGTTATAGTCCCAAAAATAATTTATGTTCCTGTGAGATTGTGGAATTCACCAAGTGATCAGAGAGGAGCTGAGGGAGTGCCCCACAGGATGAGGTCCTGGAAGAAGGTGAAATCCTGTGGGGGCTGGCAGAAGGCAAGGAGTGACAAACCAGGAGAGGAACTCTGTTAATTTCTGACTGTACAACACCAGCATCTCCTCCTCACCACCTCTTTCTAACTCCTGTGAGTGTCAGTTCATTTCAATAAACAGGAATTCAGCTGTAGGCTGGGGGTGTGACTTGGATCTCAGGTAAGGTTTCTTTTTAAAGGGGCTGTTTGTGTACTTGCAACATAGTTTTTAAGCTTTTAAATTTTTATGTGAGTTTCCCCTTTCACTTCAAACCATCAGGTCTTGCAGGACTTGAGGAAACATCTCCAGTCTCATCTGGAAAGTGATTGCCAGGGGAAAGCACCGACTTTGGGAGAGGAAAAGGAGCTGACACAGTAGTTGGTCACATTCAAAATGCAAATGGGAGGAGAATTTAGGCAGCAGCTAATAAAGAAAATAGTGTTTCTGACACCAACTCTGCTTGGTCACCAAGAGAAGGAAGATTGTAACTTATCTGAAAAGAAGCCGGGAAAATCCTTTTTTAAAGAAATAAAAGCTGTTGGTGTGTAGCACAGAAGTGACTTCAGCTGTGGCCCTGTCTGTGGGGATCAAGCCCTGCCTGACAGTAACACACACAGGGGGAATGGGTAGAGCTGTCTCAGGAACAAAAATGACAGTGCCAGCCCTCATGCCGTTTGCCTCCTTCCCACCCTTTACTACCCCAACAATTTGACTCTTTCAATGACATTGTTCCATTAAAAATGAAAGAAACTATACTAAATATTGGGCTGGAAGAGTGGCAAGCCAACAACTCCATCAGCACCGTTGTTCTCTGAATTAGTAGGATTGTGGGTCAGTATCATGTCTCTGGTTTCCTCCTTTCCCCCAAACCATGGGTCTGAGATGGTAATTTTTAGGGGTCTGTTCCAAAAGACATTTTTGATGTATTTGGACAATAAACTTTGCCCAAGCAGCACCAAAACACAACCCAACCCTCTTGTGATGGGATCTGTATGCCAGAGCTGCATCCCAGGCCTGGGAAGTTGTTTTGGCTGCAGTGCTACGACCCAGGGAGGAGTGGAGGTTCATCGAGGTGCTCCCAGCCGACCTTCAGGTAAATACAGACAGAGTTCACACTTACGTACATACATACAGATGTGTATATGCCAAGCCTCCCCTGACACACCCTTAGGGAAAGGTTCTTCCCCCAGGGAATGGGCACGGCCCCGAGGCTGCCAGAGCTCCAGGAGCCTTTGGCCAGCGCTGCCAGGGATGCCCAGGGTGGGATTTTGGGGGGTCTGGGCAGGGACAGGGCTGGGCTGGGTGATCCCTGTCCACCTCAGGTTATGCTGACTGAGTGATTCCCTCGGGTCCTGTCCCTGGTCACAGACAGCAGAGATCGCTGCCGTCCCTCCTCCTCTCCAGGCAGCTGCACAGGGCGATGTCCCCCCATTTCCTGCAGCCTCAAGAACACACCGAGCGCCCTCGGCGCTGCTCGCTGCCAGTACCTCCCCGGAGGCTATGTCCATCTCGGCGATGGTGCGGTCGATGTGGGCTCGGGTGGACCGGAGCCCCGCCAGGTTCTCGCTGGTGTCGGACAAGCGCCGGGTGAGCGTCGCGATCCGCGCCTGCAGCCGGCCCCGCTCCGCCTCCTCGGCCCGGATCCGCCCGCTCAGCTCGTCCCGCCGGGCGCGGAGCTCCGACAGCCCTGCGGGGCGGCACCGTCAGCCGGGCCGCGCACCCGCCCGGCCCCGGCCCCGGCCCCGGCCCCGGCCCCGGCCCCGCTCACCCTCCCGCAGCGCCGCGTGGTGTCCCCGCAGCGCGGCCCCGGTGCCGCTCATCGTGGCGGCCGGCGCCGCTCCGCCCCTTCCTGCGGCCCGAATGGAGCTCTCGGCCGCCTGGCACACGCTCAGCACGGCGCTGGTGCCGCCCGCCGCGCTGGGGCTGGTGAGCGGGGACCGAGCGGGGGTCGCTGCGCTCCGCCGGGCCCGGGGCAGGCCCGAGCCGCCAACCCCGCGATGCTCCGGCCTCCGCTCCTCCCCGGCCGGGCCTCTCCGGCTCTGGGTCCGCGGGGCGGCTGCGAGCTGCTGGGGCCGGGGGGAAACGGCCGGGGCTGAGAGAGGAACGGCCGGGGCGGGGGGAGAACGGTCGGGGCTGAGAGAGGAACGGTCGGGGCTGATGGAGGAACGGTCGGGGCTGAGGGAAAACGGTCGGAGCTGAGGGAGGAGCGGTCGGGGCTGGGGGAGGAACGGTCGGGGCTGGGGGAAAACGGTCGGAGTTCCTGCGGGGAAACTGTCGGGGCTGAGGGAGGAACGGCCGGAGCGGCCGAGGCTGAGGGAGGAACGGTCGGACCTGAGGGAAAACGGTCTCGGAGTTCCTGCGGGGAAACAGTCAGGGCTGAGGGAGGAACGGGCTCCTGGGTGTGGGGGATGGTGTCTGCTGAGGGCTGTCAGCGAAGGGCCGCGGGCCCAGCCGCCCTCTCCCTGTCACCCCAACCAGGAATGGGACCAAAAGGCCACAGCTTGCCCGGCAGTGCTGTGGCTCTGCTCCTGCTCCATCGGAGGGAGCTGGCGGCCAAGGAAGGGTTTTGCTCCAGAGCCCCCAGCATTTTGGGCAGCCAAGGGTGGCTCGCAGCATTTCCACCAGCACCTGTGTCCTGCAGCAGCACCAGCAGGGACAGCAATGATGTGTGCGGGTGTGAGCACTGGGAGAGGCCGCTGGGCATCCAGCGGCGTGCTGAGACCCCGGCAGATCGCACGGAGGAGCAGCATCCCCCCAGTGCAGTTTGACAGCAGAGTCCCTGTGTGCTCCATCAAACGCTTAGCTCATGTTCCCTCTGCTTTCCAGGCAGCCCCGAGACCCGAAGCTGCAGGGCCGCTGCAGGATGCCGAGCTCCGGGCAGCCCTGGACGTGCTGCAGTGCTACGACTTGCACTCCATCGTGGAGGAGTGGTTCATCGAGGTGCTGCAGACTGACCTGCAGGCGAATATCGGCCCCGAGTTCTGGAACTGCATTGGCCAGTATGAGAACACGGCCGAGGAGCCCCAGTGTGCTGCGCTGCTCCTGGACGCCTTCAGTCTGCTCAAGTGCCACCTGGAGCCCTACCTGAACAGCCTGGAGCTCCTGGAGCAGTGGACCAAGGCAGGCCTGCTCCTGGGCACAGGCGCTCAGACACTGCGGGAGAAGGTCTACACCATGTTCAAAGCTATCCTCTTCTTCTCTACGACCAAATCCTTCCAGGAGATGATCCAGCAGTTCTACAGCCGCACATTCAGGATATACATGCAGCAGTGGAAGAAAGGAGAAGATGGAACGAATGAGTGTGAGAGCAGCATGAGTGAGACCGAGCAGGAGAGTGACCCAGAGGAGGGCGGAGAGGGCCAGCTCTGTGCAGGCTGCAGCAGCAAGAGGGAGCAGTGCTGGTGCCCTGAAGCCATGGAGAAGTTCCAGCAGCTCAATGACATTCTGTAGGTATCTCACGGGGTGGTGGCTGTCACTCGGAGCAAGGGGTGTTTGGATGGGGAGCAGCAGCAGGTTTTATTGATCCCTGAGACCAGGAGGAGCTGTGTGAGGTCAGGCTGTCTCATGGTGGTGGGTAGAGAACTCGACATGGATTTTCTGATTGCAACTGGTGGTTGAAGAGCAGAGCTTTAGACAGAAAGTTCCTCTCCCTGGATATGAAAATATCCTCCTCTTGCTCTGAGGCCTCTGACCACAAAGAGGCAAATCAGTGCAAGGTGTCCCTGCCGATGTCAGGAGTTTGGACTAGGTAATCTTTAAGATCTCTTCCACCCCAAACCATTCTCTGATTCTATGAAACTCTTCTAAATGAAAAAGCTTTTGATGGCTTTATATAATGTCTGTAAGGAAGATGGGATAGCAGTAGTGCCATGGGTTACATATGTAGTGCATCTGTGTGGGCTGTCAGAACATGTGGTCCAAGCTGGGCCTGCCTCTGTGGAATGTACAGGGAGGGTGGTGCCTTCAGGTATAAGATTTTCTTGATTTGCTGGTGCCTTTGCTCCTACATGCTCCTGACGGTGTCCCTGTGCCCGCAGCCGCCGGCTGAATTTGCTGGAGAGGGTGAGTGCTGACGCTGTCACCACCATCCTGCACAGGATGATCGAGGAGAGGATGGAGCAGCGCTGCCGTGGGGAGTACGAGCACTCCTTCCTCAACGAGTTCCAGGAGGTAAGGCAGGTGTGGGGGCAGTGAGAGTCCTCCGTGGGAGATCACAGAATTCACAGAACCACTGGCTTGGAAGAGACCTTTCAGATCATCAAGTCCAACCCAGCCCAAACACCTCAACTAAACCCCGGCACCCAGTGCCACATTCAGGATTGTTTTAAACACACCCAGGGGTGGTGACTCCAACACCTCCCCGGGCAGCCATTCCAGAACTTTATTACCCTTTCTGTGAAAAACTTTTTAATATCCAGCCTAAATTTCCCTTGGCACAGCTTGAGACTGTGTGCTCTGGTGCTGTCAGTGCTGCCTGGTGAAAGAGACCAACCCCCACCTGGCTACAGCCACTGTTCAGGAAGTTGTAGAGAGTGATAAGGATGTGCAGGTGTTGTTGCTCAGGCCAAAACCACATTCCAACTTAAAACACCTGATCCAGGGCTATGACTTCACCATGCCTGGTAGAAGAGGTGGCTAAAGCTTCCCATTTTGGCTGATGCTGGAGTGGAAGGTTTGCTCTGACCTGTGCATGAAGAACTGTGGCATTTCACCTCATGATCTCTGTAGTAATGAAGGAATTTTTGTGGTTCCAGTTTACAAACCACAAGATCAACAAGTGCCACCTGGCCTGCAGAAGGTCTTCCCTCTGTGTAGGTGAGCCCATAATTAGAATTTCTGTGGCTGTTTTCAGTCCTCTTTCATATTCCCTTGTAAAATTAGAAGCAAGGATGAGAGAGGATACTCTGGTATTGATCTCACCAGTGGCCATACACAGAATTAAAATCTTTCTTTGCAGCTGTCCAGATGCTTTGCTGCTATTTCAACTAAATTTGTGTTGAGCTGTTTACCCACCATGACTTTAAAATAAAATTCTTCTCCAGGTTATGGCTCCTCCAGGACACAATCCTGAGCTCTGTGCTCCTTGCCCATGACCTTGCATTTGCCTGCAGCCAAGGTTCCCATGCAAGCCAGACACCCTGGATCCCTCACTCTTTGCCATGCCAACCGTTTTTGTTGCCTGCAAACATCAGGAATCTTTTTTTGTTTACTTCTTTTTGGTTGTTATGCGACACTTCCTTCACTGCACCTCTTGTGAAATGCTTTTGGATGACCTGGAAGTTGTTTAAAGATATTTTCAGGGCACCACAGAAAACACAACTGCATTCTGCTTGTCAGATGCTGCCCTTGCTTCCACCTCTGGTTTGGACTTATAATATTGGAGCACGTCAGGATAAGGAAGAGATAATTTTAATAGGGGAAAAAAAAAACAAAACCACGGGCCTGGAAATCTAAAGGTTAAATAGAGAAGTCTGAGAAACAGCTCACTGAAAATTACAGGTGCTGAGGGCAAAGCCTCTTTGCCAGCACAGCAGCAGCTGCCTGGAGTGTCAGGTCACAATCAGGCTGTAACAGGAGCACTCAGGAAGATAAACTCAAGGGAAAGAATGGGTTGGTTTGATAATAATTCCTTAAAATCTTGTTACTTTGCATCAGTTATAGTCCTGTCCTTTTGTCCTTTAGGGGAATTCTTTATCAGCTTCTCCACAGTTTTGCCAGGTGTTTGTAGTACTCAGGTTTGTCCTGGCAAAACTTGTGCCTTTCTTCAGTGTTTCCTTAGTTAAGTAGCTAATTAAAAATAAACATCAGCAAACCAAACCTTGACTTAGCATTTTTATTTTAGGCTGTCAGAATCTATTAAAAAAATACTAATATCTAGTATTAGAGGGGTAATAGAAAATGTTGTAGTATAATGGTACTCAAATACTATCTCAGGAAGTAGCATATTTTTGCTAATTGATGAGAGGAAAAAAAGGCAGTTATTTTAAACACCTGGATATTGTAATTGGGTGCCTTTGAAATTTTACAATTGTACATTTTTCACTGAAGCTCAAATATAAAAAAACCTTCTTATGCTCTCTGTTAAGGTTTTTATTTTATAATTCAGTGACAAGACTGGTATTTGGATTTCAAATGCCTGAGTTGTGTTGGGTGTCTTTGACTTCTTGGGATACCTTGTTTGCTTTTCACTGATTTCAGGAACCATAGAGATTTTGGATCAAGGATGGTGTAATGGGCAATTTTCTCATTTTCTTATGAATGGGACAGTTCTGCAGTTATAGAATGGGGTAAAACTCTGCAAGAATTAAATAGGCTGCAAGTTTTGGAGTTAACCCTGTCCTTTTTGGAGCCCAGTGCCTGCACACGGTTCGTGGTCACCCCTTATCTTCTCACACCCAGCTGCACAATCCATATCCTGTATCTTTAGTTCAAGTTCCAGTTCTTTCAGCTGGGCTTTCCCCAGCTATAACCCAGGCTGGGGCACATTTGAGGAGCAGCTGGGGTGCTGCTGTCCTGGTCCAGCTGTCCCTTTCTGCCGGCTGTGGTGGCTGCCAGGGGTGGGTTGGGATGTGGCTGTGCGTCCAGCTCTGTGTTCACATCGGTTTCTCCTCTTGTCCTGCAGTGGATAGAGAAGGTGATTGGGTGGCTCAGCAGAGTGTTCCTGCAGGATGGCCCCTTGGCACAGAATTCCCCAGAAGCCAGCAGCACCCTGAAACGCTGGCGCTGCCACGTCCAGAGGTTCTTCTACCGCATCTATGCCAGCATGCGCATCGAGGAGCTCTTCAGCATCATCCGAGGTGCTTCCCTTGGGCTGGGACTGAGTGGGTGACAGATCTCTCTGATGTGCCACACTGCCTCCCCCTGCCTCCCCTCAGAGCCTGGCGCTGCTCCTCATCACTGCTTGGTTTGCAGATTTCCCAGAGTCAAAGCCTGCTGTGGAAGACCTCAAGTTCTGCCTGGAAAGGACTAACCAGAGGCAGCAGCTGCTCAGCTCCCTGAAAAGTGCTCTGGAAATGAGACTTCTGCACCCTGGTGGGTTTTACATCCTTGTCTGTGTCCTGACACAATGAGGAGCCTGGGCATGAGTGGGGATCTACTTGTAGCTGCTTTGGTTTCCTTTTTGAGGAGTGAGGGGCAGTCACCGTGCCCATCACACATTCTTTGTGTTCAAGTGGACATGGCAGCAGCAGCTGATGGCATCCCAGCCCTCTTTGGCCTCATTTTTACACTATGGTCAGGAGCACAAAGTTTATCTTTGGTCCAGGTGGGCAAAGGATTCTTTGCACTGTTGGGGCTCAGCTCTAAGCCTCTGTTCATGCTCAGAACTGGTTTCTCAGGCACATGGATCTGATCTGCCCCATTGCCTTGGGCAGTAGGGCAGCAAGCCCTCCTCCTCCCACACCACAGATAGAACAGAGGGCTTGGATTATCCAAACCCCTTCTGTCCAAGCCATTATTCTGTGCTGCAGGACTCTGACTCCCTCTGCTCCTGTCCTGTAGGAGTCAACACCTCCGACATCATCACTCTGTATATCTCGGCCATCAAGGCCCTGCGGGAGCTGGACCCTTCCATGGTTATCCTGGAGGTCGCCTGTGAGCCCATCAGGAAGTATCTGAGGTAGGAGGCGTGTGGGGCAGTCTGACACATCCCCTTTCCCTCCCCTTCCCTCACTCACTCTTCCCTTTCCCCGTTGCCCCGGTTCCATTGCTGCTGGCAGGACTCGGGAGGACACGGTACGGCAGATCGTGGCTGGGCTCACGGGGGATGCTGAGGGCTCGGGTGACCTGGCAAACGAGCTCTCCAAAGCTGACCCAGTGACCCTGGAGAATGGCCAGGAGAGTGATGATGACATCTCGGAGCCAGGGGACTGGGTTCCTGACCCAGTTGATGCAGATCCAGGTGAGATGCCAAGCCCAGCAGTCCTGGCAGCCGGCTGGTTTCCCTGTGGGCTGTAGCCTTGAGCAGCTCATCTGCTGGTCCTCTGGAGCTGGGCTGGGCTGGGGGAGGTCCCTGTTAATCTCACACTGTTGTCTGCTGGATTCCACCAGGGAAATCGAGCTCCAAGCGTCGCTCCTCAGACATCATCAGCCTCCTGGTGAGCATCTACGGCAGCAAGGACCTGTTCATCAACGAGTACCGCACGCTGCTGGCTGACCGGCTGCTGCACCAGTTCAACTACAGTGCTGAGAGGTGAGGCCCAGACCCAGGCCTTCCATGGCCAAAATCACTGAAGTTTTCTTTTACCTGTTGTCTGAAGGGTAGCACCTTCAGACTCAGTCCTGTCAATGGCTGTTTGTGGAGCCAGGAGTGCCTTTGGCTATTTCCTTTGCAGCTTTGAGTTTGCCTCTACAATTGCATGCTCAGTCCTGCCCTTGGCTTGTGCTGATAGAGCAGCTTGTAGGAATTTGGAGGCACTGACACACTCTTAGCTGCATCCCACATGTTGTGGTGGCCCCCCCCAAATGGAAAGGATGGAAGATACGTGTTTCTGAAACACAGAAAGTTCCACCTGAACATGAGGAAGAACTTCTTTGCTGGAAGGTGCATGAGTAGTGGAACAGGAGCCCAGAGAGGCTGTGGGGTCTCCTTCCCTGGAGATACTCCAAACCCATCAGGACACAAACATGAGTGACTGCTCCAGAGGACCCTGCTTGAGCAGGGAGTTGGGACTGGATGAGCTCCAGTGGTCCCTTCCAGTCTGAGCCATTCTGGGATTCTGTCTTCAAAAAGCTGTGGCCTAGTGGAGGTAGCTGTTCCTCACTTGGGTACCAGGAGCCATCCTGGGCAGACACTGTGCCTTGCAAGACTTCCTAGGAAGAGCACCTTGTGCCAGGGACTTCATTTCTTTGGCTGTGTGGTGAGGGGTGGAGGCCAAGCCAGGTTTGTCCATGCGAGGGCCCCGTCCCTGACCTGCTGTGTTTCTTTCCAGGGAAATCCGTAACGTGGAGCTGCTGAAGCTGAGGTTTGGTGAAGCTCAGATGCACTACTGTGAAGTCATGTTAAAAGTAACTCCTTTTATTTTTTAATTCAAGTTCTGGGTGTTTGAGCCATTGGGGAAGGGGAGGGACTTGAGGAATGACCCAAAAGGGGTCTTTGAGGAAGGTGGGGGTTCCAGAATGCCAGTGAGGGGCTGATTTGTGACAGGCAGAAGTGCATTTAAATCATGTGTGTTTTTAAGCCCTTTGGGTTGGATTATCTGCTTTGGGGAGTGGTTACTCTGGTGCTGCTGTCTCTCCTGCCCTTCCTGCAGTATCCTGGCAGTGAAGATGTCCAGCTCCTCTGGGGTTGGGACTCCAGAGTTGGAGCACTCTAGGGAGAACACAGGTGTAGAGGGCCTTCAGTGAAGGCAATGTGGAGTTGTAACCCCTTCCTCTAACATCCCACAAGTTTTTATGAGTATGTAGCAGACTTCCAAGTAGACACCCATGATCATGTCCTTTCCAGTGTCCCCATCATTGTTTGGAGAGTGCTGTTCACCTTGTTTAAGCCTCTCCTTCACTAATGGTTAGCACTAGCTCTGAAGGGAAGGAGCCAGCTCAGCCTCCTGTGCCTGTTGCAGGACATGGCCGACTCGCGGCGCATTAACGCCAACATTCGGGATGAGGAGGAGAAGCTCCCTGAGGAGGAGAGGCCTCCCTTCAGCCTCGTGGCCATTATCCTGTCCAGTGAGTTCTGGCCACCACTCAAAGAGGAGAAGCTGGAGCTTCCAGAGCAGGTCAAGGAAGCCATGGAAGCATATTCCAAGAAGTATGAGAAATTAAAGGTGAGGCCACCTTGACCCTCCTTGAGAAAGCTTTATGCAGTCTCCTTTAGCTGCTGGTTGGCCCACGCTGTTACAGTGGGGTTTGCAATAACCCAGCATTAGTGGTTCCTGCTGGGAGATCTGCTGTGAGCAGCTGCTTCCCCCTTTTCCCAGGCCATGAGGACCCTGAACTGGAAGTACCACCTGGGGCTGGTGAGCCTGGACGTGGAGCTGGCTGATCGCACGCTCTCCCTGTCTGTGTCTCCTGTGCACGCTGCCATCATCCTGCACTTCCAGACCAAGAGTGAGTGCTGTGGAACCCTTATCTGTGCATCCATGGGTGGGAAAGCCACATTCCTTGGGCAGCTGGAGGCTCTGAGAGCTCTGGCAGGAGGACCAAGACGTGGATCTCCCCCGGGGTCTCCAGCACCCAGCAGGGCCACAGCTCCGCACCCCTCTGCTTGTTCCTGGCGGTGCCTCCCTGCCTTACCCAGCTTCCCACCACATCCTGGCAGGCTTGGGTGTGGGAAGTGTCCTGTTCTTTCTGATCCCTGTGCTCTCTGCAGGCACCTGGACACTGACAGAGCTGAGTGAAGTGCTCAAGGTGCCCGTGACTTCACTGAAGAGGAAGATGACGCTGTGGCTGCAGCAGGGAGTCCTGCGGGAGGAGCCTGAGGGCACCTTCACTGTCATTGAGGAGGAGCAGAAGGACCAGGTGGAGAAGGTTGTTCTGATTGACAGTGACGAGGAGGGGGACTCTGCCATGGCCTCACAGGCTGACCAGAAGGAGGAGGAGCTGCAGGTACCTGTGGTGATGCAAACATCCTGTATTTTGGGTTTGGGGAATCTGATCGAGATGATGGATTCAGTTTGCACTGTGGATTCACATTTTCCACTGCAGGTGGCTGAGCCCAGCGCAAACATTTGGGTTTTGAAGTGGGTATCTCTTGGTTAATCTCTTGGTGCTGGATCCCAGCCTTCCCTCCAGACAAGTGCCCAGCTGCTGAGTCAGGGATCTATTTGGAAATCACAAAATTGGTTTATTTCAGTTTAAAAAAAGAAAAAAGTCTGAGGCATTATTTCAGACCCAAGCAACATTTTTGGCACTTCTGACTGGCCAAAAGACTTACCCAGCACTAACAGCTGGCTCTCTGCCTTCTCTCTGTTGTGGTTCCTGGACATTTCCAGTGCCTTTCCTGCCTGTGAGTCGCTTTGTGCCTGTGTGTTGTGCAACACAGCATTGTCATACTGGTGTTCATCCACAGAGGGTCGTGCGTGTGCTGCACATCAGATCCCACTGTCTGGCTCTGTGTCCCAGCACTTGGCTGCTGTTCTTGGATACAACCTGTTTAGAGACCCCACGCTCATGGCTGAGAGCAGAACTTACTGCCAGCTGCACCCCTGCCTTGTTTTTGGGGTATTTGCTTTATGCTGTAGTGTCAGTCACTCACTGTGGTCTGTGTCCCTCTGCAGCTGTTCTGGACGTACATCCAGGCCATGCTGACCAACCTGGAGAGCCTGTCCCTGGAGAGGATTCACAGCATGCTCAAGATGTTTGTGATGACCGGCCCCGTGGTTACCGAGATCGATATCCAGGAGCTGCAGGGATTCCTCCAGAAGAAGGTCCGGGACCAGCAGCTCATCTACTCAGGGGGGGTCTATCGCCTGCCCAAGAACTGCAACTGATCTGGCAGTGTCCCTGCCCTCCTGAGCACTCCTGCCTGTGCCTGAGCTCTGCTCCAGAGTGCCACCAGCTCTCACTGTCCTGCTGGGGGGTTCTCTGCCCTGAGTGTTTCCCGTACCCCTGTCCCCAAGCGGGTGTCCCTTTCCACGTGGAGGCAGCTCAGTAGCAGCCTGGACACCCCACAACGTCTGGGTCTGCTCTCCACATTCCTTCCTCCCCTATGTGAGTGCCTGGGCCCACCTCCCTGGTTAATAAATAACAGTAGGCTCCTTTTTCCAGTGGTGCCAACTCTTTCCTTTCCTCTTGGCACCTCCCCATGCTGGAAGGGCAGGCAGGAAACTCCCCAGTCTGCTAGGCACTGTCTCCCTTTCCTTGGGTCTCCATGTGCAGCCCCAGGAGGTTTTGGGAGGGGGCTGTTGGCTCCAGCTGCTGTCTGGGGCTCAGTGTGTGGCTAAAGCAGTGTCTTGGAGCTGGATGTGATGAGTGAGACCCTGCCCAAAAACAAGGCTTGGTGCTGTCTCTGACAGAGAGGGAACAACTCCAGGGTGCCCTTGTTTGGGACTCCTAAATTGTGTGGAATAATTTTATTGTGGGATGAAGAATGCTTTAGATGGATGAGATGCAGCAGTTCTTCAGGGCAGGCTGGTTAGTCCTGGAGGAGATCCAGGGGATTATCCAGGCCCCTGGCACAGCTCTGTGTCCCAGCACCATGGGGCTGCCCTTGGGGACAGTGTCCTGGGGAGCTTCCGAGTTGTTGGCACCACATGAGGAAGTGGGATGGGATAATCCCAGAGCTCCTGGTTAACACTGTGCCCCCCACCCAGCTATGGAGCAGTTTCAGGATTGCATCACATCCCCCCTCCAGGGTGTTCAGGCTCCTCAGTGCTGCTTTCCACAGGGGTTTTGCTCATCAGGAGAAATGTGCTGGGAAAATCTGGCATTTACTAAAAATAGGTTTTCTGTGAAGCACCCAATGAGTTTCCACAGCCGAAGGAGTCTTTCTCCTCGTCTGCTGAATCTTCAATCCCAGCCTGTGAGTGCTGTGGCAGCTGGAATTGAGACTTAACAGAGCCACAGGTAAGACACAGGAGCAGCTGTGTGGCCTTCCATCCGGGTGTGTGAGAGACCAGTGGATCATGGAAATCACCCCGTTTGACACTGAACCTTGTTTTCCAGTGCCTAAAGCCCAAGAGTCCCTGTGGATCCCTCCTGCAGCTGCAGGCAGCAGGGTGCAGCAGTTCTGTCCCCCTCGGGCACGTTGGTGTTTTCCTCTGTGGATAAAGCACAATTTCTTGATCCCACTGGGCCACTGTGCTCCAGGGATGTGGCACTGGGAACCTGGTGCATCCTGTTCTGAAGGTTCCTTGTGCTGAAGAGGATCTGGTGATAACTGAATAAACCCCAGTGTGTGATTACTTCAGGATAAGCCAAAAAACCCCAAAGGGCAGCAAATCCCTGATGGCATCAGCAGGGAAAGGATGGACATCCATGCCTGAGAGCCCAAGGAACTTTTCCCTTTTCTCTCCTCTTACCTCTCTCCACTTTTTTCTTTTTTTCTTTATTATATTTAATTTTTTTCGTGAAAGAGCACTGAGCACATGGAAGGGTGTGGAAGGGCTGGCAGTGAGGGTCAGTGGGGTCAGTGCCTGCCAGCCCAGGGTGTGCCAGCCCCATCCCACAGACTGTCCCATGGAGTGTCTGGCTGTGCTGTGGCTGTGACAGGGCAGGGAAAAGGCTCCTTTTGATGTGGGGAGATCAAAGCAGCTGTCAGTTTGGAGCAGAGCTGGCAGCAGGGCTGTCCCCACTCACCACAGAGCCAGAGCCACTGCTGGGACACGGCCCAGGGTGACTCAGGGTGACTCTGCTTTGCTCATGGATGCAAAAAATATTGATTTATTTATGTGTTGTGCAGGTGGATTTATTGCTCTGTGGTGCGGGGGCTGTGGGGCACGGAGTGTGTCCTGTACCCCATCCCAGCAGCATCCTCAGACTCTGGGATCAGATGAGGGACACTCCCAGCCCTTCCCAAAGCCCTGGCTGTGCCCTGGAAGGGCAGGGGATGGGCACCATTCCCATCCTGACTTCTCCCAGCTCCCTCATGCTGCCCCAAGGGCTGGACCCATGGGGTGTGACGAGTTTGCCCATCCTGAGCCAGAGGATGAGCAATGCCACTGCTGAGGGGACCTGGAGTCACCTCTCTGCTCCTGGGAGGTCCCGGCCTGGCAGAGCCAGAGCCACCAGCTGAGCTGTGGTGTGGTTGTTTCAAAGTGTTACAACAGGAAAAATTCTGGTTTAATGACTGCTTCAGCCTTCATGGAATATAAAAGTCTTAAAGTTAATTGGAACAAGCTGGAAATGTGATTTTTTCAGAGTGAATAGAGGAAGCTAGGGGAGGGGGGAAGGGCTTTGTGCTGTTCCCTGTGCCACTTGCTGTGCAGCCCTGTTGCTTCAGGCTGGAGCTGTGTCTGCTGGCCAGGGCCGTCCCTGTCCCAGGGCTGTCACCTTTGCAAACCACTCCCACTCCAGAGAAAAGAAAAAAAAAAGAGAAAGGAAAGAGAGAGAGAAAGAAAGGAAGAAAGGAAGGTAAGAGAGAAAGAAAAGGAAAGAAAGGAAAAAGAGAAAAAGAAGGAAAGAGAGAGGAAAAGAAAGAAAAGAAAGAAAGAAAAGAGAAAGAGAAAAGCATTTTTAGCTCAAAAATGCACATAAAATCATAGAACCATAGACTCACAGAATGGCCTGGGTTGGAAAGGACCTTAAAGCTCATCTCATTCCACTCCCTTCCATGGGCAGGGACACCTTCCACTAGCCCATGGTTGCTCCAACCCTGTCCACCCAGCCTTGGACACTTCTTTACTCTTTGGGTGCTTGGGAATGGCTGCAGTTCTTTGGGAGTGTTTTACAGAGCCCTTGGTGGGTGATACAGACCCTGCTGTGGACCTTGGGAAGGTGCTACAGTGATTTTCTCCAGTCACCACTTGTGACCCGAGGTGATACCGCTGGCCCTGGGGGATGCTGGTGGTGGGATGCAGGAGGAGTGCTGCAGGTACTTGCTGCTCTCCATATTTTCCATATTATTTCCCAAATTTTCCTTTTTTTTCCCAAGATTTTTCCCTTCTGTTTTCCAAAGCAGTGTGAGCCACAACTTCCCAGGTGCAGCAGTGCTGGTCCCTGCCCTCTCCCACTGCCTGGTCCTGGGCCTGGATGGTGCCTCATGGCAGGGCCATGACCTTCCCTTTGGTGATGCCAAACCCATTTTTCTTACTTCTCCCTCTTTTTTACTGTTTTAGCGAGGTGGGGATGGAGCTCAGCTGGAGGAGAAAGAAGCAGCAGATTCAACTTGGGTTTTAGGAGTGATCATCTGACCCAGCACTCCTTGGATGGCTTGAAAACAAGAAATGAGAGAATTCCTGTGACACAGAGCACTCCCCTCGTTTACCTTGGTCTATTTATAAACTGTTTGGCAGGGTCACGATAACCCAGGCAGGATGCGGCTCCCTGCGGGGGACATTCCCCAGCCCAGGGATAAACTGTTTGGGTTATCCAGGAAGTGTTAGAGCTGCTCCAGAGGCTGGAAATTTTTGCTAAGAATGAGATTGGGAGGAATGAGGGGTCTGGCTTGATGGCCCCAAGAATGCATCCATGGAATTTGCACTGGATTTAGGATTCAGGAGGGCTGATGCTTCCAGGGGAGCCCAGGGATCAGCAGCAGCAATTCAGGGCAGATCAATACAAAGTTGTTGATGTAAAAGAGAAAAAATCCACCCACCAGCCCAATGCAGAGCTGATGTGGCCATAGAGCTGTGGGGTCACACTGCAAAAGGGCAAATCCGTGCTTGGAAAAAAGATCTTTAGGTCTGGGAACGACCCTCCAGGGCTGGATTCTGCACCCCTGCCAAGGTGGATCCTTCCCACCACGGATCAGATTATTTTATGATATTCTTTTGTTCTTCCCTGTCTGGGGCTGCAGGAGAGGCTGGCTCCAAGGTCAGGGCCCGTGGGGGTCCTGGGGGGTTTCTGTGTCCCAACCCCAGCCCCATTTCCCCTTCTCCACTTAACAGCCTCTCTTAGTTTCAGGGCTCCCTGCCCCCTGCAGGTTTTATATCCACGGGCTGTATTTCTGATCTCGACATCCATTTTCCTGTTGGCTCCAAGCCCATGACCTCTCCAGCTGCTTTCAATTTATTTTTTTACCAGTTTTCCTCTTTTTTTGCAGAGTTTCTCTGGGAAAGGTCAGTGCTGCAAGTATGGTACACTCCATCCTGGAGCTGCTAGGTCTCACTCAGGACCCATTCTGAGCTCTGAGCACCTCACAGCTTCCCCAGAGGGACCTTGGGTGCCTCATTCACCTAATTCTGGTTTCTCAGGGTGCATGGAAGGGATTTGCCCACATTTGGGATGCAGCTGCTGCTCCTCAGCCCTAGAAATGTTCTGGCTAAACAGGCAACGTGCAAAACTTTGAAGGAAAACCCTAAAATTGTCACATAAGTTGGTGTCACCCAAGCTCTGGTGATGCCTCCTGGTGGGTACCAAACCCAGGGGTGCCCAAAGCAGTGGGTACCAGTCAGAGGCTGGTACCAAAATCTCAACTCAGGGCACTGTCCCCCTCTCCCTGGGACATTCTCTCACCTCTCTCCGTGTGGGAGAAGCTGTGTTTGTGCAGGATTTGCATCCGTGGCCGCAGGAGGGGCTGTGGCACCTCTGGTCCCCATCCTGGCCCCACATCCGTTTCCTCCCCGCGGGGCCCGGCCAGGGGGGCAGGACCTCGGCACCCACAGGGACACGGGGGACAGGGCAGGTGGCCCCAAGGCCCTGGGGGACTCGGATGGTGGCCCCAATTTGCTCCCACGTGGCCCCACTGCACTGCCCTGATGCCCCCATGTGCCCCCCAAGGCACAGCTCCCCCATGTACACAGCCCACACATCCCTCACTGCAGCCCCCACCCCATGGCACTGCCCCCCAGGAGAAACAGCTCCCCCAAAACCCATGACCTGCATGTCTCCCCAGTGTGTCCCCTCCCCACAGGACACTTGTCTCCTCCAATTTGGGGTGCTGGAGGTCCCCAGAGCCCCGTGGGGAGGGGGGTCACAGCCCCCCCACAGCACCAGGGCCAGGAGCAGCTCAAGGGGATGTTTGGCTTGGGAACATGAGCAGGTTTTCCATCATCCTGTCCTCCTTGTCCCCACATGGGTCAGACACCACCTGGTGCCATCGATGCCCCTGCCCTCCCCAGGTGCTCCCCAGCATTTTTTGGCAGACACTCGAGACCCAACCTGTGATTTTGGAGTTGGCAGCAACACCAGGACAGTGTCCCCAGCCCTGGATCACCTTGTCACCTGTGTGTGTGGTCACTCCATGACTGGCAGTGGCCAAGCTGCCTCTCCAGATCCTCATCCCCACGGGCCATCCCATGGAGTTCATTCTCCCCACTGCCACCCCATCGCCTGTCTCCAGCTCAGGAGGGGTTCAGAGCCCCCCTTTCCAGGGCAGGCTGTCCATCTTCCACCCTCCCTGGGTTTCCTGCTGTGTTCTGGGGGTTTTCTGTCCACCCTCATTTCAGAGCTTCGGGGGGCACTGTGTTTGGGGTTCTTTAAATGGTTCCCAACTGTCGGAATCTGTGGGTATTGATGATTCTGAGATTGTAGAAAGTCTCTGTCTGTCAGCCCCGCTGCCAAAGCAGAAGCCATAATTGGTCTGTGCTGTTTCAAGGTTGTTTATTCTGTTTATCTCTAACATGTTCTGCTGCCCTGCCGCAGCTCTGTCCTGCAGGGCAGCATGTGGGGCTCTGCCCTCAGTGGGATGGTACAAACATTAAATACCAGAAACTACCTGTGCTGGATTTACAATAACGTGCCAATATCTGTCACCTACGTTGGACAGTGTGTCCCCAGCCTAAACCAACAGAAAAATGCCAACAGCACAGTGAAACATGGAGGGCATGAAGAAGGAGGAAAAGGACAAGGCACACCCAATTTCCTCCATCTTGTCCCCTTTGGACCCCTAATCTAGAATCCTAAAATTTTACTTTTGCACCCGTGCCACACTTAATTATTACTCATATCAAACACTCAGAGCTGGTAATTCATCCTGTAAGATTGAAAACTCTTTTCCATGGACAGAGATCACAGCCAGTGTCTCTGGGGGCTCTGTCCAGGGGGGTTCCTGACCCCTGCCAGGGTCCCAGCCCTGCCAGGGCAGCCAGAGGGAAGCTCTGGATTCTCACACCCAACAACTCTGCTTGAGAGAAGCTCTTCCTTCTCAAAAGAGCCAGAAGAGCATCTCTCTTCATGGCTGCTCCCAAACCACCTGCCAAGCCACTCTGAATGGGATCTCTGCTTCAGGTCAGCCCTGCCTGGCTTCCCCACCCCGAGGGCAGCTCCCAGCTGCTGAGTGCCAGCTCCAGCCGGGCTCCTGTGCCTTCCCCACACAGAAATCCTCACATTTGCAAGGATTTGTTAGGCAAATCCTGCTGGCCACAGCAGAGGCACATGCAGCTGCCTGGGGCTGGGGAGAATTGCTCAGAGAATCCTCTCCCCTGAAGTGGGGGCAATAGTGAGCGTCACAGCCAGGGTGGGATCTGCACTGTGATGCACCAAAACCCCTCCGATTCGGGGGGTTTTCCCCCTTGTTTTTGGTCCTGTGCAGCTGGGCTCGCAGGGGGCAGGTTCCAGCTGAGGGATAGCAAAAAACAGGAGCTTGAAATACCAGCAAGAGCTGGTGTTTCCAAGTTTTGGGCTTTTCTGGCTTTACCAAATGGGCTGTTTTGGAGGGAAAAAGCCTTGGCCAGGTTATGTGAGTGCAGGTGAGAGGTGGGGCGTGCCAGGGTGTTCGTCCATCAGGGCTGAAGGAAAGGGGAGTGCAGGTGAGGAGGAGCCCCGTGATGAACTTTTGCACTGCTGGCTGAGGAAAACCCCTGCTGCTTCCTGCTCTGGAGGGATGAAGCGGTTTTCCCCGGGAGTTTTTGTGCCCACAGCAGAACTGGTCCCACGGCCACCGTGCAGCTTTGGCTGTGGCTGTCCCCATGTCCCCGAGCTGCTGGGACAGAGCTGCAGCAGCAGAGCAGCAGCGGCCGCACTCAGGACCTGCCCAGGGTATTCTGTGACATGAACAGGGTCTATGCCTTTATTAATAGTCAGCTATTTATTAGCAGCAGCTGTCCCTCTCCTTCCCTCCTGGGAACACCAGGAAGAGTCTCACTGCTTTGCTCCTGCTTCCCACAGCCCAGTCCACTCTGGTCCTCTGTAGGTTATGGTGCAAACACAGACTAGGGATGGGGTTCCCTTTTCCCCAACGTGCACACCCATCCAGCCCCCTCCACTGTGCCCATCTTTTCCATTTAGGGGTGTTTTTCAACCCCAAAACCCCCTCCCATGATTCCACTAGATTATTTTGCATCCCAGTCCTAGAATGGTAGTGAGGGTGGGGGGAGGTAGGCGATTCCCAGGAACAATTAGCTAATTAACATTTCAATGTCAATACTTAGCCCAAGCCAAGTGTCCCAGCCAGGCTGTTTTGTTCATAACACTCTGCACTTGCTGCTTTTTCCAGCCTCGTTATTTTTGATGGGCTCACTCCTTCCCCGCAGACTGAGTTGATTTTCTCTGCCTGTTTCTCCTGCTGGCAAAGGGAAGCACCGCGTCAGCCGCAATTAACCCTCTTGGCAGCGTCAGCGCTTTGACCTTTGGGGTGACGGTTCCGGGCTGGTGACACAGGGCGGACACGGCGGGGGTGGGGACGCTGTGCCCGGTTCCCGGGGGTCAGGGGTGAGCTCAGCCGTGTTCGCCCGCACGGTGAGACCAGACGAGACCGGGGGGGCTCCGGGCAGGAGGGGACACGGGACCGGCCGGCAGCGGCCATCCCACGGCACGGCGAGAAGGAAGTGCCGCCCAGGGCCACTCCTCCTCACCATTTCCTCCGCGGGGCTGCTGTCTGTGCGGATGAGAGAGCGGAGGAGCTGCCGGCCCGGCCGAGGCCGCTCGCTGCGCTCGGCGGGCGGAGGGACCGAGGGGACCCCGCGGGTAACTGCGCTGCCATCGGCTCCCCCGTCCTGCTCCCCATCCCTCGGGGGTCACCGAGGCACTGCAGGGCTATTTCCAGCTCCATCCCTGCCACCGCCTTCTGCTCGTCCCCATCGCTGCTTTCCGCCAGGAGCCGCCTCGGTTTTTCAGGGATGCTCTTGCTGCCGATGGTTTGGGATGTTTCAGGCTTTTCCCCATCGCTTGCTGTCCTTCCCTTCGGACTTGGCTTCGGGGCCTGGCAGAACTTGGGGCTGGGTTGGTGGGGTTTGGTGGCGATCAGGCTGTCGGGGGTTGTCACCCCTGGCTGTCACCCCTGGCTGTCACCCTGCGCCGTGTGCTCGGGGAGGGTGGGCGCCGAGCTCCGGCCGTGAATCGAGCACCGTGCTCGGCTTCTTCCCAGCCGGGCCCGGGCAGCTGCAGTTGGGGATGCCGGGGTCGTGCTGCCTCTCTGACATTCCGCCTTTCTCCTCCCAGCCGCTGACCCCTTATTCTGCAGCCCTTACAAAAAGGAGCTGCTTTGTGCCACCTTCCCCATGGAAATGCTCCCTTTGGGATGGAGGGTTTGGCTCCAGCTGGGGCTGGGGGATACCGATCTTTAGAATTTCCCAGCTGTTCCCTTTTTCCCCAGCAGCTTTGCTCATCTGCAGAGGATGAGTTTGGGTGCAGCCTACCCTGCCGGGGCTATTTAACCCCGGCCGCGGTTCTCCGCTGGCCTCTCCTGCCACCAGCGGCTTTTGCCGCCTGCCCAGGGCTGTCCCCATCCTGCTCCCCTCTCCCAGGCCGCCTTCAGCTGCCCACACAGGCTCCTCTGTTGTGGAAACGTTGTTTTGGAGCAGCAGGCTGCACGAATGCAAACACTGCAAGAGGCTTCCCACGAGTGTTTCCAAGTGCAAGTTTTCCTGCGGTGTCAGGCTCGGCACAGAACAGAGATCAGCAGTGTTTACACGAGCACTGGGATGCTGCACACCGAATTCCTGCCTTCTCTTTCCTGTTGTTTTCACCAAATATTAAATTAAGCTGCCAAAAGTGCACCACTGCAGGCTGGCACAGCCTCCTGCCCAGCCCTGACCCAACTCTGAGTGTGCAGGGGCTGCTTTCAGAAACTTCCAGTCCTGTGTAAATACCAGCAAGTATTATGGGCTGAGTCATGGCTTTAACAGGGTTATTATAGTCATGACTGGACAGATTCCTTGCTCAGGATGGAGTTCTGTCCTTCCACCCTGCCTTGCTCAGCTCATCTGGAGGGTTGGGCATTCCACACCAGTGGGATGGATGTGCTGGTGGGCTTTTGGGAAGAGGCTTTTGAACACTGGTGAGCACTCAGTCCTCACCTTTCCCCACGAGTCTTGTAGGGGCTTTGGGCTCTCTGCATGGACACGGCAGTGGGAGAGCAGGCTCTGGGCTGTGAGCAGCCACATCACTCCGTGTTTCAGCTGCAGCAGCACCTGCCTGTGGCCTGGCAGCCTCCATGGAGAGTGCTTGGGGTGTCCTGCCTTTCCCTGCCAGGAGCATCCTCCCAGGCCTTGAAGGGAGCCGATGAAAAAAAGAAAATTTTATACAGATCTTGTTATGACAGGACAAGAGGTTATGGTTTCAAAGTAGAAGACAGTGGCTTTAGAGTAGATATAAGGAAGTTTCTGAGAATGAGGGTGGTGAGGCCCTGGCACGGGTGCCCAGAGTGGCTGCCCCACTCCAGGCCAGGTTGGATGGGGCTTGGAGCAGCCTGGGCTTGTTGGAGGTGTCCCCTGTGGCAGGGGTTTGGAGCGAGATGGTCTTTAAAGGTTCCATCCAGCCATAACTATTCCATGATTCTGTGATCCTTCTGTTCACTAAAACTTTTCCTGTAAATTTCCATAACCTCCTCCCTGGCATTGAGCAAACCTCCTGGTCACCTGCAAGGGCTTGGGGCTGAGAAAATGTCACCCTGAGCTTGTGGAGATGTTTGTCAGAGCCTGGAGATGTGCCTGATCCCTTGAGTCCGTGCTGGTCTGAGCTGCAGGGGTGCTCCCCAGTGGCTTTGGGGACAGCTGTCCCTTTGGGGACCTGCAGCACCATGTGAGCAAGGTGATGCAGGCTGGAGAGGAGCAAGGACGTGGCTGCAGGGTGGTGTGGGGCAGCCCAGGGCGCCCAGTGGCATCCTTTGGGTGGCATCGCAGTGATGGCAGCATCTGCTTCTTCCTGGTGCTGCCTCCTTGCCAGATCCTGTCTGGCTGGTTTTGCCTTTGCACACCAAGCCCTGCACAGGGTCAGGAATTAGGTCAGCAATTAGCACTCGGGGTTAATTGCTGCCAGCAGTGGCAGCTCCAGCGATGATGGCACGGCTCTCCAGCTGCCCTCTCACAGTCCCAAAATCAGCTTGTGCAGGGTGTGGGAGCGAAGCTTTGCGTTTCAGAGCAGCCAGGAGGGTGTGGGGAGGAGCAGGGAGGCAGAGGGAGCGGTGCCAGTGCCCGGGGGTCCCGCACAGCCCCGGGGTGACCCCGGGCTTGGGGGGTGACGGAGCCGCTTTGCGCAGGGGAAGTAAAGCCTCGTCCAGAGCGTGACTTGGTGCAGGTTGGTGGCTTCCTGCTGAGCTGGAGCCAGTTAATAACAAACTTCCAGACCTCCCTGTTCTCTCCAGAGCTGTGCTGCTTTTGGCAAGGCCCGCTGTTGATGTTTTAAGGATGGCTGATGAAAGTGGCATTTCCTCACGCTGCCTGTGCTGGCTCTGTGCTGCGGGGCTGGCAGTGCCACAGCAGCAAACTGTCCCTTGTGTCAGCACTGTGCAGCCCAGAGGTGTCAGAAAAATGCCCTCCCACCATGGCACAGCTGCTGCCACCTCCAGCCTTGTGCCAGGCAGGGCCAGGGCTGCATCCAACCCTGCAGAGCTCTGCTCTCCCAGGGGTTCCCTGCTGGGTCTGTGCCTCTTGTCACATCCCTCTGGCCTCTCCTTCTTGCTTGCCAGCTGAGGTTTGTCCGTTCAGATGGTTGTCCCAGGATGACCATGCCCTCAGCTCTCCTGTGCAGCTCCAGGGTCTCATGTGGCAGCCCCTGTGTCCCTCCTGCATGTCCAGGGGTGTGTGTGGGCACACAGGGCATGGAAGGACCGTGGGGGTGCCAGGGTTGGGGTTCTGTGGGGCTGCCCCACTCCTCTCCCCACAGCCATGTGCTGCTGGCAGGCTCAGGCACAGCCACGCTGGTTCTCTGCAGCCCCTCTGAGCCTTCCCATCCAGGGCAGCTCCCATCTCACCTCCCTGCCAGGCACATCCATCAGCACAGCCAGGAAAATCCTCCCTGGGAGGTGCCACCACAGCCAGGATGGCAACCATAGCAAGTTACTCCCACGCCACGAGAGGGGCCTGGTGGACAAGTGACTTCCCACAGGGTGTGTACGTGCCTGTGTGCAAGTGCTGGCACAGAGGTGGGGCTTTCTGTCCTCCTGGAATTTAGCAGGTGTAGGGGAAGAGGAGCACTGGGCAGCTGTGGTTCAGAGCATGGGTCAGTCTGTCCTGCTGTCCTGCCTCCTTCTTACAGCACAGCCTTTGGCTTTGGCCCCAGCCAGCTTTGACCTTCCCTTCTGCATCTGAAGGCAGGGCTGGGTTTGTGTTACAACATCAGTTTGCATTAATTGACACTGAGGAACGACTGAGGGAGCTGTGGGTGCTCAGCCTGGAGAAAAGGAGACTCAGAGGTGACCTTATCACCCTGTACAGCTCCTGAAAGGTGGCTGTGCTCAGCTGGGGTTGGGCTCTTTCTCCAGGCAGCACTGACAGAACCAGAGCACACAGTCTCCAGCTGCACCAAGGGAAATTTAGGTTGGATATCAGGAAAAAGATTTTTACAGAAAGGGTGATAAAGTTCTGGAATGGCTGCCCGGGAGGTGGTGGAGTCACCACCCCTGGATGTGTTTAACAAAACCTGGATGTGGCACTGGGTGCCAGGGTTTAGGTGAGGTGTTGGGGCTGGGTTGGATTTGATGATATTGAAGGTCTCTTCCAAGTGATTCTGTGATTCTGTGAATTTCATCTGTTATTTTGCACATCTGTCCCATCTTCCAGAAAGTCAGCTTAGGTCTGAAAGTCTCTGCCACCGTGCCATTGCTGATTGCTGTGGCTTTCTGCCCATTAGAAAGGGGGATATCTGTCTAATTCCACTGTTATTGGTCACTTCCTGATTTTAGGAAGGCTGATTTTATATAATTCCTTTTTTTTTTTCAGAAAGAAGATGATGTGAATGGACTGTAAGAACCAGAAAAGATGGAGGAAGAGCTGCCCTGCTCTGAGGTGGATGGAAAAAGCGTCCTCAGGGATCTGGGGGTGGAGATGCCCTGCATGGAGAGCAATCCCACAGGAGACACATCTGGAGCAGAGGAGGATGCAGGAGACGTGCCCTGTGCTGAGAGCAGCATGAAAGAAGAGGCTCATTGTGACCCAGGAATTTTCTTCACTGAGGGCAGCGTGGAAGGAGAGATGCAGGGCAGTGGCAGCGATGGGGAAAGGGACATTCCCAGCACTGGCAGTGACAGGGAAGGGGAGATTCCTGGCACTGATAGTGACAGGGAAGGGGAGATTCCTGGCACTGGCAGTGACAGGGAAGGGGAGATTCCTGGCACTGGCAGTGATGGGGAAGGGGAGATTCCTGTCACCGATAGTGACAGGGAAGGGGAAATGCCCCGTGATGCAAAAGAGGAGGCGTCTTGCTCTGAGAGTGACGCAGAGGAAGCACCAGATGCTGTGATCACTGCTGCTTCTAAGAAAATAACTTCAATTTCCTCTCCCCTGCGGGCCATCGTCCGCCTGCGCCGGCGCTACCGGGGGCTGAAGAAAAGCCGCCTGCATTTGGAGCTGCCTCGGGAAAAGTCCGCAGAGTTTGTCCACACCAGGCTGCTTCAAAGGCAGCTCTCCCTGAGCAGAACTTCCCTGTACACCCCTTCCATGTCCTTCTTTAATCAGTCTGGCTTTGAGAGCTCCCAGTACTTCACCTTTGACACGTCTGTGGAACATTACTCTGTGAAAAAGTGCAGGAGGAAAAAGAGCCGGAGGAAATCCAGGATGGTTCTCTACCCGGATAAAACAAAAAAATACCTCCCAGCAGAGGAGAAAAGCAAGGCAAAGCGCTGCCTCTTCTTGCTCATTGCCATTATCTTCTTCCAGATTCTCAATGCAATAGAGAACCTGGATGATAACCTCCAAAAATACGACCTCGACGGTTTGGAGAAAACCATGCACCGGGAAGTATTTGGGCAGAAGGTTGCTGTGGAAAGCATTGTGGAATTACTGAAGGACTATCTGGCTACCCACATCCACAACAAGCCTCTGGTGATCTCTCTGAACGGCCCCACAGGGGTTGGGAAGAGCCACGTTGGCTGGGTGCTGGCCAAACATTTTCGCTCTGTCATGGACAACGACTTCGTGCTCCAGTACTTTGTGATGCATCACTGCCCCAGCGGGGTGGATCCCCTCACGTGTGAGATTGATCTGTCCAAGAAGATTTCTGACATGGTTACCAGAGCTGAAATAGAGGAAAAGACCCCATTGTTTATTCTGGATGAGGTTGAGCTCATGTCCCCCGTCCTGCTGGACACTCTCAGCCGATTCTTTGAGCCCAATCAGACCAACGAGTTCCTCAATGCCATCTACATTTTAATAAGCAACCTGGGAGGTGCTGAAATCACCAAGTTTGTTATCCACAATGCCTCCACTGAGCTCCTGCATCAGCAGCGGGGAGCTGAAGAGCTGCTGAGCATCATCCAGCCAGTCCTGGTCGGTGTCCACCCTCTGTGGAAGGCTGCAGACATCATCCCCTTCGTCCTTCTGGAGAAGTCTCATGTCATAAACTGCCTCCTGGAGCAGATGAGGAGGGAGGGGCTCTATCCCGACCAGAAGCACATTGAAAATTTGGCAAATCAGCTCAGTTACTACACTACAGGGGACAAGCAGTACTCCAGCATGGGCTGCAAGCAGGTTGTGACCAAAGTCAACCTCCTGTAGGGATTTACTGCAGAGACCAAGCCCTGCTCTCGGGCTTTGCAAAGTTCTGTGCTCATGAGGAGCCTGTTCCAGCAGGCTGTGCTCAAGGTGTCCTGGCTCTGCCCTGGTCCAGGCAGAGGGGTGGCAGCCTGGACAACCTGGTCCCTGTTTTCCTCCAGAGATTTCACTTTTTCCTGATGTTCTGTGGAAAAGGAAGGGCAAGGAAGCTGGAGCCACCTCCCAATAAGTGCAAGATGCTTTGTTCTTCATTCTCATTTGGGATTCTTGTCATTAAGGAGTTTTCAGGTGGCATCAAAAGCTGCAGGATATAAATAGGATGGAACAATCCCTGGGTCACTGCCCCTGCAGAATATGTCACCTCATGTGCTTCACTCTCTCCAGGCTCACAGCTCCTTGCTTTCCTTGGTCCTGGCTGGTGTGTGCAGAGCAGAGGCAGGGCTGGACACCGGCACTGGGACAGTTTGTGCCTCCTGCCCCCAGATGTGCAGGCCTGCCTTCCCCAGCTCCTGTGTGACCACATCCTCAGGAGAAGACTTTCTGGACCTGTTCCTGATCTGTTCTGAGCTCATCCCTGAGCTCACCTTTGGCACCTGCAGTGAGATTTCTGCCTTGCAGGTGTGTTTGGGCTTGTCTCAGAGGTTGCTCAGCTGTGCCAGATGGTGCAGGAATAACCTCTGGATTCATTCAGGTCTGGTGGTGACGCCTCATCCTCAGAGCTCTTCTGCTTTTTGCCTCTGGGGACACGTCACTGTGGGCAGGCATTATCTAGAAAGCCCAAAGCAGCAATTGATGGATATTTAACAACACACACTGGAAAAGACAGTTTGGACTGATGGAGTGGGAATCCTGAGCTTGTTCCCAGTCCTGAGAGGCCAAGAAGAGGCTTTGCCATTGAGCCTCGGGTGAGATGTGGCCTGGGAGCAGCTTGGGAAGAACACACAGCCACGTTTTGAGCAGAACTGAGCAGGTATTTATGACATTGTTTTCTCAGGTTGTGGTTTTGTACAAGATTTCTACAACTTGCTGTGAATTCCCAGACAAGAAACCCTGTGGATATTTGCACTGGGGTTTTGATTCACCTTCTAAATTGCTGGTCTCCAAAGACTCTGTCACATACTCCAGCTTCCAGAGCTATTGTCAGGAATAAACCCAAACTATCCTGAATAAAAGAATTGAAAGTACATTTCTTTCATTTGACTGAAATTTGGATTTCCTCCAGAATTTCCCTTCTGGAGCCATGTACCCCTGGTAAACCCAATCCCAAACCCACACAGTGCAGCAGTGACAAAAGCTGGGTCCTGCACAGCTCCATCCAAGCCACCTCCTAAATTCACATGTCTTCAAAAACCAACGTGTTGGAACTGGTTTCCACAGCTTAGAGAGCTCAACTTAAGCAGTAAGCTTAGCTAAGACATTTGGGATGCTTTTATCCTGGATGAGGAACAACTCAGGGACCAGGATTCCCCCACTCCAGCTGGGAGAGGGGCAGATGTGAGTTCTGATTGTCTCAACAATGTTTTTGTTTACAAATGCCACCCAGGGGGTGTTTGGTTGTGCCAGAGGTCCCTGGGTGCCTCCACACCAACCACCACCCTGTGCAAATGTGGGGGGTGGCTTTGAGTGGAGCTGAGCATCTGCAGGGTTTGTTGCCACCCCTCTAAGGCTCTCCTGCCCTAAATCAGGGCTCCTAGCCATTCCCTGAGCCTGAGTTTTCCCAAGTGCACCTTGAAGTTTTTGTGTCTCACAAAGCTCCTCAGTGCACAGGGGTGGGGCTCAGCTCATTGTTCTCTACAGCTCCTGAAGGGAGGCTGCAGACAGGTGGGGGTTGGTCTCTTCCACCGGGCAGCACTGACAGAACAAGAGGACACAGCCTCAGCTACGTCAGGGAAGGTTTAGGTTGGATATTAGGAAAAAATTTTCACTGAAAGAATAATAAAATACTGGAATTGTCTTCCTAGGGAGGTGGTGGAATCACCATCTCTGGATGTGTTTAAAAAAAGACTGGACTTGGCACTTGGTGCTATAGTCTGGTTGTGGTGTTAGGGCATGGGTTGGACTTGATGATCTCAGAGGTCTCTTCCAACCTCATTATTCTGTGATTCTGTGATTCTGTGATTCTGTGACTCTGTGATTCTGTGATTCTGTGATTCATCCCTCCCTCTGGAGGCTCTTGTCAGACAGCACAGGAACATCCAGGCTATGGAGAGGGCTTTTCCTGCCAGAAGAGGATGCAGGACTCGCATCCCAGCTCAAATGGCTCTTTAGGTTGTCCCCTAGGCTTCGTTGGGGCACATCTCTGTTGTGCTGGGAGCAGTGATTTGTGGCAGGCTGCTGCTGCCACCCTGCTGCACACCCTGTGTTTGATGCCCTGTTGAGCTGTTCCCTGTCCCTGCTGGCTGGGGCTCCTGGGGACACGTGCAGGTACCCTGCACCCTGCAGCTGCATCCCAAAGCCACAGTGGGGCTTGGGCCAAATTCCCTTTTTGCATTTGCCCTGGGGAAAGTGCAGGGTGATTCCAAACAGCTCTGTAGTGAGGGGGATGCTGTTACTGAGAGCAGGCAGTGCAGTAGAAGGGTGGGAGGGGATAGGAAATTGGTTTTGAGGGCACAGCCTGTGACCCCACTGCCAGCCTGGAGCTTTCCCTGGGCTGGGGTCCCGTGGGCAGGAGCTCCAGTTGCTCTGGTGTGTGAGTTGGGAGGGTTTGTTTTATTTCACAGTGTTTATTTCATACAGTGCTCATGAGCTGCTCTCCCCAGGCCTTGGAGCACTCTGGGCAGGAGGTGGGGCTGGGGTTCCCAGGACACTGCTGCACCAGGGATGGGATGTGCCCTGTGCTTCTCCATGGACGTGCTCCAGCTCCAGCCACAGGAAGGTGGCTGGGTGCACGTTCTGCTGGAGCTCTGGATAACTTCAGCTGCCTCAGGGAGAAGAGCTTTGGATTTAGATATTCCTAAAAAGGACCTAATCCCCAGCAGCCTCCCTTAATCCAAGCAGCCTGTCTGAAGCTGCCTCCAGAGGTGGGTGCTGGCTGGTGGGGCCAGCCTGGGTCCTCCTGGGGTTTCCCTGCCCCAGGGGAAGGTGTGATGGCCCAGGACAGAGCTCTGTGTTACACAGCATCACCCCAGCCTTGCTGGGCTTGCCCATCCCCGAGCTGCCCGAGTGCTGCTGGGGCTGCTGCCAGTCTGAGTGCCCACCCAGCAGGACCTTGTCCTCTCTCCTGAGGTTTCTGGCTGTCCCTGAGGATCTCTGATGTTGGCCCAGAGCACCTGAACAGTGTTTGCAGAGAGAGGCAGATGAAAGGGTGCAGAGGGATCCCATCTCCACGTGCACCAGTGACTTGTCCCTTTGCTAAGGACAAGGAAAAGCTGCTGCCAGTCCCTGGAAGGGGCTCGTTGCTTACTTTCCAACTCCTGTGGTTGTCACTAAACAGGTGAGGTGCCACCAGGAAAGCAGATTTTGATCCCAGTGAGGGCAGGGAAGATCAGGGCTGCAGCAGAGGAGAAAAGAGCAAGGACAGCCAGCCCAGGTAGGTCAGGGCTGCAGCTCCTGCCAGGGTGCAGAGGGAATGTCTGCAGTGGCTTCTGAGACCTTGCAGTGATGAGTGAGTCCTGGAAAGGTGGAGGGAGGACAAGCACCCCCTCTCCCTGGGAAGGAGGAGGAGGGACAGGCAAATACAGTGAATGCATCCTGTATCCCATCCTGAGAGATGGGAGAAATTGCATCCAAAGTTTTTCAAAAATGGTTGTAACCATAGAATCTAGTTTCTTCCTCTTTCAGGATATTCAGAGAATAGCTGTTAATAGTTACTGGGATGAACTGGAAAGAGTTTTCCAGAGCTGGGGAAACTAAATATTCCATAAATGGTGGGAGAACAGAGTCAGACAGACATGGTTTGTCTGCCCGTGGAATTTGGAGGGGAAGGGGAGCTGAAAGGCATCCAAGGAGACAGGCTTGGGATGGAAATCATAAATTGGGGGAAAGGTCTGAAAGAAGGTGCTGCAGAGGAGGGTGTGATGAGCAAATGCACGTTCCAGGACGGGGAGGGTGAAGGGCTGAAAGGAAAATAAGCCTGGGGGCATCGCAGCACCCACAACTCCACAGGAGGGATAACACCCCGGGCCGAGAATGGCAAACATCCCGTTAAATGTATAAATAGGTGTGTTGCATATGCAAGGGATGAAGTAATGCCGGGCCACGCTGGAGCAGTGTGGCACCATATTTGGGCACCTCTCGGGCAGGGAGGGAGGCAGACCTGGGTGCTGTGCCCCCCCAGCATCCTGCCGGACACGGGGGCGATGGGGCCCGGGGAGAAGCTTCAGGTGAAGCACGATAAGAGCTTTCAAATATGCAAAACACGGGCAGAAAGGAGACAGCGGCGCTTGGTTCCCCCATCCCTCCTCGGGCAGGGTGTGGGGCTGTGGAGAGGGAGGTTGTGTTAAAATTTGGGGAAACTGCTGCAGCTGTGCAAGGGCAGCACCAAAGTGGGTGAGGAGAGAAGCTGCAGAGCTGCTGAGCCCCGGGGCTGGGGCTGGTCTGGGCTCTGCTCAGGGGTCTCAGGAACCCCCACTTTGCCTGGTCTCTGTCACCCCTCCTGCCAGCTGGAACCCCCTGCCCAGCACTGCTCCGGCTGGCAGTGCTCAGCTAGCAGAGATTGCACCAATTTAACATCATTCCTCTCCAAGAGATGTGCTTCAGCTCCTAAAAGGTCTGCATTTAGGTGCAGAGTTTCGGGCAGCTGCATCTGAAAGCTGCCAGGCTGGTGAGATCAGTGCTCAGAGGGGTTGGTTTCCAGTGGGATGGGAAAGCAGCCAGCACTGAAACTGGAGTGTGTAGATTAATGCTGTCATTAACTAATCTGGAAACTAATTTACTTCCCCTTAGCACTTTCCCCTCATCAATTCAGTTTATCGATATGTATTAGGTATTATTTTATCAGGAAGTGCCTGCAGAAGGAGCAGCCCTCCCCTTTCTGTTCTCCAGGTGCAGATGTGGAGCTGGTGGTCTCCCCCTGTCCCCCTGGGCACTGTGGGGTGTGACAGCAGCTCCTGCTGCTCCTCCAGCCCTGCAGGTCACAGCAGAGCCCCTCACAGCTCCCTGCAGGACACAAACAGTCCAGGATCTTCTGTGGATGCTAATTTGAGTTTTGTGCTTCCTGTGATGTCTTATCATTGATCCCTCAGACTGGAATTCAGCTGCCCTAATTTTGGTAACTTGAGGAAGGCTGAGTAAATCTGCCTGGGATTTCCCCATCCCTGCCTCCTGCACAAAGCCTGTCCAGGAAGCCAGGCCTGGGAAAAGACCACCTGGAAAACCACCCCTGAGGGGAGTGGACATTTTTGTGGCCAGCAAGTGATATGTGAAAGAATGTAAAAAGCATTAATTGCAGCCAAACCCTCTGTTTTCACCTGTACTTTTGCCCCTCTCCTGCTCCTGTCAAATGTGCCTCACTGTCCAAATGCTCTCACTCAAACCAGGCCCATGTGGTACCTTCCCTGTTCTCCTGAGGAAAAAAAAAGTTTAAAAAAAAATTGCAATATCCTTCAAAAAGACATTCCCAGAATTTATGGTCTTCTTTTAAACTCTCTGAGCCACCCAACACAATTTTTGTGCAGCAGCAGTTGCAGGCTGAAATCAGGGAATCCTGTGCTGCATTCCCAGCTGCCAGGCTCTCCAAAACTGTGGCTGAAGGAGTTTGTGCCCTCTCAGCTGGCATCACCTGGTGTTTTTATCCTGTGCTTTTCCTGACATATCAAACAAACTGCCCAGTTCTTCCTGAGATGATTCCATGTGGGATCAAGGTCCCTGAGTCACGGGCTTGCTCTGCCTTCACCCAGGGCCTGCATCTCCCTGGGTGCCGTGGGGGCCTTGGAAAGTCAATTCTGAGCTTTTCCTTCCAGGACAAGCTGCTCCTTGGCTTCAAGGTTGCTGCTTCTCTGTCCAAGTGAAGAAGTGCCTTGGGTGTGCTCCAGCTGTTCTGGAGGATGGAATGAGCATTTCTGCTCCTCCCTGCAGATCCTGCAGCACAGACAGCACAAACAGCTCTGCATTCCTGGCGGCCTCGAGGTCAGCACACGATGCTGAGTGTGGCAGAACTCTGGCCTGGCGCGACCTGGTGTCCTCAGCTCCATCTGTGCGTGGCCTCTGTCACTTCCAGCTGCAAAAGCCACTCCTTGGTGCTTCTTTCTGCCAAACATCCAGCACTCCCAGCTCTGAGTGCTGCTCCCCAAGCAGCCACGGCTCAGTTTCTGCCTTTGGTGGTCAGTGAAATGCTCTGGGTGAGAAAGGGTGGATGAAATTCAATGCTTTGGATCCAGCTCAACAGGTGTTTTTATTTCTCCTTGCTCCTGGTGGGCAGATCTGCTGCTTCAGGGCTGATTCATCTCCTCACCTGAGGAGGATCCAGTGACCTGCTTGGACAAGCTCCCCATGGAGTTATAAATACATCCCTGTGTTACACTGGCATGACAGGAGTGGGTGATGTGGGCTGGAAATAGGAACAGGATTTGTCCCTACAGGTCACCCCTCTTCTGGGACTCCCTGTGGGGCTGGGTCTGTGCTTGCCTCCCTCCAGCTGGGAGTTGGGCAATGCTGGCAGATGGATTAGGGGGGTGAGGGGTGGAACTTCACTGGAAAGCTCTACGTGCTGATCAGCAGGTGATGCCACTGGTGCCAGGGCTGGAGGCACCCCTGGGTGCTGTGCTCAGGAGCTGCTGCTGACTGCACCAGGGTGACACAGCTCAGCTGCTGGCACAGCTGGTAAAGCTGATGGGATCTGGCTTCCTCCTTGGATACGATCCTGATTGAAATAAAGAAGTTGAATGTAAACCCAAATCTTTGGGGTTTGTCTTTAACATCCACCCAACACCCAGGTGTGCATTTGGAGCAGTGCCTGTGGCACTTTCTCCTGGCCTGGAACCCATGGTCTGGAGGAAGTTACCCATCCCCAGCCTGACTCACTCAGCTCTTGGGACGGGTGGGTCTGAGGGCCCAGACACCACAGGCAAAGCAGCAGCAATCCACATGAGTTATTTCTTCATTTTGTGCTTCTGTTAAATCACCAATGTGCCTCGGGTGCTGCCTGACAACATTTCACCAGTCCAGGCAGGGGTGGGCAGTGCCTGGGCCGTGCTCACTGGGAGCAGTGTTTGCCACCAGAGTTAAGGATGAGCCATTCCACCCCTCTCCAAGCAGCTTCCCTGAGAGACTGGGACCCCTGAGGCCACCTGGGACAATTTTTTACATCTTAGGAGCTGCCTTGCCATGAGTTTTGGAATTTTGGGATTTTGGAAGCAGCAGTTTTTTCTCCCAGCCCTGTGGACTTTGCCTTGTAGAGAAGAGGGGGGAAAAGATTACCCAAAGCCTCTGGAGTGCTGTCTGTGAGCCCTCAGGTTTAAACACTCACCTGGGCAGCACAAGGGAGAGCCCTGAGGAAGGATTTTGCAGCAGCAAGTGCCTTGAGGGGAGCCCCAGGCTCCAGCTCCAGGTTTGAGAGGGGATTGGGGGTGATTGCAAAAGCCACCAGCAGCGTTGCCACGTGGAATTAATGCCCCAACACCTTGGATGTGCTGGGTGGCACATTCCTACAAGAGGAATCCCATGTACTGCAGCCACAGTGTTAGTTATTTTATTTTGGCCCGAGTTTGCAGTGGAATAAGCCTGAAGGGGGAGAGTTGTGCTGCTGTGACAGCAGGTGACACAGGGGTGATTTACAGGCTGGAGCACAGGGATTGATGTCTTGTGACTCAAAGCCAACAGAACTTCGGTCTTCCAAGAAGCAGAAAGCAAGAAATGTTAGGGAGCCCAAAGGGCAAGGGGAGATGTCAAAGAATAGTTGTTAAACTGTCAGAAGATAGTTTTGAAATTGGAAATTTTGTCCTTTGCTGCTTTGTGGTGGCTAAAGTCTGACTAAAAAGACTTGGGAGTGATCAAGTTCTATTTATCTGATCTGGTGGAAGGTGTCTCTGCCCAAGGCAGTGGGGCTGGAACCAGATGATCTTTAAGGCCCCTTCCAACTCAAATCATTGTAGGATTTTATGATTCTGTTGTTTGATTTTGCAGTAGCCATCCAGACGTGACTGCCCAGGGTCTTTTTACAGAAACCCATCTTTCATTCCCTGCTGCTCAAGGTGGCCCACGATGACCAAGGCACATGAAGTTTGCAGCTGAATCTTCCAGATTTGTGACAAAGACCTGAGAGAGCTGTAGCCCTTTCCAGCAGGTTTGTGGGCACTCAGCCCTTTCAGGCTCTGTTTAGTCATTATAAGGCACAAAGAATCTGAGATGTGAGTGCTGTTTTTTTCCTTTTCTGGGCATATCTGAGCTGGAGCTTGCCAGAGCAAGTGCTGAGGTTGCTCATTTTTCTGGGGCAGAGTGCTGAGATTGCACAGGGTCAGAACAGAAGCTGCAGTCTCCCATCTCCGTCCCTCCAGCTCAAGGCCAGGGTTGCTGGTGGATGGGGTGGGAAGGCAGGGGACAGCACTGCCATCCTCAGATTCTGTTCTTTATAGCAAATATGTGAATTTCAATGAAGGAAACACTCTCAAAAGCACTGAAATGTCTCAGGGCAAAGCCTTGTGGTAGACAGTGGTAATAAAGGAGAGCAGAACTGGGGAGGAGAAAACTTGGATCGTGCCCTTACACTGCTGTTAGCAGTGAGTGCCCCTGGGCAGATAGTGGGCAGATAGGGGCTGCGGGGGTACAGACATTCCAGAGTGATTTCCGAGCCGGCTGAGCTCCTCCCATCATCACTTCACTCATCAAAGTGAGTATTTATAGCACAGGTAGGAGCAGGGCGAGAATCAAAGAGGAGCTCCCTAGAAAGACGCATAAATCACTCTGAGAGTTCAGCTCTGGGGCGCTGTATTTTTTGCTTTAATGAGAGTGAATAAAAACTCTGCTGTTATTATTAATATTTCTTAATATTATTTCACCGGTCTGCTTTTTGCACTAAAAAATTCTTTGAGGTATTTCCATAGAATTCTCCCAGCTCTCAGAGCTACACCTGCAGACTGCTAAGGACATGCTGCCTTACACCAGAGAAAACATTTTCTCCAGCACAGATCTGCTGAAAAACAATTCAGAAAATCTTTCTGAGCCGATATTTGCTGCCCAAGCTGTCAGGAGACCTTCAGGCCTCTCAACAAAGCGCAGCAGGAAAGCCAGGAAGGTGCTGTACCCAGCCCACGTGAGAAAATACTTGCCACGTCAAGAGAAAGATCCAGTCAAGCGGTGGCTGCTCTTCTGCGCTGGCATCATCCTCATCCAGGTGTTAACTGAGGCTCCTGAGCAGGACAGGCTGGCTGGGGGGCACAGCCCTGCAGGGAAGCTGCCCTGTGCAGCAGCAGCAGCATCCCCAGGAGCTGCTGGGCTGGCAGGGAACCGCTCCAGAGAACACTCAGCTGCTGCAGGAATCGCCTCCTCCGCAGCTCCGGGGCACCGGGCTCACGGGCACGGCGCATCGGCTGCTGTGCCACAGCAAGCCCGGAGCCACCCGGGTGCTTCCTGCTGGGCTGGCTCCTCCCGGGCACAGCTCTGAGCTGGCCTGGCCCTGCACGTCGGCTGTGGGCACCTGGGCATCGGCTGTGGGCACCTGTGCATCGGCTGTGGGCACCTGTGCATCGGCTGCAGCTCTTGGGCATCGGCTGCAGCTCCTGCACATCAGCTGTGGGCACCTGTGCATCGGCTGTGGGCACCTGGGCATCGGCTGTGGGCACCTGGGCATCAGCTGCAGCTCCTGCACATCGGCTGTGGGTACCTGGGCATCGGCTGCAGCTCCTGCACATCAGCTGTGGGCACCTGGGCATCGGCTGTGGGCACCTGCACGTCGGCTGTGGGCACCTGCACATCAACTGCAGCTCCTGGGCATCGGCTGTGGGCATCTGCACATCCGCTGCAGCTCCTGCACATCACCTGCAGCTCCTGCACATCGGCTGTGGCTCCTGCACATTGGCTGTGGGCACCTGGGCATCGGCTGTGGGCACCTGGGCATCGGCTGTGGGCACCTGGGCATCGGCTGTGAGCACCTGGGCATCGGCTGTGGGCACTTGCACATCGACTGTGGGTACCTGAACATCGGCTGCAGCTCCTGGGCATCGGCTGCAGCTCCTGGGCATCGGCTGTGGGCACCTCCACATCAGCTGTGGGCACCTGGGCATCAGCTGTGGGCACTTGCACATCGACTGTGGATACCTGGGCATCGGCTCTGGGCACCTGGGCATCGACTGTGGGTACCTGGGCATCGGCTGTGGGCACCTGCACATTGGCTGTGGGCACCTCCACATCAGCTGTGGGCACCTGGGCATCGGCTGTAGCTCCTGGGCATCGGTTGTAGCTCCTGGGCATCGGCTGTGGGTACCTGGGCATCGGCTGTGGGCTCCTGCACATCAACTGCAGCTCCTGCACATCGGCTGTGGGTACCTGGGCATCGGCTGTGGGCACCTGCACATCAGCTGCAGCTCCTGCACATCGGCTGTGGGCACCTGGGCATCGGCTGCAGCTCCTGGGCATCGGCTGTGACTCTTGCACATCACCTGCAGCTCCTGCACATCACCTGCAGCTCCTGCACATCGTCTGCAGCTCCTGCACATCGTCTGCAGCTCCTGCACATCACCTGCAGTTCCTGCACATCACCTGCAGCTCCTGCAGCCCTGCCCGGGGACACGGCCACTCTGCTCGGTGCCACGGGCCCGCAGTGGCCACAGGAGATGTTGATGAAAGCCCAGCAAGAGCTGGGCAGTTTTTCCTGCTGCTTTGGTTGTGCCTGTGATTAGAGGCTGCGGTTTCCAGCAGCTGCAGCAAAAGGCTGCAGGAGTCAGAGTCACCCTCCCGGCCGGGTTTGGGCTGTGCTGACCTGCCTGGCACTGCTGCGGGACTCCTCTCCGTGCTGTTTCTCACTGTAATTTAGTGCCAGCTCTCAGCAGTTCAAACAGAGTAGCTCAGCTCTCAAAGGAAGCAGACAAAGCTCCCAAGCGCTGCTCTCCCTCGGTAACACTAATAAACTGCTGAGTTCCAATCTTCACAGTGTGTTTTACAATCTAGATTTTAAAATTAAGATTTTCAAAGCTCCTGAGTGCTGCTCTCCCTCACTAACACTGTAAGAATAAACTGATTTCTGATTTTCACAGCGTGTTTTGCAACTTAGATTTTAAAATTAAGATTTTTTTTGGCCATCCTAGGGAACTAAAACTGTCCAAGCACCAAAGACAGTGGGGTGGGAGCCATGGCATGGCCTGGACATCGACTGAGGCACTGGGAGAGGTCCATCAGCCTGGGGCAGATGCTGCAGCTCTAGCTGGGGAGATGGGGCAGCAGATGAACCCAACACTGGGATATCTTCTTGGGAGAACCCTGGGAGATCCCTAAAACCCGGGGACATGCTGAGAAAAAGATTTGATCGAGGGGTGCTTGAACTAGAAATGATCAGTGGTCTCTTCTTACCCGTTCATTAGAGTTCCATATGTTATCCATATATCAACACAGGAATAAATAGTTCCACCATTAATTTCTGTGTTGAGCAGGGGGTTACTGGGTGGTTCTGTGCACAAAACATGAGACTGCCCCAGCTCCAGGGCAGGGCAGGTGTGGGTTTTTGGGAGACAGGGATGATGTGTGGGGGCTGGAGCAGCTGCCTCCAGACAGGAGCAGGCTGTGGGAGCCAGGAGTGAAGAAATGTGTCTCGGGAGATGCTTCTGCTCCTCAGGGCTCCTTGCAGGAAATGCAGAGTGCAGGATTTCCAGTAGATGCTAATTTCAGCTCACTGAGCTTGCTGGGCTGTTTTATCAGACAGCCCCTGAGGCTGGATTCAGCTGCCCTAATTTCGGCATCCTGAGGAAAGGCTGAGTAAGGCCTGCTGGGATTTTCCCAGCCAAGCTCCTGGGAAGAGGCTGCCTGGGGAAAGGCTGGTAAAACCCCTTCTCCAAGCCATGCCAGGCTCATGTCCCTCATGTATCAGGGCTTCCCCCCATGAAGTTCATCCCCAAAACACCACGTCCTGCCTGTGCAGCCCAGCTCCAGCTCTCCCACCCAACCATCCACTCTGCAGGACAACTCCGAACTTCTGCCAGGTTGTTCAGAGCTGTGTCCAGCCCAACTTTTAAAATCTCCAAGCATGGAATCTCACCACCTCCTCGGCCAATCTCTTACACTTGCCTGGGACTTAATTCCAGTTAATTCCATGCCACATGATGACAGAGCTGGTGAGCCTCTCATAGCTGTTCACTGAGCAGTGCTCCACAGAGCAGGTGTTTTCTTGGGAACAAGCAGTTATTTCCTCAGGTCTGGATAAAAGCAGAGCTCAGGGGTTTTGTAGTGCCCCACAGCAGGCAGGTGTGACCCAGGGATGGGAGGAAGCTGGGTGTCACAGGCAGTGATTGCACAGGAGGGGTGCAAAGCTGAGTGCAGCACTGCAGAGCAAGGCAGAGGAGAACAGGGAGCTGCTGCAGCCCATGGTGAACATAGAGACCTGTTTGCCTCAAAAAAAAACCCCCAAAACCCCCGAAAAAAACACCCAAAAACCCCCAAAACAACAAAACAAAACAAAAGCAACAACAACAACAACAAAAAACCCCAACCAAAACAAACAAACAAACACACCAAAAAAAAAAAAAAACCCAACCAAAAAAAAACAAAACCAGAGCTGAAAGAGCTGATTCACTGTGAGATTTTAGCTGCTTATTTTCTACTGGGGAAAAAAACCTAAAAGCCAAGGCACTGTCTGGATTAAGGAGCAGCTGGTACACAGCTTCTGCAAGTGGTGATTCAGGATAAGCCCTTCAGAGGATCTCCTTTGTTTAATGAGGGGAGAACACACAAACACACAAACATGACAAACAACTGACTGTGAAGTTTTGTAAAATTCAGGAATTATAAATGTTGTTGGAAATAGGAAGAACTTTTAACCATGGTGTCGGTGTTGACTTCTCTCAGAGTTGATGGGGGACACAAGTCCTTCTCCCAAGCCCAGCGCATCCAGAGGCATCAGGAGAGGGCAGCAGAGACAGGAGCTGAGCAGGACACACAGGCAGTGACCCGCAGTGCTCCAGACACCAAATCTGAAACGGCCACGGCGCAGGTACAAAGCATTGCTGAGGATGCTGCAGAGGAAACCAGAATCTGTCAAAATAAATGAGTGTGCTGGGGTATAACTCAGCAAAATAGACACTGATCCCTTAAATGGAACATCCCCCATCCCTGAGTCCTATAGGTGGGAGGTTTTATTGTTCAAACATCGTGAGGTGACGAGCTGAGGTAAAGCACAGGCTGCCTTCACCAGCTGCCTGACGCTGAGCGCTGAATACAACCTCCAAAAATCCATTTCAGGCCTGGTAACTTGGATGAACTGGATAAAACCAGCACATTTACAGTCAGTCTATTGCATGAAGTCTGGTGCTCCTGTCATGGCCAGCCCTTCCTCCTGGCTGTTACATCCCTGTTTGCCACAAGACATGTTTTTGGCAGGGTGCAACAGGGCCAGGCCAGCTGGGGTGAGGGCAGGAGCGAAGGACAGTGCTGGGAGCTCCCATCCCTGCCCCACAGCCCTGTGCTGGGAGCTCCCATCCCTGCCCCACAGCCCTGTGCTGGGAGCTCCCATCCCTGCCCCACAGCCCCATGTTGGGAGCTCCCATCCCTGCCCCACAGCCCTGTACTGGGAGCTCCCATCCCTGCCCCACAGCCCCGTGCTGGGAGCTCCCATCCCTGCCCCACAGCCCCGTGCTGGGAGATCCCATCCCTGCCCCACAGCCCTGTGCTGCAGTGAGCTCCCATCCCTGCCCCACAGCCCCGTGCTGGGAGTTCCCATCCCTGCCCCACAGCCCCATGCTGGGAGCTCCCATCCCTGCCCCACAGCCCTGTGCTGGGAGCTCCCATCCCTGCCCCACAGCCCCGTGCTGGGATCCCATCCCTGCCCCACAGCCCTGTGCTGCAGTGAGCCCATCCCTGCCCCACAGCCCCGTGCTGGGAGCTCCCATCCCTGCCCCACAGACTTGCTGTAGCTTCTCCAGGCCTGTGCATCACTGAGGCCATTCAGAGACGTGTCCCAGCTCCAGCTGAGTGCACAGGGGCCGAGGCAGCCCCAGGATGGCTTTGGGAGCCATGGGGTGCCCTGGAAGGAGAAGGCGTCTGTGCTACACCCTGGATGGCAAAGCCCTGTATCCAAACAGGCTCTGTGGCAGGGACATGCCAGGATTCAGTCCCGAGCTGGCATTCCCAGCCCTGCTCAAGGCTTGTGCCTCCTGTGCCTTCTCTGTGGGGGAAGCCCCTTGTACCCCAGTGGCCTCCACTCCCACATTGGTTCAAAACTCTTCTCCCTCCTTCCTCTCCCAGAGCTCCCAGTTCCCTGTTCTGTGCTCCAGAGCCTTTTCAATCCATGCCACAGCCCCTTCTTTCCTCACACAACCCCTCCCTCCAAGCTCTTTCCGTACCCAAGTCTCCTGAGGCCATCTCAGACTCCCCATCCTGCTGCCCCAGAGCCCCCAGCCCTGGCCCTGGGCAGAGACCTGGGCTCCAGCACACATCCCTGCTGGCAAAACCCATTGGCCTTTAAGCAAACAGCATCCAGATGTGTGCTGGGAGCAGCCCCTGGGACATTCCCACCTGGGATCACCCCTGGGAAGGGTGAGGAAGCAACACCCAAAGCTAGGCCAGCGACCATTCTGGGAGATTGCCATTGCATGTGATCACCTTTGTGACCCAGCAGTGTCCTCAGGAGTGGTTTAATGTAGTACTAAAGATGTGTTCTACACTGGAGATCCTAATATCTGCTCAGATTGGATATCAGAAAAATTTTCTTCTTCTCTGAAAGGATGGTTGGGGATTCAAACTTGTTGCCCAGAGCTGATGTCATCATCCCTGTTCAAAAAATGTGTAGGTGTGGCACTTGGGGACATATTTTAGTGGTGAACACAGTGATGCTGGGTTAATGGTTGATCTTGGAGGGGTTTTCCACTCTTAATGATTGTATGACTATGCAGCACTCCAGAGATGCTCCTAAAGGGGCACCTTGCTCCATATTTCCCTAATCCTACAACATGAACCCTTGACTACCCCTATGTCCATCCAGATTGGACCTGGAGCTGCTCAGTAGTTTTCCCCAGGGAGAGGTAAGAAGATTTTTCACACCCTCATTAGCAGAGAAAACCCTGAGGCAGCTTCTTGACTCTCCATCAAAGGTAGGAGCCCTTCCCCTCCTGCCACACAAGGGCACCAGAGCTGCACCCTGTGGGGGTGTGCCATGGGAATTATAAACACAGCTGCTTTCTCCAGGCATGTGTTTCACCCCCTGGCTCACTCTCAGTCGGGCTGGTGATGTCTCAGGAGCATCACAGAGAACATATTCAAGTGGTTTTTCATTGCTTTGCCTCAGCTACATATTGCATGCTGCTCTGCTCCATTGCACAGCTGGCTGGCTGAGAAAGGGGAGGCTGAATAAGCTCCTGTAAATAAGACTTAGAGAGGAGACAAAAGCCAGGGGAAATTATAAGAATGAAATAAATCAATGAGCAACCTAGTGAAGGAGCCACTTGACAGACTTAAAAAGCCATTATATTGAAAACTGGTTTGTGTACACTTATACAGCAAAAAAGGAGTTAAAATTCTTTATGGGAGACAGAAAGTTTGGTTGTTATGACCACAAGATTACCTGAACACCCAGGGTTTCTGCTTCCAGGAGCAAAACAATGTTCTTCAACCTTATTTGCTCTCAAACAATATTTTCAAAAAGACCATCTACTCTACACCCCGAGAGTGTGTAGCTCTATCCAGCTGGTTGCTGGCCTAATGTTTTGGCTCTGTTTTCTCCTGGTGTACTGGAAACCTCTGAGCACACCTATTCCCTGGAAACTGGATTTTCCTTCCTTCCCTTTCTCCTACTTGGGAGAATTTCCCTCTGCTTCTGCTCTCTTTGGTTTGTGCTTGGCCACATGTCTGGACAGCTCCAAGGAAAGGCCCATCTCCACTGGCAGTAACACAGAAAGAGAGGATGGAACACCATAATTTGGTGAGAAACTGCTCTAATGGAGCCTCTGTGTGTCCTCAGGGGCCACCACTAGCACAAGCCAGTGGTGGCCAACAACACCAAGTGCCACCATGGCTTTGGGAGGGTGCTGGGGGTGGTAGGTGGGTGGGGAAGGTCCCTTGGTGATGGGACCCTTGTGGATGTGGTGGTCACCTGGGTTGGGTGGCAGGGACTGGGCAGCAAGGGGGACTCAGGGGCATGGCAGGGCTGTAAAGTACAGGAGATAACCTGGGAATGTGGCAGGGCTATGGAGGGGGACGGGGGACACAGCACAGCCCTGAGGCAGGGGGGTCACCTGGGAAGATGAAGGCACAAAGGGGCTACAGTTCAGCCCTGAGGCACCTGGAACACAGCAGGGCCCTGAGAAACGTGGGGACACAGGGTGGTGGTGAGGCACTTGGGGACACGGAGGGACCCTGACAAACATGGGGACACAGAGTGGTGACGTACATGGGGACACAGCAGGGCCCTGACAAACATGGGGACACAGAGTGGTGGTGAGGCACACAAGGACATGGTTCAGCCCCAAGGCCTATGGGGGCACAGCTCCTTAGGCAGCCCTGAGGCACACATGGACATGGAATCATCAAGGCTGGAAAAGACCCTCAAGATCATCCTGCCCAGCTGTGCACCCAGCACTACCAGTGTACCCTTGGACCACTAAAGCACGTCACCCAGATGACATGGAGGCACCCTGAGGCCCAGGGGATGCAGAGTGGTTGTGAGGCACATGGATGCGCACAGGGGGACATGGAGGAGCCGTGAGGCACTTGAGGGGACAGGCATCCCACAGGGTGCACGAGGGCATGAGTGCACAGCCATGATGCACAGGGCACGTGGAGGGACTGTGATGTGCATGGGCCATGGATGCACAGCCCCAGTGCTCGGGGGACCTGAAAGGACTCTGATGGACAGGGGACATGGCCTTGGAGCACAGGGGGCACGAAAGGACTTGGACACACAGGGGACATGCATGCACAGCCTTGGAGCACAGGGGATGTGGAAGGACCCTGATGCACGGGGGATGTGGGTGCTCAACTGTGCAGCACATGTGCAGCAGGGCTGGTAGTTCACAGCCCTGGCACTCAGGGGCCATGGAAGGACTCTGAGGCACAGGGGAGAAGGAAGGACTCTGAGGCACAGGGGAGATGGAAGGACTCTGAGGCACAGGGGCCATGGAAGGACTCTGAGGCACAGGGGAGATGGAAGGACTCTGAGTCACAGGGGAGATGGAAGGACTCTGAGGCACAGGGGCCATGGAAGGACTCTGAGGCACAGGGGAGATGGAAGGACTCTGAGGCACAGAGGGGAAGGAAGGACTCTGAGGCACAGGGGCCATGGAAGGACTCTGAGGCACAGGGGAGAAGAAAGGACTCTGAGGCACAGGGGCCATGGAAGGACTCTGAGGCACAGGGGCCATGGAAGGACTCAGGCACAAGGCACGCAGGGGTGCGCAGCCCTGCAGCACAGGGCACAAGAGAGGCTCTGATGCGAAGGACCCAGGCGGCCGCCTCGCCCGGCGCTCGGGGCACATGAAAGGATCCCGGGCCGGCCCCAGGCCCCGCGGGCGGCCGGCCCGGCCCCGCCGCGCTCCCGCCCCGCCGTCCCGTTGCCGTAGCGACGCCTCCCGGCGGCCCCGGCCCGGCGCGGCCGCTTTAAGAGCGCGGCGCCCGCGGCCGCCCCCGCCCGCCGCCCGCCGGAAGGGGCCCGAGCCCGCGCCGCCGCCGCCCGGCCTGCCCCAGGTAAGCGCCGGGGCCGCCCCGCCCTGCCCGGCTCCCGGCCCGGCTCCCAGCGGGGGCGGTGCGGCCGCTGCGGCCTCGGAGCGCGGGGCCGCCCCCGGGGCGCCGCTCGCTGGAGCCCCGGTGGGCTCCCGGTGTGCCGAGGGCACCGCGGAGCCGCTCCGGGGCTCGGGGGGTGCCGCTGTCCCCGCCGGGCTCGGTCCCCGCGGAGCCCCCGGAGCTGTGGGGGCGCTGCCCGGGACATCGCGGGGCTCCGGGCAGGGACGTGCCCGGCAGCCCCGCGAAAAAAAGCGAGTGCCGGGGCTTTGTTCGGCCTCTCCGCCCCGTCCGGGGGTTCCCGGCGGGGTGCGGAGCCCCTGCCTGGTTCCGGCCCTTCCCGCCGGTGCCTTTGGCTCCCGCGCCCGGGCCGGTTCCGCTGCCTCCGGCGGCTCTGGGGCTGTGCGGGGCGGGAGCGGAGCCCCGGCGCGGTGCGGGCGAGTTTGTCCGGCTCCGTCCCGGGATCTGGCTCTTCCTCGCAACTTTGAGAGTTGGGCGCTCCTGCTGCCTCATGGCTTGTTTGCCTGGGGTTTTTCTCCCTGTGGAAAAAAGAGTTATTCATTTTTCTTTTCTTTAAGCAGACCTCTATATGAAAACTTTGCTTTTAAAATTTTATTGTAGCCTTCGTTGATTTATGCCACTGCTTGTTCGTTTGTGTGTTTCCCCATCCTTCTTTTTTGTGCTGGGTGCACGGTTCCTTTGGCTGCTTTGCCTTCTAAATTCTCTTTAATGGTGAAGTAAGATGGGGAAAAGATAAAATATGAGAATCTGGGACTGTTTTGTGTCAGCTTCTCTAATTCAAATGTTGTAAGCCAAAGGGGAAAGAAAAGAAAAAGTGATCAAGTAGAGCTCAGGGCATTTTGCTTTGTTGGAGGCAGAGAGGAAAAACTTATGAGGGAATGACTGAGATTTTGTTTCACTTTATTTCTCTCCTTTTGAGGCTGAAAGATAAACAAGCATTTTGAAATGCTTTGGTTCAAAATGCCGAGCTCTTCATTTTCTCTTCAGCTGACTCCATTAAAAAAAAAAAATCTTTAAAAAAATGTAGAAGCAGCTCTGCAGTTGCGGAGCCAGCAGCAGTGGTGTGTGTGGGCAGAGAGGCTTTGCTGCTCTTCCATCAGCCGTTCCTGCCTTGTCTCTGTGGACTATAAAATTAGAAAGGCTCCGATGTCCATTCAGTCTGATGTCTGGGTAATGTGGGCTGTGGAAATCAAGAAGAGCTCTCTGTGAATTAACTGCTGCTCGTGGCTTGCTCAGCCTGTGGGTTCTGGCCTCTGGTGTATAATTAGGAAAGTAATTGCATTTTAAGAAGCCTTAAATCTATTATCCAGGTGTATGCTTGTCCCCTGGGCAGGTATCAGGTGGTGTGAGCTCTCTTTTGCTGTGAGCAAATGATCTCTGTCCTTCTGATGGTCTCAGGCTGCAGTCTGACATTTGCAGCATCTTAGAACCACTGAGTTTGAGTTGGAAAGGATCTTTGAAGCTCTTCTAGTCCAGCCCTCCTGCAGTGAGTAGGAATATATTCAACTGTCCCAGGTTGCTCCAAGTCCTGTCCAACCTGGCCTTGGACAGTTCCAGGGGTGGGGCAGCTACAGCTTCTCTGGGCAACCTCTGCCAGAACTTCCCCACCATCATTTCAAAAAACCTGCTTTCTCGTATCTAATGTACATTAGAAGCCCTATCCTTTGTCCCACTTAACTTAAAAACTTTAACATTTCCAAGAGTGAGACCTGAGGCTCCCTGTGCTTTTCCTCCCCTGGAAATGGCCCAGGTAATTTCCTCCTTCCCCAGAGCTGTCTCCTTGCCTGTCCTAGGAGTTTCTGTCTTTCCAGTTCCAGTCAGTGTCCAGGAAGGTTTTTATTTGTCACATCTTTCCTGAATTTATTTTATGTGCACACTGAGAAGCCTGGCCATGGAGAGCACAGGTCTGTGGTGAGGGATGGAGAGCCAAGAACAACTTCAACTGGCTGTAATTGAAAACTGTCAGCTTTGCAGCAAAGGAGGATGTTCAAAGCATGTGGCTTGGGATAACACCGAGTGGAGAATTGGATCTTCAGTTCTAAAGAAAGTCAGAATGCCCAAATCCTGAGGAGTTCTTTTGGGGAGCTCAAAAGTGAGATGGCAGTAGGGCTCTGGGTGGATTTCCTTCAGAGGTGCTTCTTGGTGCCGTCCTTCTGCACCATCTGCTGTGGTTGCTGTTCTGGAGATGTCCTAAAGTGTCTTGGAATATCCAAGTCATGGTGTCTTGGAGAAGTCTGCTTGTTCCAGGTTTCTTGCCCTTCCTTCCCTTCAAGGTGGCTGTTTCCCAGGGAGGTTGGGTGCAGTGGGAGTCTGTGCCCTGGAGGGACCTACAGAAGGTTTTTGGGTGACCAGCAGAAGGTTTTTGGGTGACAGAAGAACGGTGTGCCCACCCAGGTGTCAGGTGCATTGGGAAACTCCTGGCTGGGCTGAGGCAGGTGGGGGCGTGGGAGAGGCCTGGGCATCCAGGAGGAGATTGGAGTTGGGAAGAGAGGCAGTTCTAACAGGAAGCAAACGCTCACTGTAGCAGTAAACAGCACAGAATAGCTGCTTCTGCCCAGTGTGGGTGAACTTCGTGCAGTTCCTCGATGAACTGGTGGGTGAAATTCCCCGTTTCATTCCCCAGTATGCTGCCATCCTCCTGGGCTGTTGTATTTGCTGCTGTTTGCCAGACATTGCCTAAACTGCTCTTAAACTGCAGCTGTTTTTGCAGATTCCCAGTTACTGCACAGTTGTTCTTACTGTTTATTTTAGTGGTTATAAACTGATTTTTAAAAAGGACTTGGAACCTGATCTGGAAAGTCTCCTTTTTCTTCTTCTTTCATGATTTGGTTGAGGAGCTGCACCAGAGGAGCCAGCAGCTGAGCCCTTCAGTATTGCCCCCCTCCCTTTTATACTTTGAATTTTTTGAGCTGTAGTTTTCTAGGAATTGGGGGGCAGTTGTCCTGTACCTTGATTTTAGTAGTGGACATCAGTTTGGGGTTGGGGTGAGGGGGGTGTCTGCTCTTAATTTGGTAAAATTAGGAATTTGGCTGGTGAGTAAAAAGCTTGAAGGAGACCTTTTTTTTCTTCATCATAACAGTATGTTTAGCCTGAATGTTTGCAGTCAGAGCTATGTGTTTCTTAAAGACACAGAAAGCATAAAGCTTCTTCAAGGCAGTTATTTGAAATTGTTGTGAGCTTCACAGTGTCATTTGGAGCTAGAAGATGCCACCATTGACCAAAAAAGTTGGAGCCTGACTGTGATCCTGCATTGTCCAGGGCAAAGTCCCTCACCCTGATTTGCACACTGCCTTCAACAACTACGGGCTGAGGTGTTCCTAATCCTTATATACAGTAACTTTTGTAAAGAAGTTACTTTACATATATAAAGTAGCTTTTGTAAGGATACAAAGTGAAGGGAGAACCGAGTGTGATTAACTTTTCCCTCTGCTCGCAGGATAATAAATGTGTGTTGCCTGATCTTTGTTCCCTTCTGTTTGTTTCAGAGCAGTTACTTCTGCAAGTTGCACTGAAAATAGGTGCTGGAAGTGGTGAATAATCACTTCACTTGGAATAATCCACAGCTGTAAAGAGCCAAGGGCTCAGTGCTCCAGATCTCCTTTGTTAGAGACAGGCTGGCTTCCCCCCCTGCCTCCTGGGTTCGTGCTGAACATTAAACAGTGATTTCTATGCAAGAATTTTAAGGAAAGTCTTTCAAAGCCCTTGAATGACCAGCGAGGGGCAGCTGGGAAAGGGTTGCCTGGGAGATGCTGCTGGGAGCAGCTGAGGCAGGGTGTGACAGCATGGAAGGAAGTGAAGAAGGCAGGATGCTGCTCTGATCTTCCCTCCCTCCCTGCTGAGTGCAAGAGTGGTGGTCCTGCTTCTGGGAGCTCAGGGGATGCAAATGTGACCGAGTGTGTGAGCACAGGACTCATTCTGCTCACCACAGTGCCCTGGAGAGCCAAACTGGGAGTGCAGCCTGGGAATCAAACGCTGTGCTTTGTCCTACACTCTGCAGTGCTGTTTCCTCAGGGTTTTCACTGGGGACTAAAATGTGTTGCCATCTGGACATGTTGTAGCACAAGGCGCATGTAGGGCTCCTGGAGGCTCCTGCAGCATCTCTAGAAACTCTGGTGAAATTCTGTTACATCACTTTGAGCAATCTCAGGACAAATCTGGCATTCCAGGGAGTTTATTGCCTGTTCCTTACTCCTCTGCAGAGCTCTCACTGTTCTGGTTATTCCTGTCTTCTGGTGCATGTCTTGGGTCCCTGTGAGAACTGTGAGGAGATGCTGAAATACACATCCAGAAATTCAGAGGATATTCTGGTTTACATATTGAGATGATCACTATTGCATGTTTAATGAATTACTTTTCTGGATGTTGCTCAGCTTGCAGCTCTGAGTTTGTCCTTGCACTCTTTCAGCGCCTGCTTGAGATGAGTTTTGCTTGAAAATGTGAGTGTTTTCAGGCTGTGGAGAATGCAATTAGGATGCTGCAGTTAGGTGTTGGCAAACTGTCCTGTCTGGAGTTGTGTGGGAGGAGAAATGGTTTCTTGGTTGTGTGACCCCAATGGGGAGAAGAGCAGCTGGGGTTTAACAAAGTGGTTAAAATCATATAGGCCCCCAAATCCTCCAGAGATTTCTCTCCTTTCCTAGAAGCTTCCTTTAACAAGCTGATTTCTCAGGCTGATTGCTTGCAGATGAGATCATGCAGTGTGTTTTGCAGGGAAAGAATCTGAACTTCGACTGGTGAGCCAGAAAGTTTTAACACGCGAGTCACATGCCCGGTGTCCTCATGGCACACACAAAACCCCAGAGGCTGCGACAGGGCGAGCTCAGGGTGGCTTTGTGCTCCAGCAGGAGATTTCTGAGCACACAGAATACCCAGGGATGCTCTCAAGTGCTGGGGCTTGCTGCTTGGACAGCAATGGGAGATGATGGCAAGGAAGTATTTCATCTTTCCTGAGCTCTGTTTCTCTCTTCAGTGTGTGTGCGGTTGGGATAAGCCCAAGTGAGGGAAGGCTCTCATCTGCCTTAATTCCACAGACGTTTTGCTGCTGGCTTCAGCAAAGGAATTTATGTAGAATTGATGGTGTTTTTTCTCTTAATGCATGAGAACATTCTGAACAGGGAAGACTTGATGGTAGTGTTCTGCTGCAGAGGATCCCAGCAACCTCTGGTCTCACTCTCAGAAGGGATGCTTGTTTCCATTTCTCTTGATGGCAACTGGCTTACTCTTCCAAAATAATCACAGCCATAATTTGAGAGTGTTGAAAATTAAGCAAAGCTGTTCTGAGGTGATGTTGGGTGGTGTTCCCAGCACAGCGAACTTTTGGTGCCAGTAGCTTTAAAGTACAACCTGTTCTCACAGGCAAGGTAGGAAGGTGCCTTTCTGATGCCAGAGCCTCTTTGTGCCTAAAATCACTTCTTGCCAATCACAAAGGCATTAATTATGCAAAAATGGATTGGTGGTGAGTGGGGTTTTTATTGGCTGCAGAAGTAGGAGCCAAAGAGCCACCTGATCCCAATCTCAAAAAAAATTAACAATGGAGTCAGTCTGGGAGGGGAAAGTTTAAAATCCCAACTTTAAATCTATCAGCTTTTTATGCAACTTGAAGATAGGAATGCATGAGGCAAGATGTGTTAAAACCTCTTACTCCTCCATAGCCATGTTCTGCCTGTAGTCTCCTCTTGGTCATTCCTGTGAGCTGTCTTTTTGAAACAAATTATTGAAAGTAGAATTTACAGATCAACACAGGCTTGGTGGTATTTTTTTTTCCCTGTCACCCAATGATGTTTGTTTCCATGGGAGTTTATCAGAATCTTCTTCCAACATTTAATTTCATGCAGGTAGAAAGTCAAGCATGTGAAAGTGGAAAACTCCTCTATGTAGATTATCGAACTTCATTTGGCTTCCTAAAGAGTGTGTACTAATGCAAGTGCTACATACACCAAATATCTGCTTTTTATGTGGTATTTTATTCTTTAGGTAAAATAGTTGTGAACACAAGTTGCCCTTACTGGCTAATAGTCCCTTTTTTTGATGGAAAGGACTGGTAAGACATTTGTTGCTCTGATGGATGGCAGTGAGGTTGTATATTTTTTTGTAGCAGCTCAACCATTTCACCCTTCACTCTGCTCCTCAATGGGATCCTGCTGGGTCTGTCCACCTGGAGCCTGGCTGATAGTCATCCCAGACCTGGCAGGGTACGTGTGGGTGGTGATGATCTGTACTCTGAAAAGTGCTGCCTAACCCTTGTTTTGTCCATGAAGCTTCAAGTGTGGAGCTGTTAGAACCCCAGCCCACTCAGAGCTAATGCTTGCAGAATGCATGACCAAGGAATTAAACTGGGTGGAGTCATTCCAATATTTGGATTTGGGGCCTGTCTTCTAATGCAGCAGCTTTGGGTGTTTGCTTGGAAGTGCTCCCAGCATGGATGATGCTCTCCTGACCTGATGTGACTTTTCTTTCTTGATGTTTGGGTGCTGTGCCCAAATCTGTCTGCAGAGCTCTGCAGTGCAGAACTGTGGCATGTAATGAACCTGGAACAAGTCAGCTCCTGTCAGGAGATGGCACGGAGATGATCAGCTGCTGTGTGCCTGGGAGGAGGGACAGACAAACACAGCAAACAGTTGTGTTTCTTCCCCAGGACTGTCCTGTGTCCTGAGGCTGCCAGCTGCAGTTTGGAGGCCAGAGGAATAGGGCGGGGTATTTTCTTCCAACCAGATGAATTTGTGCTGCGAAAATGAGGAGTTAGTTCGGTTTCTCTGGGAATAGCATTTAAGGTGTCAAAACGTCCCACCCATCAGTAATGAAGAGCTGCTCAAGAACAAGCAAATACAGAGATGGAGCCTTTGCAGCTCTTATTTTCCCTTGAAGAAGGAGAGTCTGGGCATGTTTTTGTTGCATTTATCATTTGGTTGTGATGTCCATCATTTGTGTTACCCTCCCATGGAGGAGGCTAAACTAGCCAAGTGTCAGGTTTTGTTGTCCATCTCGATTACTGTTATGTTATTTCACTTGTGCTTGTTTGTTTCTGCCTGTCAAAAGGTTAAAAAAAAAAAAAATCTGTAACAGAAATAGTTGGAGTATCAGTATTCTCCAATAGGAAAATGCCAGCCTATGATGACTGCTTTTCACTGGGCTCAGTCTGTTTCTGCTGCTCCTGACAAGCTGTCATCTCTTCATGCTGGGTAATGTGATCTTCCAGGAATGTTTATCTTTCATTTCTGCATTTGTAGTGGAGATGAGCTGGGGGTGCTGGGAATATGCCTCCAGTGCCCTGTTGTTGTTTGGGCTGAGGTGCTGCCCCTGTGCTGCTGAAGGGAATAAATCAGACCAGCAGAGCTGCCATATAGAGCTCCCTCACTTCTCCCTGAGTGAGGGTCCCAGTGCTGCGAATTCATCCTGTGGACTTTTGTTTTAAGTGCATGTGTTTTGCATTTCTCTGGATTGTGATGGATATTATTCTAATAACTTCACAAAGTGTCCTTCCTCTTTCCATGGGTTTGACGCCTTCTGTCTGCATAGGCTAGCAGCAGTCTTATATTTCTTTTATGTTTTGGGGCAACCTGGAGAGGGCTTTACTCTGAGGAAATGAGCTTTGCTGGCCAGTGTCATGTGTGGATACCATGGGTGGACATCTGGAAGGAACAGCACCAATGGCAGTTCCTCTGGTGACCAGCAATCCTCTCTCATCTCAGTGCCAGCAGCTGCTTCCCCATCACCCTCCAGACTGCACTTCATGTAGACACTCTGCCTTCTTCCCAAGGACTGAACCCACCCATTAGTGTGGTTCAGCCTCTGCTACGGCATTTTTTGGCCTTCTCCCAGCACTGGAAGGACACCAAATAGCAGCAGTACTGTTGAGACCTCCCTAGAGTAAAGACTTAGAGTGGGAAATGAATTTTCTAGTTGCTTCTAATGTCTTGAGAGCTATTGGCTGTCTGGCTTTTAATCTGTATTCTTGGACTATTGCAGACTATTATATTTGAATGCATGGCTGAAGTTAAATTTCCAAAAAGACCTGTCTTGTGGTGGGTGTTAATTTGTGCAAGGGCAGTGTGACGCAGTGTGCTGACCTTGTTTGAGACCTGTGCAATACATCAAAGCTCAGATCCTGGCACTCCAGTATTCCTGCCAGTACAGAATTAGCCCTCATTGTGTCAGTGCCGACATCTCTGCTAACCAAGCTTTAAATATTATCTAGAAGGATTACTCCAGAGAAACTCGATGCAAGCCTTCCTCGTTGATGGTAATTACTCTGCCTCTTCTCATTTGCTGCCACAGAATGATGGAAGCACTGGGTGAAAGGATATCTGGAGGTCTCTGGCCTGACCTCCTGCTTGAAGTGGGAGTGTCTCCAGCATGTGAGTGAACAGCTCAGCCATGGCTTTGTCTGGCCAAGTCTTGAGCATGTTGGGGATGGAGCAGGGTATCACACCAGATCAGCTTTTGTTTGCTTTTTCTTGGAAGTTATACCTAGTGAACCACCTTGGAGAGTGGGTTATGCATTTAGGTTGGAATGACCTCATCCTGCAGGTTTGAAAACATTTAAGTGAGCTGTGGGAAATGTCCCAGTAGGGTTAATGTAATGTGTAATGGATCTGAATCCTTTTCCATGCTAACATGGGAAACATGAGCAGACCCTCATGGTGTTTCTGCAGGAAAAGGCAGGGGTCCTGTCAGGTGGTTTTCCTGTGTTTGCATGGGGAATTGCAGGTGAAGCAGTTCCTGCAGGACATGTCCTGTTGCTGCAATGAGCTCATGGGTGTTTTCCATTGGAGTTGGGTTTGTCTGGAGGCACAGGATGAGCATCCTTTGCCCCAAGGCCAGGTGTGGGATCAATGCTGCCCAGACTGAGGCCATACATGCACAAGGCACACAGTTGACTTTTATCCACCCTCCTCAGCCCCTTGCCATGGGAGGGAAAGGATTTTCCCCAGAGTCTGCTGCATTTATTTCAGAAAAAATCCCATGAGATGAGTGTGTGCCCATCTGAGTTACCCATCGTGGTCCTGCATAATAAAGGGAGCAGGACAGCTACCTACATCTGAGGAGTAAACTTGCCTTCCAACATGCCACGAGCTTCTGGACACAGTGGGTGTACTCAGACCAGACCAGGCCTGCTGCTGTGTCTGGGCTGGATTTCTTCAGACAGAACTGTGGATTGCAACACCCCTTGTGCTTGCTCCGGCCAGGAAGCCTTGCTTGGAAGGGAAATGGCTGAGATGGACAGAGCTGCTGAGGAGGTGGAAGCTTCCCTAGCCAAGGCCTCTTTGCTAGACTCAGCTCTGGATCCCTGGACTGTGCATCCCCTCGTGAAACAGGAATTATATGAATGCTTCATGGGCACTGAAAAGGAGAGCTCCTGTGGTCTGGTCCTCATCTTGGCACTGCTATCTGCTCTGGAGATTATGTTGTGCTCCTGTTAGAGTGCACACCAGTCCTTGTGTAGGATGAATCTGGTGTTGTGAATGAGCAGCAGTGTCCTTGGGTGGGTTACAAATTCTCACTTGTGGAGGGGCCCTTTGGTATCTTGCACATCTGAAGTGCTCCTGCCTTTTGTTTCCATGCCAGAAAGGGCAGCCAAAAGGGCTTGGGATCATGGGCTTCTGCGTGCTCTGGTTATTTGAAGATGAGGGTCCTTGCTGAGGAATCACAGAAATGTGAGGATCACTGTTGCCAGCTGCTCTCCATGTGCTCGCCCTGGTCCAAAGTGCAGAGGTCAGGTTTGGGGTTGTGTGGCCTGAGGGTCCTGGAGCAGCAGCTGTAAAGGGCTTCAGGGGTTTTTCCATGCACCACTTGTTTTTGCAGAGGTCTGTCTCTGTGTGCTGCAGGGGAGGAGCTGTAGTGGCATTGCTGCCACAAGCTGAGCTCTGCCCATTCAGTTGGGCTGGTGTCCCTTGCTGGGAAAATCACATGGCTGGTGCTGAATCTCTCCCTTCCCTCGTGCTGTTCCTCCTTGATGAAGCTTGCAGCCAGTGCTTATGGTTTTCTTTGGTTTTTCTGCTGTTGTTTTCTATGTGTCTGCAATAAAATCTCTGGTGAAGGATGCTGATTATCTTTCCTCTGAGCTGGATGTGGAATCACTACTCAGACATTGGTCTCCTCAGATCCCCACAGCTTGTAGTTTTGAGATGTGATATGACAACACAGATTTATCTGGGAAACTTCTGGGAGAGAGGAAGAAATTGTGGGGAAGTATCACTGTAAGAGAGACAGCAGGACTTTGTCCCCAGCAGTCCCAGGACCTGTGTAGCTCTGCTTGTCAGGACACTTTACACCGTGTCCTTGCTCCAAACTCCTGACAGGGATGATGGGCAGAAAGAGCTGCCTGCTGCTGTGGTGGGGAGGAACATGTGAAAAATAATGCCCAGGATGTTAGATACTACCTGGTACTTCAAGAAGAAAGGCCAGCTTTGAAAGAGGACGTGTGCCTGCTGAATATAGTAACTGCTTCCAGGGATTAGGGGTCAAAACCCCAGAGCTTTTTTTCTGCTTTATGGGAGTTGAGCCCTTCCTTAACGTGGCAGTGATTCTCGTCTGCAGCAGGATGCCAGAGGGTTTTTGGCTCGACAGGCAGACAAGAGGAAGGCTGGAGATGTCCTGCTTGGGCTGGTCCCGGTGTCCAGGGATAGGGAGGGATGTCTGTTTGCACATAATGGTTTTCTCTGCCCCTTTCTCGTGGCTGCGTCAGTGGCGATGGCCAGGGAGGGTGTTTACAAGTGCGTCCTTGCTGAGCACTGCTCTGTGCCAGCAGCTCAGTCCTCTGGGTGACGTCTTCTCTGGGCCTTTGTCACTGCAGCAACTGAAGCTGAGCTCACTGCCCTGCTTCTGACCTGGGGTTACCCCTCCTCACCTTTGAAGCAGCCTACAATGGGGACCCTGTTGTTCAAACAGAGGGCAATGTGAGGCTGCTCCTGTTTGGAGCTTTCCTGGTAACATTAAAGCTCTGAGAGAGATTTTTGGAGCTGGGGTAGAGTCATTGTTCCTCCGTTGCCACGTCCCCAGCCATTCTGACTCCTGGGAGAGGGAGCTGTGGAGACCTCTGCTCCTGAGTCCCAGCAGGACAGGGCTTTGCTGAGCAGCTGCCTGGGTGCCCAGGAAGAGAGAGGGTGGCACAGCTGCAGAACTTTATCAGCTGGGAACATGAGGAGGTATCTGTCCCATGGCTGGGCCAGAGGTTGGCCTGGTGATTTGTGAAGTGCCTGAGAGGTAAACTTCTGCTCTGGTACTTGCCCTCTTGAGGACTCAGATCATCTCCCTTCAGAGCAGGAAAAACGTCCTTGGCACGGAATGTGGTGGAAGGTAAGTGCTCCCCTTGCAGCCTTTGTTTTGCACCCCTTGGGAAGGGTGTGTCCCACGTCAGGTGTCTGTAATGTCACCACATGCTCTGTCTTGTCAGCTCTGAGCCTTCTGGTACCCTGCCGAGCAGCTCTAGTCAGCACCTGGCATGTAGAGGTGGTTTGTCAGCATTTCTTGGAAGATGTCATGTCTCAAACTGCCCTCCTCCTCATGTTAAACTCTGCCCCACTTCCCTCTTTTCCCAGTTTTATGGCTGGAAGTGGATTTCTTTGCAGTGGAAGGATGATTCCAGCAGATCTGAGCAGATGTTTCATGGGGTAGTGGGAGTGAACACACTCACTCTGGGTAAAGACAGGACAGGGCTGCAGGGTGTAAACAGAGCACTTTCACAGCAGGCTTCTGTGTTCCATCAAAAGTTCCTGGAAAGGTGAAGGCAGGAGTTGGCCTTCACCACCTCTCACTGAAAGAATAAAAAGCTTTAACATTGTGCAGGTCTAGCCTCCTGTGTTCCTCAGCTGTGTCTGTGTTTAGCCCAAGGCCACTTAGGTGATATCCTGGTCGTGTGTGACAGGAGCTGTTGGTGCTCCCAGGATCACCAGACCCTGCTGGAACCTTCCTGGGATTAGGCAGGTGGAGGTCCTGCCATGGCTGGGTGGGAGGCAAGGAATGTAAGGCCCATGGAGCAGAGCCCTGGGGAAGGAGGGGAGGTTTGGTGGGCTGCTGCTGCAGGAGAGACCTGGCAGAAGAAGCTCTTGGGTGCTGTTTGATGATGTTCCTTGTTCTTGCTTGGATGTGTGTTCCCATATCACTGTTGGTAACTGAGGAAGTTGTCTGGTGCAGATCTCCTGACAGCTCCACAGTGGGATTTTGTCCCATTTCCTCTGCAGAAGCCTTGTGCTGGGTACAGAGGAGGGATTTCCTCAGGTGTTCAAGACCATCAGTATGGCTTGAGCTGTTTGTGTAGTTGCCTTCACCTCAGTGTTAACATAATTACATGTGTTCACTCATTTATTTCTCCCAGTGCCACCTGCCTTGGGGTCAGCAAAAGACAACTTCCCCATCCCAATGTGATCAACTAACCAGTTCATCACCTATAAATTCCTAATTCCTGCTTTGCTGCTCAGCATAGCGGGTTATTTTTAAGCACTGGGAGAAAAAAAAAATTGGAAAGCCTTTCAAGTAATTATTTCATGTTTTGTGAGTTCACCTCTTATCTCTTGGAATGTCTTTGGAATACTTCTGGGATTCACATTATCATATAGATGCCTTTAAACCCAATGAATTTGGCCTGCATTGGGATAAACAAGCTTTTGTGTCTAAATTTGTATGTGGAATTTAGTATGTGCTAATGGGTCTTCATCTTTTAATTGGCTGTATCTTTTCCAAGGCCAAGCAGCATCTGTTGGAGAAACAATCACGATGCCAGCTCTGGCCTGAGCTGGGTCCTGCTCCTTTCTGCTTCCTCGCTGTTCAGGAACCTGCTTGTGCTGAGGAAAGCTGTCCTGTGCACAACCAAAACAGGGTCTGTTGATGTTATTCCTGGTCCTTTGAGAAGATGACTTAGTGGTCACATGTGCTGCTATGAGGTCATTAGGAAGTCTCTCAAATACCCAATTTGAGAAGCAATGATGCTATTGCAGAAGTATGCTCCCTCTGCGATGTGAGATGCAAAACTCTCCCAAGTACTTGAGTTTGCAATAGCTCTGAGTGGGATCTGTTATTGTGCATATTTGGGCTCATTCCAGTAAAAAAAAAAAAGCTGTTTTCTGCTTTGCTTTATCCCTCAATTGATTAGTGGATGTGTACTGTGGGATCAAGTTACATCTCAGTGGGCATCCAGCAGAGAGCCTTTTTCTGTGCTGAACTGCTCAAGTGAGTCTGACTGCAAGGTCAGCAATTTTCCAGCAGTGTTTTGTGCCTCCACAGCAATGTCCTTCCCCAGGGAAAGGAGCTCCTCAGATCTGTTTGTGAGTTGAGCCATTGCTCTTCCCAGCACCACAGGGAAATGGAGAACTTTTTCTAAACCCTTGATGTTGTTTATGTGATATGCATCTGCTTTGATGCTTTTATTGATGCCACTCCTGGACTCCCTGTTCCTGGATGTCCAGCGTTTCCTGCTGCCACAATCTGCCCTGTGTCCTGCAAAGGGAATTGTTTGGTCCCAGTTTACCCCAGGGGCCTGTATCCAGCTTGGTTCCCATGTACCATTGTATCCTCAGGGCAGGCATCCTTGTTTTGGGAGGAGAGTGCCTTGGAAGAGCGTTATCGGAATGAGTAACACCCTTTTGGAGCAGGCAAAAAGGGATCTGATGTTTTCCCACATCCACCCTACTGCTGGTCATGTCCCAGCCATCTTTGAGCCTTAGGGACTATCCCATCCCTCTGTGCTGAATAACTCACTGATGCATGGAAATATTACCATGGGGGAAAAAGAAAATAGTTTTCTGTTCTCAAGGTGGCATCTGACTGCATCTTCCAGCTGGGACTTAGTATGGGCACAGTGTGTTTCCTGTCTGCTTCCTTTATTCCTTTGGGATACCCAAAATACCTGCTGCTCTGTGGAGGCTTTGCTGGGATTCCTGCTGGAAGCTGATGTAGCCTGTGGGGTTCTGCAGGATGGGCTGGATGGCTGCTGTCCCCTCTCTTCACCCTCCTGTTCTGGAGTCCCTGTGAGTCTTGTACAACACTGGCATCACTTCCCACCTTGGCTCTGGGAGGAGTCCTACCCCTGCCAGGTGTGTGAGAGAGACATTGCAGCCCTTCCCTTGTTGAGCAGCTCCCTCGCAGGAGGCAGGTTGGCACCTGCATTTCCCAGCAGGCAGGATCAGCACATTCCTTCTGCCCTGTGCTGCCCTGGTTCCTGCTGGGCTTGTACCCCAGTGCCCTCAGAGGTTCCTCTCAAGCCCCAGTGCCCTTCTCACCCACGTGAATGTGGTCCCATCCTGCTGTGCCCTCCAAAGCTCTGCAGTGGCTGGGCAGCAGTGCCCATGTGGGGTGGAAGGGCTTTGCAGGGCTGTGTGGCCCCTGTGCTGGGTTTGGGTGGTCTCACAGAGACCTGCTGGCCCTGTGCCCAGCTCAGTGTGCCCTGCTGCAGTCCTGCTTGTCCTGTCACCACGGAGCCACCTGCTCATGACATTCCCACTCTCACCCTGGTAATTATCTCCCCTGAAATGCCACAGCCTGGTTTGAATTCTTTATTTTCCCTCGCTTTCTGTATTTTTAGAGGAAAGATACTGAATGTGAAGTGCTGTTCTTGGACAGCTGCATTGGTCACCTCCCCTCCTGTGGGCTGTGACCTGAGGACAGCAATGGGGTGAGCTGTTGTGATGAACACGCAGAGAGCCCTGCTGCCACAGCTGGGTTCGCTCTGTTCCAGGACAGACAATGGAAGCACAAGTCCAAATCTCTGAGAAGTGCCTGGGGTTATAATAATTCTGTTGTCTGGACTTGCTAATGAACGACTGGTTCTGTCTGTTTTTACCTTTCCTGGTGGATGGCCCAAGCTGGGGGAGGATGAGGTGAGCGGTGGTGATGTTCCTGCCGGGATCCATGGGCAGCTGTGCTCAAGCAGAAGGTGCAGGCTGGCTCTGCAGCCTGGCCTGCCCCTGGGACTACACGGGCCCTGCTTCCTGAGCAGGAGAGCTGCTTTATGTTGTGGTTTTACTAAATGAATTCAAAGCTTGGCCTTCCTCCAGGCAAAGTCTGGGCCAGGTGCCAGCGGAGCAGCCCCCAGGGAGAGCACTGGAGCAAGGAGGGGCCAACAGCAGGGAAGAGCAGAGGAATCCAAGAAGGCAGATTTGCCTAGAAAACAGCTCTGTTTCCATCTGCTGGGTCAGGAGTTGCTATAGGAACTGGGATGATAGAGGCAGGGCCATCTCCTGGGCCTGTCTGTGTGTACAGAGGGAGGGAGGAGGGAGGAGTTACTCAAGTTTGAACATATCATGTGTGTGCTGGTGGAAAGTTGCAAGGAATGTCGAAACTACAGCCTGGCTCAACCTGTGGAGTTCCAAAGAGCCATAGCAGTTGTTCCCTGTGCTCAGCAGGCCCTGGCAGAGGCAGGTAGGCTCCTTCCAGCTTAACCTGGCACTCAGCTTGGTGTCAGCTCTCTCCCTTCTCTCCCCTCCTGTTTCTATCCTTGGATAAAGCCTTTGGAGCCTTGCTGGGAGTGGTGGAGGGGGGTTTGTGGAGGTGAAGGCTTTTCTGCCTGGTGGGGAGAGGGTGGCTCTTTGCAGCCCACAGCGCTGGGAGGGTTCCCAAATCGTGGGTATTCCCTCGGGGATGTGTGCCTGGGCACCTCTGGGGCTGGCAGGGTGTTCTGTGGGCACACACGTGCTGTGGCTGGGTTCTGGGCAGAAATGGGGGGGTCTGGGGCTCTCGGGGAGCGTGGGCAGCATGGAGATCTGAGAGGTGCCAGGGCTGAGGCAGCTGTGGAAAATGAGCTGGCAGCGAGTTCTTGTGGGCAGTGGGAAAATGAGGGAATGTGCTCCTGAGCCCCACGGATGCTGTGGGGGAGCATTGCTGTGTTATCACCTCTGCTCCTGAGCACAGGCAGACCCTGGCCCCTCCTGAAGCACCTACTGCAAGTTTGGTCACTATAAAACTTTCTCAGGCTCCCGTTTACTCTGAAACATGGGAGTATGAAAATGCAGGAAGGTGTTCCTGAGAATCCTCATTGTTAGGGTTAACCACGGGGCTCTCTGGTAGCAGCCTCTCCAGATAAAATCTTATTTATTTCCTCAGTAAACCCATTTTTTCAGGTGCTGAGAACTTTCCAAAATAGTTGTGTTTCCATAAGAGTGTTCAGGGTTGCTCACTGCTCCACAGGTATTTCTTTAATAGGTTTGGCTGAAATTTCATCTGCTCTTTTTGTGTCACAGAGGATAATCTCTTAAAAAAAAAAAAAAAAAGGTGGATAGTGTTGTTTCTCTTTTTGAGAAGCTGCACAATAAGCGGCTGAAAACTGAAATGTGATCTCTATCCACAGAGGCAGAACTTGCCAAACTGGCTGGGATCACAGCCCACCTACTCAGGCACCCATCTTATCACAGTCCAGGAAAGCCCCAGAGCCTGAGTGCAGCCAGCTGTGGGATAACCTGCCCGTGCAGGAGATAACCCTCTGCTCACATTACTTACTGCTTTGCTTATGCCTGGCTAGAGGAAAATTTGTCTTCAGTGTGCTTTCACTCTGTTAATGGAATTGCAGATGTTCTTATTATGGAGATCTACTTCCAATATTTTATTGAATTACTCCCACATTGCTCTGTGGCAATATGTCCCAGAGGCTCAATGCACATGGTATGCTGTGGAATTTCATTTCCTTAGTTTTAATTTGTTGTTTTTTAATTTCAGTTCATTTTCAATATGGAAAAGAGGTAAATGGGGTCCTTTTTTTTGGTTTAGGCATCATTGTTTTACATGTTTCTTTTTCCCTTCTCATCTCTGCTGTTTCTCTTGCCTTTGCCTCAAACCATACCATGATTTTCCTACTGCTACCTGCCTCGTGCGTAATTGCTAAATCTTATTACGTCTCTGTGGACTTCTGTTTTTTGTTGTCTCGAGCAAATTTAATCAGAATTGGTCATTCTGCCTTGCCCACGCTGTGAAATTCTGCTTGAGATTTTTTTCTGTGTTCTTGGCTTTTCCTTTGTTTATAAGCAGAACATTTGCTTTGATTGCTTGAAATTGTGGTAAGCAAAGACCTTTTCTGAGCTGTCTCTAGTCATGGTAGATATTTTGCTGGCGTGTTTAATTAATGGTACCTTCATCTCTGTACATGGGAAGTTAAATTTTATCTTGCAGAGCTGTACCAGTAAATAGCAACCCCAGTGCAACATGGTTGGAGCTGCCTGGAAATCCTCCCTGGAGTCTCCAGGCTTGGTGCTGTGTTTCAGGTGATGTGTGAGTGTTGCCACTTACTGCTCCCATCTCTGCCAGGCACTTCATAAATTAAACTTTAAAACCACTTTGGGTCGTAAACAAAGTTTGCTGAAGCCAAATGCAACAGCTGTGTGTACCCAGACAGGGCTGCCTTGGCTGGAGGTTGTGCTCAACCTCTGGAGAAATGGTACCCACTGAGGTCACAGCCAGAATTGTCCCCTCTGGCTCCTGGGGTGCTGTGGGAGGGCTGGAACACTTCCCACTCACTGCATTTTGGTATTTGGGGTTATTGCAGTTGGTGGAATGCAGTGAAGGATGGTAAGTTATGCTTCTTTCTGATTCTGGAAAAGCTTCTTCAAGTCTGGTACCTTCCTGTGGCTGTAGGGCATGGCTCTTCATTTTTATTAACATTTTTTTGGAGCCACTGGAGCAGAGCCCACAGTGCTCCTCAAGCAAAGGGCAGGGGCTGTTTGCCAGCTACAGGTGCTCTGAGTTGTGTTTTTACAAATATGAAGAGAAATTGCAAAACTCATAAAATATAGCTTTTGATAATATCAGCATTTATGGTGGTTTGAGGGAGACTAGATGGGTAGCTCAATTAGTAGATGTTCCAAAATCCTGTTTCTGGTTTGATTTTCACTTAACTGTCTCAGAATTTGACTTTCACCCTTGCTAAAATCAGCAGTTCTCAGGTACTAAGTGCAGCTCTATGCAAGAGTTTGCTTCTCTTCTGCGTTTTGGAAGAGTTTCCCCCAGTAATTATGTTTTAGCTTTTAAATAGGCTCAACTATGAGCAATTTGCAAAACAAAAGGTTGTAGATAAGGACCTGTTACTGTAAAGTCGGTATTTTTGAAGGTAGGCAGTTGATAAGGAAAGCTAAAGATGACTGAAAAAGCGCAGCAAATATATCATGGGGCAGTGAGAAATATTTTAATATCTATAAAACAAAATAAATTTCATCAGTGGTGCTTATATTGTTAGGAAAAGTTAAACCCAACTGATTGCTGATAAGAGTGCAGAGAAGTAAAACATTTCTTTCCTATTTTTGTGGAGAAGCTGGGTGATATTCTCTCGGAATATCTCCCATTGCACTGGTAACCAGGGAGGGTGTTAAACCCAAGATAACATTTCAGAGTATTTTGAAACTTGAGCAACGCTGGAACCTGTTTGTTTAAAACAAATTGGCAAAGCAGCTTTCTGAATTTTGGCTGCCAATTTGTAATAAATCTGGGAAGACCAAAGGAGTTCCAGAAGTTTGGGAAAACATAAATGTTGTAGCAGTGTTTTAAGATGGAGAAGGGAGCAGGTAACCAGCAGGCAGTGGAGACCAACCTCTGTCATGTTAAAGAAGGAGCATGCTCAGCAATTGCTGTGCTCTGATGGAAAGCAGATCATGTCCAAAAAAAAAAAAAAACCCACATCAAATTGTGAGTTTAATGAGATTCTTGCACTGGTTGCCAAGAGTAGCTGCACTGGCATCGTATACCTGGATCCTGCGGGATGCAATCCTGCTGTTGACCAAAGGCTGCCACTCCCAGGAGGGAGAAGAGGCTTTGCTTTGGGAGCAGGACTGTGTTGGAGCTCCTGGGCAGGGATTGATCCCTGCCATGTCCTTCATGCTTCCCTCCTTGCCTCAGCACTGCTGGTGGGCAGCTGTGGGGGCTCTGATCCTTATCCCCTGCCCTTGCCCTGTGCCAGGGTGGCAGATCTCAGTCTCCCTGTTGCTGGTCAGCACTGTGTTCAACGAGCTGATTTAGAAAGTGCCACCTGATACCCCTCAGAAATAGTCACCAGTGGGAATGTGATCCCTGCACTCCGTAAGCAGAGGGCTGAGGAGCTGGGCTCTGACATCAGTGTGGGACAAACTCAGCTATTCCCCAGTTTCCCTGTGAACAAGCCAGTGGGAGTCATGGCAAAATCTGACCAGAGCTGTCTCACTGCCTGGAGGGAGGCTCTGTCTCACCGAGAAAATATTGAGTAAATTAATACTCAATCTTGGTTCCTTGAGCAGGCTGATGGAGTCAGAGGGGTTCAGCTGGGACAAAAGGAGGCTCTGGAAAATCCAAGAACAGATTATCAAGGAGGATTGACAGTGAATGTCAGATGAGATAACAGGAGTTGGGATAAAGAGGGATAAAGTTTTCCTTCTTCAGACAGCTGAGCAGTGGGAGAGGTTGTCCAGAGAGGTGGGGGGAGCCCCCATCCTTGGGGGATTTTAAGACACATTTGGACAAAGCCCTGTGCTGGCTGCTCTGAAATTGGTGCTAACCCTGCTTGGAGTAGGAGCTGGGATTAGATGCTCTCCTGGGGATCTCCTCCAGCCCAAATAATTCTGTGCCTCAGCAACCTGATCTCCTTCTGAGTGCAAGTTAGAGCACGGTTAAGTAAAAGGTTATGGTGGAGCCCCCTGAGAACAGGGAGGGAGGAAGGTGGTTTAGATTGAGTGCTCTTAATACCCCATCTGTCATCTCTGTGGTTAACATGTCGTGGGGATGGTTGCTATGTGAGACTTTGCAGTGGAAGATTGCAGGTCTTGAGAGAACTATTGCTGACTTTTAGTTGATGTATTTTAAGGATTGTTAAAAAAAAAAAGAGAAAAAAGCTGTAGAGAGATGCCAGTGTTTAGGAACAGTGAAAATGTCAGTGTGCTAAATGTTCTTTGGGCTTGTCAGGGTGGGAAGAAAGCTCTGGAAAGGGACAGTAAGGGACACTGCTGCTTGAGCAGGGACAAGGGAGGTACTTGGAGCTGTGCTGGTGCACAATTTTGTTTTCCTGCCACTTCTGTCCTACAGAAACAGTAGTACTGAAGCCTGGAGTTGGGAACTGGAGCCTCTGCAGCTGAGGGGATGTGTATTTAGGAGGGTGTGCTGGAAGCTCCCCTGCCCTGCTGCTGGGTGGGGGGCTCCTGGGGAATGGCTGTGTCCTGAGCTGGGCCCTGGCAGGTCTGGCTGGGTCATGGGAAGAGCTTCCAGGTTCCATGGTTGAGGTGAACACAGAGTTCCTGTGCCCTGGACTGGGGGGAAAGCTTTGGTTTTGGTTTAGCTGAGCTAAAACCCACCTTGTGGTGCAGTGAATTTGCATTTCCTTATCTTTGGCTTTACCTTTCTAATGGTTTCTGATTTTGGCCTTGTTACTTGGATGGATTAAATTACATTTAATGCATGTTCATTTATCCTCAAGTCTGGTTTTGTGACAGAAGTGCTCTGGGCAGTTTCACAAACTGAGGACAGCCCACTCCTGTAGGACTGGCTGACAGGCAGTGGGAAAAAGCTGGAGGATTTACTGGTCTTGTGCAGGAACACCAGCATCTCTCTGGGCTGTAGGTGAGGCACTGCCTCATGTCTGAGTCGTGTGTTACATGCTGTGGTGTGGGTGACTGCAATGCTGTTTTTCTCCTGAAATCTCGCAGGAGTGAGGTGTCACTTTCTTCATAACCCCATTAAGATGTTTGGCTAGAACATGGAAAACAAGGCTCAAACCCTTCTCAGCCTCAGGGCAGGCCTATCCCCCATCTCTCAAGAGAGTGACCACGAAGTACACCCAGACCTTGGTGTTCCCATTCTTCTGCCACTGCCTCAGACTCAGCTCTGTGGTGTCCCTGTCCCCACCCCAAGTGCCACTCCTAAATGCTGTCCTTTTTGTCCCACATTCGTGTCTCTTGTGACAGGTCTCCCAATGCCATCTCTAAGATGATGCTGGAGCCTATTCCTGTCTCAGTTTCCCTGTTCCTCTCAGTTACTTCTCACATGTATCTTGATTAACCCAACCCTTTCACCTAAAATCTGCTTTTATCTGTCCATCCTTGTTTCTTCTCTGGACATCACTTAGAGGTGTCACTATTTCTGCCCAATGTTCCCCACCGTGTTCCCAACATTGCAATGTTTCTCTTTCATTCATTTTCATTTCATTCATCTTTTTCAACATTGCAGTTTCCTCTTTCTGACCACCTCTGTTGGTGCCTAGATCCCAAATCTCCTGTTGCAGCCTTGCACTTCATGCCAGGCTCTTGCTGGCCCTGCCCAGCTCCCCAGTTACTCTGACACGATGAATTTTGGTTTTGCTGTTGGCACTTGGTTTGTCCAGGTGCCATCCACATGTCACATAGAGACTTCTCCACTGCTGCCTGGTTGATTGAATCCAGGGAGAGAGACACCACACTCTGAGCTCACCTGTGGGGAAATTTGTTCTCTTATTTTCACAAGGCTCTGGCACAAGCAGTGTGCCTTGGGCCATCCTTCACCCTCCAGCAGTTCTGCTGGAGTGGGTGGCCATGTCCTCTGGACAGCAGCCCTGCTCTGTTTTTTCAGTCTTGTGCCAGTATTTGAATTGTAAACTAAGCATAACATTTTAAAAAGTGAGCAGAATTCTTTCTACTAAGCGTTTTCATCACCAAATTCTGTTTGGTCCAAACCAGAGCTGCATATGCTCTAGGGGAAGGCTGCTGGGCTGAGGTCTCTCAGATTAACTCTGAGGCAAAGATAAATGCTCTACCATTGTTTTGGAGCCAGAAAAATGGAAATCACACTTCCCAGCCTCTTATTTCTTCAAGCATCAGATATTGCCCCAATTATTAGTTTTGCTTCTTCCCCGTTGAATTCCTTTAGGAATGCTAGGAGATGCCATCCACTCCTCCTGACTGTTCCTGGACCTCTTCTGAGGATGCTTTGATTCAGGATAGCCCCTCCTGTTGTACACAGAGCTCTGTGTGTGATACACTCTGTGTCCTGTGGAGTTTCTTGGCGTGGCTCTGGGCATCTGGAATGGGATTCCTGCAGCAAACCCTCAGGTCCCACTCCGGGGTAATGATCTGCAAAGGAACCAGTTAAAACAAATGCCTGTTTCAGTTGGGATCTAGAGAGGCTTGCAAACATGCCAGACCTCTGTAATGGATCTCTGGAGGGAGAACAGGGCGTGGAGGAGCTCCAAGTCCCACCTTCCTCATGCACATCACTGAAGAACAGCTCCCTCCTGTGCTCGCTGAGCCTTTGCTGTGCTCTGGGTCACAGCCAGCTGCTCCTCTGGAGGCATGGACTGGCTTTTCAGGCATGGTATCTGCTGGGTTTATTGGGGAAAAGTGCCCTCTTTTGCATTTCTTGTTGACTTTTTCAGCAAGTAGATTTTCTCTTTCCACTCTCCCAATGATTGTAACAGGATTTTATTCTCCTGCAGCCAGCTGTTAGCAATTAGCAACTTGATCCAGTCAGGCCTGGGAACAGAGTTTAACACTTTCTTGCCTCTCAGAGGATATTGCTAATCCTGTTTTTACTGGTTTCAGGTTTGTGCTGTAGTTTTGGCACTTGGTGTGTATGTGTGGGCAGGGTGGGAAGATGGGCATGAGTACAGCAAAGGACTAATGCAGCTGAAAGAAAAGTATTGAGCCATTTACACAGAAAAAGTCCTTAGTAAGACTATTCCCAAGCAGTCTGTACAGAGGGTTGTATTTAGTAGTAATTCCAGTGTGTCCTAGCTCTGGGAAGTGTGTAACTTGGGAATCCAATCTACTCCTGGATGAGACTGAGACTCTGCACCAATCAATATCTGTAGTTCTTCAAACAGTGATTTCCGCAGCTGGAGCTCCTGAGTGGTGCTGAACCTCCTTCAAAATGTTTGACCCTCTGGAGGATTAAAACCACTCTTGCTGACCCTGCTTAGAGCTGCAGCTGCTGTGGAGAGAGCTGAGAAATGGCATTGTTTGCTCCCTCTGTACATCACCTCTCCCAGGACTCACTGACAGGCACTTCAGTGATCCAGCACTGGGAACCAAATGTGGTGGGAAAAACAAACCCAGCAGAACCTGAACCAGCTGCTGAGGTGCCTGTGCAGGGCTGCACTGCTGGAAATAGTTCACCTCTGCCACATACAAAGGTGAGAATTCATGGTACCAAACTGGGGGAGACAGGACTAGTCCAGAGCAGCCTTTTCTTCTGTCAGCAATAGACACATCCAGAGAGGATTCATCCTGCTTGTCTTGGATGCTCTTTAGGCAAGGGCCCAATTCAAAGCCAGCTTTTGTAGGCACAGAGCTGCTGGCAGGTGAGCTCTAGATCAGCTCTGGAGCTTTCCTTTCCTCTCCTGGAGGCCAGACTGGCCTGTATGGCCACATCTTCCAATTCTGGCTTGCAGTTCCCCCAAACCATGCTATTTTTGTGGACCTGCAGAGGTCCATGTGCCCATCAAGTCCTGAGAAGCCCCTGGTTCTCAGAGTGGCACTACACCTGTCTGTGCCCCCCAGTTTGTACCTTTTCTCCAGTGCTGGTTGCTGGCTCAGTGGCAGGAGCTGAAATGGTGCTTGAGCATTTTTTGTGTGACTTCCCTTGTCCCCACACTTCATTCCTTCTTTCTTCATGATATTTTACATCCTTATCACCCCGTTCAGGTGGTTCAGTGATGTGACTGGCTCTGTGGCAGTACAAAAGGTGTCATAAAACAAATGGACACTTACCTTATGGTGCTTGTTGAGATGAGACAGCCATCCTTCCCCTTATTCCTGGAGAAGTTAGAGAGAAATCCCTGTGTGTTTTGGTGGAACCAGCCTGAGTTGTGAAGCTCACACAGCTTGCCAGGCTCTGGAGGAGGATGAGGGTGTGCAGTCTGTGTGTGATGTCTTTGGCCATCTGAGGGCTCCTTGTGGGGAGCTTTTAAACATGCAGCTCAGCAGTCACCTGGGACATGTCTCCAGGCTGCTGTTCTCCTTCCAGGGCCTCCTCAACAAGCTCTGGTTAGTGGCTGTGGGAAATGAATTTGTAGAAAATTCTTAGAACTTGATAGAAAGTTTACATAGTATGTATTTGTATGTAGACTTTGAGATAAGAAATATTAACTTAGAAATACTGTAGAATAAAACAGATACTGTTGAGAGAGAAATGGAGCTAGAAACAAGTTTAAAAGGGTGGTTTTGTAACTATGACTAGATACTTTAGAGAAATAGAAAGATGTAGTGGGGGGTGATTTTAGATGATTGGTTTTAAGGTATTTATAACATAGTGTGATTAAAACTGATAGTTTAAGAAATGTTTATATTATAATTATGAAATAGTTAACTTCTGATTGTGATGGCGTGAATTATAACATCTGTATTGTCTCAACCTTCACGTGAGACTAAAAATAAGAATAAAAGTTTTTAAAACACCTCTCAGTTGCCCCATCTCTGGGTCAAAAAAAAGCTTAATCCAACAAGTGGCTGGTCCAGCTTGGGCACCCCTGGGAAGGATCTATCCCAGACTTCACCCCTGTGGTGCAGCTATCTGGGTCTGGCCACAGCACCACCAGACAGCTCTCTGCTGAGTTCCCATCACCTCCTGCAGGAAGGTGGCTCAAGTTAAAGCCTTGGTGTTGGTGACAGGTCCCTTTCCCAGGTCCTGTGGCAGGACTGTCTCCCTCAGCACTGAATTCTCTGCAGTTCCCTTTGCAGGTCCTGCTTTGTGGGCTCCCAGGACACCTTAGCAAATCACCTGCATAAATTAACACCCACCAAGTCTGTCTTCTGCCCCAAAACTTCTTTACAAAGTCTCCCTCGGGTTGAGTGCACAAAGTCTCTTCTCTGTGGGAGTTGCAGTCTACCCTGGGATGGTGGGAATCGATGTGTTTTCAGCAGCAACCCTTCCATTCCAGGAGGAAAGGATGACCTGAGATGCACAAACAGCTGCAGAGTGCTTGGTCAAAACCTCTTCTGTGCTCACCAGACCCTCCTGCTGAGATCTGGGCTTGTGCTTTGCTTTTGCAGGCTCACCACAGGGGATGCCACGGGATCACAGCCCCTTCCTAGCCCTGGCCAGGGTGCTTGTGTAGGGAGCCAGGAGGTGGCTGAAGCAGCAGGGACCTGGGGATTTTAAGGTGTTTTTTGGTTGCCTGGCTGGGCACAGCAAGGCACAGCCACCCAGCATTGGCTCCCCCTCCTGCCTGCGTGTTTGGCTCCCTTCCCAAGAAGGCCCTCAGTTGTTTTTCAGGCTCAGAGCCATCTTTTCTGATGGAATCCAGCAGGGACAATGGCCAGTAGCATATCCTTAGGAAAGAGAATAAAAACAGGGCAAGCTCCAGTGATTCTAACCCTGATTTAGCTTCTGGGTGTCCAGCAATCTGCAGCTGGGGGATTTCCCAAGCCAAAGGTTTTACCTTTGGATTTAAGGAGCTGTGTTCCTTGGGTATCCACGGCAGCTCCGGGCTGTGACTGTACAGTTTAATTATGCTGGGTGGAAAAAAAGAACCTTTTGTTACCAGTCTCTGAGCTAATGGCATCTGATGCTCCTGCATGCATGCATGCACTGGCACAATGGTGGGTCCTTTTATAGCCTCTCCTCCTTCACTAACAAATCCCAACATTCAGTGTTGCCTTTTTACTAAAACTCCTGGGATTCTTGAGCAAACACCTTCGGGTCCTGGCAACTTTACATTTATTGATTTATTCTGTTTTCTTTTCTCCTGGCATTCCATTATGAGACAGAGCCTCTAATCCGCCTTCTGTAGAATTATCCCCCAGGATGGGAGCCCTCCCAAGGCTCTTTGTAGTGAATGTGGGCACAAAGAATTCACATAACTGCTGATCTGACCTGTTCCTTTAGGTGTTATGGCTTTCCAATTAAACTTCCAGTGTTGAGGCCTTTGCTATTTTCCTTGTTTCCAAACAGGAAATGAAGTGTTCTCACCTGTGTGAGTGCACATGCACTTTTGGCAGCAGTGTGGCCATGAAGGGAGAGATTTATTTTCACCCTGCTCTGGACCTCTATCTTAAAGTTGTGTTGCAAGTTCCAAGGTGCCCGCTTGGCTACTTGGTGCCAAGGTTTAGGTGGATAAAGCCTGCTTGGGGAGCCTGGTTGGACTGCCCAGGTTCTTTGTAGCTGCAGTTTCACTATTTGTTAATTTAGTAAGGAAAGGGAAGTACTGATGAGGGAGAAATTACTTTGCACTGAACTTGTTTAGTTGCAGTTAAAAGGGTGCATCCATCCACCCAGGACTCATGGCAGCTGAGGGCCTGGAAGCTGGATTGCACTGGTAGCTTTAGGGGTGGTGTAGACAGTCAAGTGATCATTGGTTCCTCTCTAAGCCTCTGATCTGGTGATGAGCAGAGCAGGGCTGAGGTCAAAGGCACTCTCCAAGGCAGGGAAGATTGCCCAGCCTGTCACGAGGCAATGACACAGAGCAGTCCTGTCTCTGGAGGACTCATCCTCTCTCTTTGCTTTGTCTTTCAGAGATGTAGATGGCAGCTGCTGCCTTTGAAGGACTCGTCTGACCCTGTGCAGCACCTCCAGTTGCTACCATGATCTTCTGCATGCTGCTGCTGGCCTCCCTGCCTGAGCCCTCTGGCACTGAAGTCAACCCTGGTAGGGAGCTGCTGGGCTGGGAGAGGACTCATCTCCCACCCTCTGTGTGCTCCTTTCTTTGCCTCTCGTGGGGATTGAGTGTGAAGGCTGCATGTAGAGATAATCACTGATGTAGTTCCCAAATGTCCTCTGGACTGAGATATTCCTGGACAGCTGTGCTGGAGTGGGACACTCTCCTGCCAGTCCCAGGAAGGTCCAGCACATGGACATCCTCCTTTCTCTGTCCACCTGGGCCTGTCTTGGGCTCTGAATATCCCTCCATCACTTTGGCTGGCTGGCCTGCAGAGCAAACCTCTCTCCAGGCTGGCTCAGAGGTTCTGTGCTTGCTGTGGAAAACAAATTTCCAGTTAGCAAAGCATCAGCTTTAGCCACAGCTGTCCAGCCAGCCAGGGGCATTCTGGAGAGAGAAGTGTGGAAGGACAGATGTAAACTTTACCTGGCACAAAGATAGGGTGGAGACAGAGATATGAGCCTGAGTCCCTGTGGAGGGCAGGACCTCTTATCCTACAGCATTTGGCAGGATACAGTCATGATGGAGACGAATAAGATAATGTGTTGCAAAAATTCCTGTAATGAAGTGTTTTGAGCTGGAGACAGTCTGTGAAATAAATGAGTTTAATCCTTTTCCAGCTTGGCTGAAGGTGTGGTGAGGCAGTGGTGCTGCCCTGAGGGCTTGGGCTGGCTCTGCTGGGGCTGGCTCTGTTTGTTTGGAGCCCTTTGTGGCTGGCTCTGACCCCGCTCTGGCCTGTGGATGTTTGCAGAGGTTTGAGGTTGTGCTGCAAGCAGCCAGAAGTGAAGTGAGGGTTGTGGGGGGAGCTCAGCAGCATTCCTGTGCTCCCTGTTGCACAGCATTCCCTGCACTGTGCACCCCACCACACACCCAGCGTGGGACTGGGGCTGCCTCTGGTGGCCAAACCTCCCCGAAGAGGAGGGAAGGCTGGAGGGTCAGCCCCATGCAGATTGCTTTTGGTGGTGGTTGGTGCAGGAATGGCTCTTCCACACCAGCTCCAAGGAGGTGGGTGGGCTCTGAGCACAGGTCTGTGATTCCTGCAGGAAATAGCCCCTCACACCTGTGACATCCTCGAGCAGCTTTGCTTCCTCAGCTCCCCCAGCTGCTCCAGTGCCTCTGCCTGGGGCTGGCCCTGCTCTTCCCAGGCAGATTCCAGCACCATGGCCCAGCTGGTGCTCCTGGCTCTGATGCCACAGGCTCCATGGATTATCCTGACCTCCTGGCCCGCTCCAGGAGCAGCCTGAAGCATCTCCTCATTGCCTTATAACCCACAGGGGCTGCTTTGGGGGTGATTTCAGACCTCTGGAACAGGGTCCTGGTGAGTCTTTTGTCTTGCAGGAGATGTTTGACCTCTCTGACAGATGGGCTGGGCCACCTCTCTGAGCCCCACTGTCTCCTGTGTGCCCACTAAAGGGTCAGGAGTCCTGGTGGCACCTAAACAGAACCCAGGATGGTTTTGCTCAAACCAGTGCATTTGGTGAGAGCCTCATGCTGCTGGTTTTGGTGAGAGCTGTGGCCACCCTCAGAGTGCATCCCTCAATGCCAAGGACACTCTGGGTTCTGCTGCCAGCCCTGGGGTTGTGAAGAAATGGGTTTTGTGCAGGGTTGCAAGAAGACTCAGTCCCCCAGAGTCCTTCCCAAGTAGCTCTCCATCTGGCATTGCTGGCCAGTGTCTGACCTTTAAATAAGCTGTGACCACACAGGACTCCCAGTGCAAGAGCACAAAAAACACTTTCTGCTCTCAGATGCTGACCCCACCCTTTTGGAACATCTCTATGCATTTACCCATAGCTCAGCAACAGATCAGGTTGTACTGGTCTGTGGTGGGACAGGTGAGAGTGAAGACAGCCAGGGCTGGTTTGGCTCCCCAAATAACCTGATGGCGCAGTGTGGGAGCAGCAGCTGGGACTCCTGGCTGCCTCAGCAGGCCCCATTGTTCTTGATCCCAGGGAATTCAGGCCTCTTGACTAACCCAGGCTGATGTGGGTGATACCAGGGGCTCACCCAGCTCAGTGGGTATTTATTTGCTTGTGGTGGCTGTGAGTTTCTTCAGCTGGTTGTTTGAACTCATGGGAAACTGTGTGTTTAATAGATAGAGGATTTATATTCTATTTTGGAACTCTCTTACCTGACCTTTTGATGCATCCTGGTTCTGGTGTTTTAAGAGACAGTGAGGATATCTATTGTTCAGTATAAATTATCTTCGTCATACTTCAGTAATCCCTTTTGTAAAGATGAGGCTGCAGATTTTTCATCATCTGTGTTGCCTTCTCTGCCTTCTGATGATGGAAGGAAGGAGCAAGAGCTCTATTCCTTATCTGCCTGGCATCTGACCATGAACATGGGCAGTGCTGTAATGCTAATTCTAGTTTGTTTTATAGGTATTCCCGTGATTTAAAAAATATTAACATTAAAGCATTAAAATACATCAATTTTAATATTTGTTATTTATTAATATTAAATTTTAATATGTATTAATATTAAAATATTGATATTTAAAATATTATTTTTTAAATATTAAATAACCTGGTGTCATTAGCAAATGTTGTCACCTCACCAGCCGTCTCCTTTACCCAATGATTTAGGAATGCTTAGCACATCACACATTCACTGATACAGTGCCTAACAGCTGCAGGCAAACCCTATTGAAGCCCCACCCTCTGTTTGCAAACATTCCTACATCAGATCTGTCAGGCAGTGATTCAGCCTGAGGCGCTTTATTCTGTGTAGTGGTAACAGCAAGGTGGTTTTCATCCCTCTGTCTTGTAGCTTCTGAACCTGCTGAGTGGATTTCATGGAATTCCAGAATGTCCTGAGTTGGAAGGGACCCACGGGTACCCTTGAAGTGCAGCTTCTGTTGAGCTGTTTCCAGGTTTGGTACGAGATGACAGGAGATGGGCTCCAAGGTCCCTTCCAACCCAGCCCATCCTGGGATTTTGGGAAACCAGGAGGACACCCAGGGCAGCCCTGCCTGAGGCAGAGGCAGCCAGAACAGCTCCTGTGGCTGCAGCAGTGTGGCTGGCAGTGATTGCATTCACATTTAGAGTTTTCCTAAACATCTCTAATATCCCAGGACATGTTTAAAAACTTCTGTCAGGAGAGAGAACCTTGAGAGCAGCTAGGATTTCTCAGCTGCATCTGCAGGGTACTGGTGTGGGGAGCTTTTGGAGATGCTGGCCTGAGCCAGTTGTGTCTGTGCTCCATGGAGGCACCAAGTTTGAGAGCATTCCCATGCTGGGGAGAAATGCTGCCTCCACTTGAGGCTGGAGGCAGGAGCAGGCTGGGATGAGGCAGGATGGATGGACAGGGGCTCAGGGTCAGATGGGAACTCCAGCCTGCAGTGACAGGACAGAGCAGATATTTCCATGACTTGTCATCTGTAATAGATATTTAACTTCTCCCTTGTATCTGAGCAGGTGAATGTAATAACTGTTTCCATTTGAGCACAAGTCAAGCATCCAGTTTGTTCTGGGGAAGAAAAATCTTGAACAGAATCTTCCTTTTTTATGTCACATCATTATTGATGAATAATTTGCCATTGTAAATTGGGCCCATGCAACCAGTAATAATCATATGATTTGGGATTTCATGCTTTAAAATGTTTCTTTGTAAAGTTTTTACCTTGCCTGGGCTCTGCTGAATGTTACTGTTAGTCTAATGCATTACTTATAATTTCAGTTTATGATAATTATGACATATTTAATCCCTTTTTTTTTTGCATTCTTTATTTTAGCATTATCATGTTTATTCTCTGGGTGTGATAGCCTTTTAACTAAACTTGCCTGGTGATTTTAAAAGAAAGGAGTGCTGACCTTTGTTGTTTGCTTGCCTGTGTTGCCCTTTGCAGCAATCTGTCGTTACCCCCTGGGGATGCACGAGGGGACCATCCGGGATGAGGACATCACTGCTTCCAGCCAGTGGTACGACTCCACAGGACCCCAATATGCACGGTGGGTTCACCTCTGAAAACAATTTTAAACCTTTTTTCCCCCCTAGAAACCAAATATGTGGCTGAAGAAGAAGATCCCCCACCCTTAAAACCTTATTTGCTGCTTTTATATTCAGTCTGGGTAGTGCACAGTGAAAGGCCAGGAGGCCATGGCAATGATCACAGCTGTGGTACAGGAAATTCTCATTAAATATTAAGGGGGAAAACTCCTTCTCCATGAGAATGAAGTGGTGGGAGGGGGACCCAGAGAGGTGGTGATGTCTCAGCATTTGGGGACTTGGCTGTACAGGTCTTGAGGAGCACAGGGCAGCCTTGGAGCTGGCCCTGCTGTGAGCAGGGGATGGGACTGCAGACCCCGAGGTTGCCTCTGCAGACCCAGAGGTTGCCTCTGACCCCCATCTTTCTGTCACTCTGTGAATAAATCTCCAAAGGATTTGTGACTTACAGGCAAGCCAGGGACAGTGCCCCTGGGATTCTTGTGGAGTGCTTTAAACTAAATCACAGGAAATCCTTTACAAGGATGAACTTTTCAACAGCATCCTATTGAGGAAATGGGCTGTGCTCACTCTTGCCTCAAACACCTTGGAAATGCAGAGTTAAGGAATTGTCAAGCAAGCAGCTAAATTATTTTCTTCACTGTCAAGGAGGCCTACAGCTTTTCTTTTTTTCTTTTTGGTTCATTTTATTTCTCTCAAAGTTATTAACTGATGATTCACAAAAGAGTTGCAAATGTGAATTTCCTTGGAATGGTTTGTAGTGGTGATATCAACCATTCCTACAGCTTTGGTGCAAGTCGGACAGAAATTTCAGGTTGACTGTGATACTTATATTTTTATGATGAATTCAGGCACTCCAAAATCATAAAATTCTCCTAGTGCTCAAATATTATTTTTCCTTAGTCTGTGGTAGAGCAGTGATGCTGTGTTTTTAATAGTGTTTGAGCAGGCCTGTGGGTCTGAAAGCTGGGAGGTTTTTCCTCTGAGTATGGCTTATTTCCAGTGCTGCAAACACTTTGGGCACCACTTTACCATCCTCTCTTTGCTGGATGTTCACAGGGTGAAGGCATGAAGCTGACCTCATTTGGTTAGAGGTCAGCGTTGTCCCATGCAGATGTCTGTTCCTGTCACTTCAGTCGCCCTTCCTGCCTTTTTTAGAGCTTTTCTTACTTGCTATTCCAGTGTAAGAAAATCTTGCACAAACAGCTGACCAGCCAGAGATTAAAATCTTTTCTGGCCCGAGCCTTGACCTGCAGTGTCTCCTCCTGGGTACCACCTTGCCTGATGCCCTCACTGATCCCATCAGGTGGAGATGGGGTAGCTGTCTGAAAGCCAAGGGCACTTCAAGGGCTAAGAAATCCCTGTTTCTAAAAAAACCCACACATTTTTGGTGTGCAGATAAATTTGTCACAACTACAGCTCTCACAATGTTCAGCTGAGGAGCAGAGACCTTCCCCCCCACTCTCCTAGCAGCATCCTACACCAGCAGCTCTGATGACTGCAGGAAATGTGAACTGTGCATTGAAATGACCCAGAATCATTTCAAACAGATATTTTCTTGCTAAAATGTATTTTTAAGATGGCTCATCTTTGAGCTTTGTAAAGCTGCAGGAGGTGGTCAAGCAGAAGTTCAGGCCTTACCACGTTGGGATTTAGGAGCAGTGAGGATGCACCTGAGCAGCAAGGTGTTACAGAGCAGAGAGCAGTTCCTTCTGAGCAGCAGGGCTGTTTCTGATCAATGTGGAAATTCATGTCTGGGAAAAAAATACTCCAAGTAGTTAGTGAAAGGTATGTGGGACTGAGGAGCTGTTCTGTATAGGGCAAACCTGTAGGATTTGAGTCTCAGCTGACCATCATCCCAAAGGGCAGAGACACTTGGTAGCCATTGCTAGTTTTGTTGTGTCCTCACAGTTCTGCACGTTCCCTCAATTAATCATCGGAAATCTGATCCCTTTTAATGAGTGCGATTTCCCCCTCAGGTTACAGAGGGAAGAGGGGGATGGAGCCTGGTGCCCAGCTGGTTTGCTGGAGCCCGAAGATGTGCAGTTCCTGCAGATTGACCTGCACAAGCTGTTCTTCATCACCCTGGTGGGCACCCAGGGCCGGCACGCCCGCGCCACGGGGAAGGAGTTCGCCCGCGCGTACCGCATCGACTACAGCCGCAACGGGGAGCGCTGGATCTCCTGGAGGAGCCGCCAGGGAGGGAGGGTGAGCCCGGGGCTGCAGGGCACATCCTCCTCATCCTGCTCAATTGTCTTGTTGGGAAAGCCAGGTGTCTGCTAAGGAAGGCAGGAGCCTCCCTTGAAATGGAAAATGTAAACCCCCTCCCTCTGAATTGTTATGATTTTGAAATTAAGGGACTCTCAGGCAAAGATATGGGAATAGGAATAACAGTTCTTTAATAGGGAAATTAAAAATACAAATGCAATAGTGCAAAAAAAAGAAACAAACCCCTGCCAGAGTCAGAGCAGGCCCTGTCCCCTGTGGGGCAGGGAGGTGGCAGCAGTCCCATCCCAGGGTGGCTCAGCCCTCCTGCAGTGCCAGCTGTGCTTCTGCTGGAGCAGGATCCTGCACAAGGCGGGAGTTTTCCTCTGGAGCTCCAGGGCTGGGGGAGATGGGCCTGGGCTCCTCTGGGAATGCAGTGGGGAAGAAAGCTGCTCCTCTGGGAATGCAGTGGGAAGAAAGCTGCTCCTCTGGGAATGCAGTGGGAAGAAAGCTGCTCCTCTGGGAATGCAGTGGGAAGAAAGCTGCTCCTCTGGGAATGCAGTGGGAAGAAAGCTGCTCCTCTGGGAATGCAGTGGGAAGAAAGCTGCTCCTCTGGGAATGCAGGGGGCAAAGGCTGCTGTGCTGTTCCCAGGTCAGATTGGATCCAGGTAGGAATGCTCGGCTCCTCCCCTGGGCAGAGCCTCTCCCCATGGATGCTGGAATTTTCTCAGCCATGCAGGGACACTCAGTGGCCATGAACAGCAGAGATCTCCTGGAGGGAGGATTGTCTGTGGGAGAGATAAAGAAAAGTGCCCAATGAACAGAGGAGAACTGCCTCAGCTCTGACAGATGGGAATTGAATACACACCCAGCTGCACCTTGAAACCTGAGACTTTAATGCATCCTACTCTGTCCTGGCTCTGCTGGAGCTGTGTGTTCTGCCTCAGTTCTGTGCTTGCTGTGCACATCTGGTCTCACCCAGCAGCACTGCATCCTTCCTGACGTGGGGAGCACTGGGCTCAGCAGTGGCCAGGATTGGAAACTGCTCCTGGGTTTGTCTCTCGCACAGAATGGCCCTGAGTGAGGGCATGCTCAGGGACAGCAGCTGCAGGATGTGGAGATGCTACACAAGGTGCATCACCTTCTTTGCTTCTCTCAGAAGTTGGGCAGGATTCTCCTCTCTTCTACTGTGGAGCTGGTGCAAGGATGCTTTTTTCTGAGGGGATGTTTGAAGTTTTCTTCCTTTTTCCATGTCTCCTGACCTGACCCCCCAAATCAGGAAAACTGTGGCTCTTCACTACCTGTCTGTGCATGTCCCAAACACCACATGGGTGTCCCTCTCTTAGACACTTGTATCTAAATTGGAAGCTGCCAAGCAGATGCCTGGATGCCTGCTTTGGGATTTAAAACTGGAGGGGGTGGCAGGGAATTAAGGAGTTTCTGGGTGTCTGATAGCAGTGTTTGGTGTGTGGATGTTGAAGAGGAAGGAGTTTAGAGAGTAGGAAATGTGCTGAGCTCACACACAGAGGATTCCCTACTCACCACAGTTGTCCCATGCTGTCTCCAGACCTGAGCACAGAGCTGGGGCTGTGTTCATGTCTTTGTTAAACTTCCCCTGGGACTCTCACCTGCAGTGTCTGACCTGGTCACTCTGCCTTCAGGCTTGTGCAGTCTGAGAACCTGAGCCAGACTAGAGAGGTACTGGGTGTGGTGATGTTTCCTTGCACTGAGGGTGCTTTGGAAGTCTCAGCAGGGTCTGCAGTGCAGTATTTGGTAACAGCTTTTATCTTGTTAATGAATTATTTGCTCACCCAGACCTTTGATCAGCTGTTTGCTATTACCATCATATTGCCCATCCCTCACATTTTGGTGTATGCTACAAAAGCTGTGTTTGTGGGATGGGAGGGGAAGTCAAAATAAACAGTGGAGGGTTCCCAGGACAATGGTGGCAATGAGGGGAAGGGTGAGGGTCCCTGCCTGTCACTGCACTGCAGCAGGATGGGGTGGCTGGGGTGATGCTCAGTCCAAAATTCCTCCTGTGCCGCACCAAACACTGCAGCACCTCTGGAATTGTGTTGTCTTGTGGAGAAAGGACATCAGGACCCTCCACCAGGTGACTGGTGATGAGGGCAAGCTCTGTTACCTGTTGCTGGAACCCATGGGTTCCTTGAAGGAAGGGGTTTCATCCAGTAACTGGAACTCTCTGCAGCCTTCACTCACACCTGCAGCCCCACCTGCCTCTCTCTTCTCCCCCAGTGCTGCCTGGGGGGAATCTGCAGTGAGCAGGAGGTGAAATGGCAGCACCCCTCCCACCCCATCAGCCACAGGAGGAGCAGCAGCAGCTCCCCCCTGCAGATTCCACCTGGGGAACTCTCCACTCCCAAACAAGGGGGCACAGGAGCACCACTGTGCAGCCCAACAGCACAACAGGGAGTGTGGGAAATGGAAAGATAGAAACTTCCACAGGCACTGAAGGATTCAGTCTGCAGCCTTGGATGAAGCTTGGATTTATGTAAAAATAAAGCACACAGACATTTAAGTAGAAAAATCATAAACTTATGTTTTTATAGTTATGACTACATAGTTATAGTAAGTAAGAATATGCTTTGAGTAAGAAAGAAACTATTGATAAGATGGTGAAGGGTTTATAACGTAGGAAACTGTATTGATAAGATAGTGAAGGGTTTATAATGTAGAGGTGTAATTGTATAGAGTAAGCTAAGAGTTTAGAAGTTATAATAGAAGCATAGCCCATTGGATAAAAGTATCTGCAGTGCAGTAGAAGTAAGTAAAGGTGATAGGTTAGAAAAGCAAAATAAACTTTGTGGCAACTGTCCATTGGAGTAGAAAGTTACCTATTATCTTGTAGTGAAGAACTTGTGACTGCTTTGAGCTATGGCAAACTGTTTGCTCTCATAGATCTCACGGCCTCTGAGACTGAAGTTTATCTGAGCACTAAATCCTTCTTAGCCTGACTGTGGTGCCATCCCTTCCACAATGAGAAGGGAGAGGCTGCAGCTGAGGCTGTTTCTCCTGCAGGTGATCGATGGCAACACGGACACCTACGACGTGGTGCTGAAGGACCTGCGGCCGCCCATCATCGCGCGCTTCGTGCGCCTCATCCCCGTCACCAAGGCGCCCATGACCGTGTGCATGAGGGTGGAGCTCTACGGCTGCGTCTGGCACGGTGAGCAACCCTCCCCAGCCTGGCACCGAGTGCAGCCCTGCCCGGGCTCCCTGGAGCTGCTGCTAGCCCGAAAATGAATAAAAATGTCACATGGACACAGGTGATGGGAGCCCGCTGCTGTGTTTCTGAGGTGTATGGCTTTCTTTTCCAGATGGTTTGGCATCCTACAGCATCCCTGAAGGAGGGACAATAGCAGCTCCTGGATTCCCCATCGTTTATCTGAATGACTCGACCTACGATGGCTACCAGGAACGCAGGTGGGAGAAGTTGTCCTGTTCTCTCTCTGTCACCGTGCAAATTCTTTCCTGCTCCCCCTGTCACTGGTATCTCATATCCCAAACACTTCTTCATGCTTGTAGGATGTTGGAAAATGCTGGGTAACAATGTCTTGATATATTCATATCTGATGGTTTCAAGCTGGGCTGATACAGTAGAGCTTGGATATTTAAATAAAAAGTTTTGATGTTCAGAGTAGATGTTGCGTGTAGCTGTCCAGCATGAACTTAGGAACCTGGGTCTGCTGGGGAGTGTCAGGGAGCTGCAGATGTAGGCACAAAACCCAGCCTGCTAAGCCAAGACTCTTTGAAACTACTTAACCTCTAGTTCATGTGCCTGACTGGTAGGAATCTGCCTCTTCCAGCTGTTAATCCTTGTTTGCAGTTCAAAGGTATGTGTACCTGTGCTCTAGTAACAGGAGGGCTCACCTGGAGTAGACTTGCAGAGCCAAGGACTTGCAGAGGGAGTCAGAATTGTGCACACTGGCATCTTCTACTCTGGAACAGTGCTTGGGAAACTGTGTGAGGGGCTCTGCACCCTCACATAGGAGCGGGTGGGGCAGGGTCCTGGCAAAGAGTCCAATCAGCCTTGGAAAGAGCCAGTAACTCTTCTCAGGAGCAATGCCAGAAATGATCCTGGCTAGGCTTGGCTGTGGCTCAAGAGCTGCCCATGGTCTCACTTCCCACTTTCCTGCCTTTCTGTGCCTGCCTGCAGGACTTTCCCCACAGGTTCCCCCAGCAGAGGATGGAGCAGTGTTCCTGCCATGCAGCTGCATGGTGAGATGCTGCAGTTCCAGCTCTGTTGGGAGAACACACAGTGTCATTTTCCACACTGTCTTGTTTTTGTTCTCAAGAGGCTCTGCCTGTAGCTCAGCCTTGCTGCTGGTCCTTGACACCAGTGCAAAAATTTCTGCCTTTTCTCTAGCTGGGAATGATGCTAAAATCCCAGCCCAAACAACATCAGGGTGATGCTGCATAAGAACAGTGATCGAGTTCTTGTTCAGGATGGGTCAGGAGCAGGAAAATGGAGATTTTGCTGGTACCAGTTGGAAGATACCTGTGGTTTCCCACTGGAGCTCTGTCTGACTGTTGGTTTCTCCCTGGCCAGGCACCTGTATGGAGGGCTGGGCCAGCTCACAGATGGAGTGCTGGGGCTGGATGACTTCACCCAGAGCCACCAGTACCGTGTGTGGCCAGGCTATGACTACGTGGGCTGGAGGAACGAGAGCTTCAGCACGGGCGCGGTGGAAATGGAGTTCCAGTTTGACCGCCCACGGAACTTCACCTCCATGAAGGTAACTCAGCGTGGTCCCTCTCCAGGGGGACAGGCTTTGGGTCTGGGGGCTTCCAGGTTGCTCCTTTGGAGCATTGAATGGGTTGGAAGGGACCTTGAAGCTCATCTTGTTCCACCCTCTTCCACAGGCAGGGACACCTTGCACTAGACCAGGTTGCTCCAAGCCTCATCCAGCTTGGCCTTGAGCACAGGAAATGCCTGTATCCTCCTTCAGAATCTCCTGTATCAGATTCTGAATCCAGAATCTGAGCAGGAGATATCCCAAATTTTCCAGTGTAGACAGGTGAAGCAGATGAGCACTTGCTTCTTCAGAGCTCAGACTCTTCTTCCAGTATTTACTTTGAAGGAATAAAAAGCAGACACCTGAAGCACTCTTTAGGCAGCTGAGATGTATTTAGGGTGTAGGATTTACTAACCCTTAAGGTAAAGGAATGTGGCTGTGCTTCCATTTTGACCAAGCAGCCTCAGCCTGTGCTGTGGGAAGTTATTTAAACACACAGGAGAAGCATGAGTTGAACTTTGAGTCTGTAGTAAACAGCAGGATCTTTTAAAAAGGATTGGTGGCTTTTCTTGTAGAGATTTCAAATGAAGGAGAACCCACCACATCCTTAAGTAAATTGTTTTGGTGGTTACTTACTCTGGTTTTATTTTGTCTATTTTTAACTTGCAACCGTTGGCTGTTTGCCTGCTTTTGCTGGCAAAAAAAAAAAAAAAGAGTCCTGCCTTCTGAGAAATCTATGCTTCTAAACCATGATTTAACCACTCTCTTAATCTTTGCTTCAGTAAACTAAATTGGCAGACTTCCCAGTGCCTTCCTGGTGAGACCAAGGGTCATTTTTGGAGCAGCCACCCAATCTTTTCTTTCTTTGATGATTACTCTTTTGGAGGTACAGAATCCCATGAAATTGCATAAAAGAATGGTACCAATTTCCGGCTTTTGGACGATTCCTCTTTGTTTGTGAATCTTGTGATGATATTGATCCTCCAAGCCAAGAGAGAAGGAGCCAGTGGTCATTAAGGCTTAGGGATCATGGTAAAAATCAGTTCCAAGTTTTTAGTGTCCAGGATAAAAGTCCAATGTGGAAAGCATCACTTAGATTTTGTCCCTGAGTTCACTACCCTGACATGAATCAGTCCTTGAGATTATTTTAGGAAACTCCCTCCCTTCCATTTAGTTTATTTTATTGCTAGTATTTCTGTGTCTCCCTCAGGTCATTGAAAAAAAGCAGCAAATAATTTTGCTTTGGGACTGTATTCCTCTTAGAAAAACAGAGAAGTATTTGTGTCTTAAAAAGACTTTACTAGTTGACTTACTAGTTGATAATGTTTAATCAAATTAATATAATATATGAGCACACACTATGCTAATTGGGGACAGATGCCTTCCAAAAATCTGTCTTGTAAACACAACCATCCTGATAAACCAAACACATCAATGAGAACAGCTACTTCATCTAGTATCTAATTAAAAAGCTGTTCTGATTAGCATGAATTAATCTTCATTATTTACTGAATGTTGCCTCTTTCAGCTTTGCATTTCTTTTGTACAGGCCAAGTGGTCTGTGGATAATTTTTGCATCTTCTTATCTGATAGCTTTATCCCAGTCCTCTGAGCTTTCCCAGTATCCAAGGAACTATTAAAAATAAATAATGTTGGTAACATTGCAAATGCATTGCATAGGCTTGCATGCTGTAAAATTGGACTTTAGTAGGAGATGTTTGCAATAGAAAATGTCTCTGTATCAGTCCAGGATGGAAACACATCCAACTCCTGTCCAAATATGGCACAAATTGTATATTCCAGGCAGCAGGCTTTCCTGCCTGGTTATGAATGACTGTTTCTCCTTATTAAATAATGTTGTCTAAGCTTCATCTGGTCCTAATTATTTGCAAATACTCTGCTTTTGTCTTTTTGCTGCTCATCAGGCCTGTTGTCCTCATTAGTGCTTCAGCGCTTTTCACTGCAGGACCTCTCTGAGGCCAAGCAATTAGTCAGGTTCAAGGCTGTAGGTGGTTTGTAAACTGTTGCTGTCACAGTGGCAAACACTCCACAGTCAGTAGGAAATGATTCCTGGGGTTGCTGGGAGGGGTTGGACCACTGTGGGAATGGAGCAGGCTGAGGGATACTGAAGACTTTGAGTCACCTCATTTCTTCTAATTTCTGTTCAGTGGTCACAGTGCTGAGATATCCTGAGTGATGTGATCCTGAGCTTCAGGTCTGCATAACAGAACTCAGCCTGATGCTGAGCCACCAGGAGAATGGGATGGATGCAGGCTTTAGGTGATGGTTTCCCTAAAACTCAGATCCTCAGTTGTCTGCAACCAGAGCAGGGTATGTCAGGGGAATATCTGCCTGGTTTGTGGCTTTTGGAAGGAATTAACTTCGGTTGCAGCTGCTAAAAGTTTCTAAATGCTAAGAAATTTGGGACACATTTCTCATCTAATGACAGAGATCAGTTGTTGGTATGTCATAGCCTGAGCAAGGACAAAGAAATCCCTGGGACCCCTCATGCCAGGAGGGACAGAAGAAGAGTCCAAGAGCAGTATTAGGGTCTGAATTCTCCATGCTTTTCATTGTTTCACTGTTTCATTACCAACATGGCTGCTGTGTCATTGTTTCCACCCTGGCCTTTGAGACTGGTTTCTGTGGGGGTTTTGGTGGGTTCAGCAGTTAATTTTTTTAACATGGTTGTTACAGTTCACAGACCAGGATCTATGGGTTGTCCGCTCCAGCTCTTGATCTTTGAGTAATATTTAAGCTGCAGCTTTGTCTATTCTAACTGTTATTAATGATCAGATTGCTACATGCAAGTTGCACTACAATCCATCTTTACTATTATTAATGATCAGATTATTAGCTCCAGGGTTCATTCTAATCCATCTTTGACTTGCAGAACAGAGCCATGTAGTTCAGATAAAGTTCAACTTGTGGTCTAACAATCCAGCTACTTATGTCAAGCAATTGAAATAATACCAAATTTTTAACACTAGGAGTTAAGGTGTGTTTTTTCCTTCCCTTCTTAGGTTAAATGTTCAAAGAGACTTGGTCTGCAAGGCTTTAGATTAGTATGATTAATCAACTTTGGGTAACTCTTGATTAATCAATCAAGGGTTTGCTTGATTGATTTTTATATGGGCCTTTTGAAGAGCCTGCCAGAATCTGACCATTGATGTAGCTTTTGCAGGTAAAATTCAGAGCTGTTCCAGAACAACTTTTTGCCCAGTGTTCTCATTGCACACTGGAAGAAGTCACTCATTCTGCATTCATACAGGGAGATAATGGGAATGGAAAATTTTTGTGAGTGGAACATCCTTGGGACTTGATTTAGGTGCCAGTAAATCTCCTCTCTGATGGCTCCCTTCTTCTCTTCCCAGGTGCACTGTAACAACATGTTTTCCAAGGGGGTGAAGATTTTCCAGAGGGTGGAGTGTCTGTTCAAGCCTCGGCTGATCGCAGACTGGGAGCCCGAGCCTGTGGGGGTGGCCACGGTGCTGGATGACAAAAACCCCAGTGCCAGGTTTGTGACCGTGCCCCTGCAGCAGCGCGTGGGCAAGGCCATCCTGTGCCGCTTCTACTTCGCTGACACCTGGATGATGATGAGCGAGATTTCCTTCCAGTCAGGTGAGCGCTCCTGCAGCCAGGCGGGCCTGGAGAGGCAGAGGGAGCAGAAGAGCTGGTGTGGCAGGGCAGGACGTGTGGGGCTGACAGGAGAGTGGCACTGTGGGCTGCACAGGGGGAAGGAGGAGGTTGTACAGGCACTGGAAGGGCACTGAAGGGGCTCAAAGGTGCAGTGGGTGCTTTGCAGGCTGGTACTGATGCACATGAACAGAAGTGTGACCAGGGCAACCAAAAATTGGAGTGTAGAGCAGTTGTTTATTGTAAATGCAGGCGAACCCAGTGGGAAGAAATGACGATGTCTGACTCAATTCAGAAGGCTGAATTATTTCTTTATTATAACTATGCTAAAATACATTAATATACTATATAAAAGGAGGATACTAAAACTACATACTACTTTCTCTGACTCTTAACTCACACAACTCTTGACCAGGGACCTCCTGAGGGAGGAATTTCCTGGGTGCTGCTTGTTGCTTACCTTGCAGGCAGCAGCCCTTCCTGTTCCTGCTCTGCTGCCTGAACACCAGCCCCTTCTCGCTGGGGTTGGGATTGCAGGGACTGCTGGCAGGAGCAGGGAGGTTTTGTTGGGCTGACACACTCCCTTTCCTTCCACAGACATGGAGAGTGTGAATCCCAGTTTCGTTACGGCAGCCACAAGCACCACGGAGCTCCTGGAAACAGAACACAACGTTACTGAGGGCACCTGGGGTAAGGACTTCTGCCCCTTGGCCATGCCAAGGGCTCAGGTGTGGGGGAATTTCACAGGAACATCCCAGTTAACGTGGTCTTTCCCTCCATTTCTGGAGATCTGGGGATGGCCTGGTCAGTGCCTCATGCACAGGGCAGCATGTGACAGTCCCCTGAGCCTCAGCTGGCCTGGGCTGCCTCAGAACATGGGCTGGGGACTTGTGTGAAGCCAGTGAAACTCTGAGCACTGCCTGCTCTAGGATGGATCCACTGCAGGAATCTGTTCTGCTCACAGCAATCTTTGATTGCAGAAGTTCTCTGCACAGTTCTTAGCTCTTTGAGCTTCCAAAATGAGAATTTCTGATGAGAGCAAAATGTGAACACTGCTGGTGTTAATGTTCAAGGAGCTGACCAAGATCTTTTCTCTACCAGGCTGTAGGGAGCTGGCTGGCACAGAAAACCTCTGGTGCTTTAACCCCAGATTCTCCTCTGTGATTGCAGGAACCACATCTTCTGTAACCAGCACCTGGATAGGGGAGAAGGCAGACGACTCCAACACCTCCATCCTCGTGGGCTGCCTTGTGGCTATTATTCTGTTGCTCCTGATGATTATAATCATCATTCTTTGGAAGCAATATGTTCAAAAAAGGTTGGAAAAGGTAATACAATGGGGCTCTTTTGTAGACACAAGTTCAGAACTGATCATTAACCCTAATGAGCTCAGAACTGTGTGAAAAGCACAGCTCCATGGAGTAGCTAAAGCTGCTCTCACAGCAGGGCAGAATGCCAGCCTGGCCAAGATATTACTGGAAGTTGCTGTGGTTGCAGCCAAGGCATTACTTAACAACTGAGCATCACCTCAGTGTTTTGGCTTGTTTTTTTCCCCTCTCCTCTGCAGGCCCCACGTCGAATCCTGGAGGAGGATGCCACTGTTCGCCTCTCCTTCTACAGCTACACCATTGCCAACAACCAGACCCAGATCCACCAGTCAAATCCCACCTATGAACGTGCCTTCCCACTGGATTTGGAATATCACCAACCAGCTACACTGCTCCAAAAGCTTCCAGAGCTCTCCCAAAGTGCAGAGGATTCAGGTAACATCATCAGTCTATGGAAGCTGCATGTTTCTTCTTTTGTTATTTCTGTCAGATTGTAAAATGTGCCAATTGTCAGTGTCTGAGTTGCCATCTTGGCTCCTGTGCAATGCAATAACTGAGGGAGCTCAGGCAGTATTGTGGAACACTGGCATTTCTTGGCATGGAGCTGTGACAGCTGGAGCAGCAGTCCCACTAGAGGCTGGTGGCCTTTTATTGTTTTATTTGAAGACTGTTTATTTATTACCCAGGTCATCTTTTAGCAGCTGGTTTGGGCAGTCAGAGCAATCACACATTATTTGTGGAGATGCTGCTTGCAGCACTCCTAGGAGAAGACCTTTAACACCTTTTTTTGCAGCCAGGGCTCTTTGAAATTCCTGTAGAAAAACCACAAGGAAATAGAGCAGGGAATTGTCCGTGGTGTCCTGGCTTCCAGCCCCCGGGGAGCTTTTGGACCCACACAGAAGGGAATGTTTCCAGCAGTGCTTAGTGCTGAGTGAAGGCAGTTCTCATCAGTGAATGGAAGGGCAGTGCTGCATTCCTCACACTGACAAGTTGCTAAGATCCAGCATTATTCTACACAGGGAGACTGATTGGATTGAGCCAGGGTGTGAATTTGAAGCAGAACGAGTGTTCTGTGTAATAGTGACTCTGCAGGGAGTTAATTCTAAAGCATTACCCCATATTTATGTGAATAAGCTGTAAGAGGGAGAGGAGTTTGCTACCAGGGGACATGGGAAATGGAAGCCTCCATCAGCTCTTGTTGCAGGAGGGAATCCAGAGCAAGTTTGACATTGCAAACAACATCCCTGCACCAGGTGATGGGAACTGATTGTACTTAGGGTGAATCAGGAACAGAAAATCACTTCAGACTTGCCTCCTGTCTGGGCAAGACCTGTAGCTCTCATGGCTGGCTAGAACAGGCTGTGTTGAGCAGGAATTTGCTGGCAGCTCGCAGGTATTGTTCTGGTTAAAACAGAGCAGTGTGTCCCTGTTGGATGAAGCCCTTTTTTGACCTAGAGATGAGGCAACTGAGAGGTATTTTAAAACTTTTATTTTATTTTTAGTTTTATGTGAAGGGTGAGACAGTATAGATGTTATAATTCACGCTATTATAATTAGAAGGTAACTATTTGCTAATTACAATACATTTTAAGAGTTTTTTGGTTTATTAGCTTTTGCTACACTATGTTGTAAATGCTTTAAAGGCAATAATTTAAAATGATATTTTATAGTTTTCTCTAAAGTACCTAGTTTTATTTGTAAGGATATCTTTTGAAACTTGTTTCTAGTTTTATTTCTCTTTTAATAATGTCTGTTTTATTTTATGGTATTTTTAAGTTAATATTTTTTATTTCAAAGTTTGCATGTTGTGTGAGCCTTCTGTTAGGCTTTGAGAATTCTCTACACGTTTATTTCCCACACATCCCATGTAGGTGTCCCTCAGTACAAGGCAGCAGGCAGCCAAATTCCCAGAGCTGTGGGGTTGGGAGGAGTGGAAACTGGGACATACTGAGTGAGGTGTGACTCGCCTGTCTCTGCCTGCCCTCAGTGTGCAGCGGGGACTACGCTGAGCCCGACCTGACCAAGTCCACCCCTCACCAAGGCTTCCAGAACAACGTCCCCCACTACGCCGAGACGGACATCGTGCACCTGCAGGGCGTGACAGGCAACAACATGTACGCCGTGCCAGCCCTGACCGTGGACTCGCTCACCAAGAAGGACATCTCCGTCGGGGAGTTCCCCCGGCAGCAGCTGCGCCTCAAGGAGAAGCTGGGGGAAGGACAGTTTGGAGAGGTACAGCCGTCCTGCTGCTGCTCCTCCAGCAGAAAGGAGGTGCCTGGCAGAGAGGAATCTTCAGTGGGACTGAGGGTTCTGCATTTGCCAGGGTTTTAGTTAAAATTAAAATGTGTGTTGGCCCTTTGGGGAACGCTGATATCCCCCAGGCTAAGCCACTGAGCCTTGTGAGGCTCTGCTGGGCACCACTGGTGTCTTTATCAATAGATGAACTTGCAAACTGCTTGCTGTCTATACCTCTGTAAATTCCTAGGGTTGGGAATTCAGACTTTCACATCTTCCATGGACATCTCAAATCTGATGGCTGTCACCCACCTTTAGACATGTGGGTTTGGAAATTCTCCACAGTCCAGCTAACACTGATCCTGGCTGCTAAAACAGCTCTCCCAGTCACAGATGGAGGTTCTGGGGGTGCTCTGCACACTGACCCAAGCAAAGACAGATATTTCCCAAGCACTGTGATGCCCTCATGTTTTCTGGCATTGCTGCTTGCTCAAGCCCTGGTTTGTCAGCAGCCTCAGGCAGAATGATGCACACATCTGTCATCTGCCAAACTTTCCCTTGGCTCCTTGAGCTCCTTTCAAGCTGTTGATGTTTTCACCTCGCCTTTTCTTTTCTCTCTGCTTCATTTTCACACCATCTGTAGCTCCATCCTGAGCAGGTCTTTCTCTCCCCTGCTCTCACTTTTCCACTGTCATTTTTCTTCCCAGCCTTTGTTCACTCACAGCCCTAAATTCTGCTTCTCTATTACATTTTGTTAAGTACAGCTTTTCACTGACTGCTTCCTGCTCTGTCATGTGCCCATCTTTGTGGTTCCTCCATTCTGACACCCCACCCTCCCTATCCCAGCCCCCCTTTCCTGTCTTGCTCACTGTTTTCTGGGGAGGTGCTGACATCTTCAGCCTCCTCACCTGGCTGTCAGTGCAGCCTTTTCTGCTGTTGCCTGCATCCTGCTCTGTGCTCCAAAAGTGGGACAGAGAGCATTTTCTCATTGATTTGCTTCTGGTTTCTCCTTTCCTCTCATTGTCCTTCTGATAACTGTAATAACTCCTCTGTATTGACTGGAAATGGCTCTCCCTTCTCCATTTTCCTTGAGGATGGATTCAGAGCCTGTTCCTTTCCGTGTATCACAGGCTTTTTTGCAAATGTACTGCACCACATTTTCCTGTCTCCCCTTCTCCTCAGTCTTTCCCCAGCTGGCCATCACATGCTCTGCTCCACTATGGCTCTGTGTGCTCCTACAAACAGGGCTCATTGCTTCTTTCAGTCTCCACTTTTCCTTCCTTCCAGTCTTTTGTCTCTGTGCCCCCAAGGAAGCACCACCACCCCTCCCTGGTGACACATCACCTCGGAATCACCTGTGCTTGGTCCTGTGGCTCTTCCCTGTCCCGGGTCTATGACTGTGCTTTCCCCACAGCAGATTCATTCTCTGTGGGACTGCAGCAGCATCTTTGTACCTTCACTCCCATTCTGCAGGTTTGTCCCATTTTCTCTGCTGTCTCATTTTTCCCCTCACCATGCTTGTGACATCAGTTCTTGCTGCTCTCTTCATACAAAATTCATCATGCTCCCATTACATTCCCCTTACTGCTGCAAGTCTTTGACACATCCAGTCTGCTCCTCTCTTCCAGTCTTGTTTCCCATCCACACCCTCAGGTCAGTCTGCATTCCTCACCCAGTTCTCCATTTGGATGCACATTCTGGTAACTTCTTAAGAAAGTGTTTTGTCACCCCTTCTTGTACAACCCTGCAGTAATTTTGTATCATTAATCATTAATTTATTGGAAGAAATTTGGAATTGTGTGCAGTCATTAGAGTATTTATCTTTGGGCATACCTACAGGTGAGGTGTTCATATCAGGAACACATATGCACACACTTTTCTCCCTTTTTTCCCCTCTGGAATTTGAGGATTTTGGGTAACTGGCTGTAGTTCTTGGATGCTCCTCAGTGAAGTCTGAGCAATGCCTCGAGCCAGGCCATGGTTTGATGGTTCTGGGGTTGTGTGAGGTACTTTAGTGCAGGGCAGACACATCCAGGCTCAGGGGCCTTCCTGAACATTCCCAGTAGGTGCTGGGTGAACTGGGCTGGCCCAGGCTGCTGCAGTGTGCTGGGGACTCCCTGGCTTTGACTCACCTGGCTTTGGTCCCCGTGTGCCACCTTCACTGGGTCATTCACTGGTTCATTCTGCCAGCAGTGACCCACGAGTGACCTGGCTGTGATGTTATTTTCCTCTGCTTTTCTGCCTGTGTGTGCTCTTACAGCTGCCTCTGCCTTCTGCCCTGCAGGTGCACCTCTGTGAAGCTGATGGCCTGCTGGAATTCCTGGGAGTCTCATCCTCAGAATTCACTCACCAGCCAGTTCTTGTGGCAGTGAAAATGCTGAGATCAGATGTCAACAAAACAGCCAGGTAAGTGCACCTGCAGTGCCAAGCAGCTGGGGAGGAAAGCAAATACCCCCAAGCACAGGGTAACCCTGGGGACTGCCATGTGTCTGGGGTGTATATTCCATGTGCTCCTGGAAGGAGCAGGACACAGCAGGGAGTGGGGGTAGAGGAAGCTGCAATGTCAGCCTGAAATGCTGCATTAATCCTGTTTGCTGGGAGAGCTCAGAACCAGTTTCACACTTGTGCGTGCAAAGTGTAAATTACTCTGAACTGAGAACACAGCCCTTTGTGCTGTCCTCAGACAAAGGAACTGTTCAGGATTCAGAGGTGCTTTCTGTTTTACAAGGAATGATTTCCTGAAGGAGATTAAGATCATGTCCAGGCTGAAGAACCCGAACATCATCCGGCTGCTGGGCGTGTGCGTGCGGGAGGACCCCCTGTGCATGATCACAGAGTACATGGAGAACGGGGACCTCAACCAGTTCCTGTCCCACAGGGAGATCTACAGCAAATTTGCCATTTCAAACAACATCCCCTGTGTCACGTAAGAGAAGCTGCTTGACTTGTTGGGATAAATCAGCAAAACAGAGCTGCAGTTTTATCTGCTGTGCCTTCCCAGCAGGGACCTTCCTGCAGCCTGGCCATTGCCATGGCAATGGACACCAGTTCTGCCTGGTGTGGGGTTGTTCTTGAGGCCTCTGGAGGTCTGTGTACCCCTGACAGAGCTGTTCTGGTCACAGAGACCATCTTAGATATATTTATTGAGGTGACTATCTCTTTATGTTATGGATATTTCATTGTTATGTTATAGATGTTAGTGGATATTTCATTGATATGAAAATCAGTTGCATTACAAGAATTTTGGGACAAAAATCAATAATCTCTCTTAGGCTTTTAAGAAGGTTCATATGTTCTCTGGTGTCCAAAAAATATGAGAGGAGCTGAGTGTGGAGCTGCAAAAGGGAGAAGATTTCATCAGCCAACAGAAGGAGAATATTTGGCAAAGAAAACCAAAAACCAGTTTTTGTCAGCAGTGGCACTTGTCTTCTTCCTCAATGGAAGGATTAAATCTGCCATAAAAGCATCTCTTTGCTATTGCAGAATGCTTTCTTCAGAGGAGAATCATGTAGGACTAATATATTCTGTGTGATAAGGAGCCCTGCACTGAGCAGGAGCTGCAGCATTGCTGAGCCTTTGGTGTGTTCCTCCCCAAATGAGTACTTGGATTTGTGGTTCAGGCCAAGGCAGGCAGGCAGAGCCAGCTCTGATGTGCTGGGCAGGAGCTGGCTGGGTTTTACCACAGCCAGACATCACCAGCCTTGCTGCCAGGACCTGTCAGTGGTCCTGTCAGGAGTGTTAACCTGGTGTCCTACAGGCAGGACATGCAGGAGGGAGAGAGGATTTGTGTCTGAGAAGAATTAGACTCCAGCTCTCTCCAGTCTCCTGCCCCTTCTGCCCATCTGAAACCCATTCACCTTTACACTTGTGGCTTTCTTCTCCTGACCAAAGCCTCAAAATGTTCTTTTTTTTTAATCTCCTCTTCGCTTCCCATTTGACTCCAGCGCTGTCACTCATGTTGCTCTTCCTTGCTCTCCATTACTTGGCTCTGCCTCTAGTTTTTCATTGTCTCCCACTGATCCTTCAGCCTCTCCTTTTGTCCCTGCCAGGCAGAGAGTGTCACACAGACAGCTCTGAAGGGGCTGTGTCCCGGCAGTGACAGGAATGCCCTGCCCCAGGAGCAGCTTGGCTCTGCTGGTGCCTGAGGGCACCTGATGGACCTGACAAGGTGCAGCCACCCCACCCAGCTCCAGACCCAGGGTTTGGTGCCCCAGAGGTGTGACCAGCCCTTTCATGCACAGGGATCACACATTCTTAAGTCCTTATGGCTCTCTGGTATTTGAAATGCATCTCCCTGCTGTGTCTGGCTGTCAGGTCACAGAATCACTTAGGTTGGAAAAGCCCTCTAAGATCATTGATGTTCTCCCAGCACTGCCAAGGCCACCATGTCCCAAAAGTGCCACATCTACATGGCTTCTAAATGGTGAATGGTGAGTCCAGCACTGCCTGGCCAGCCTGTGCTAAGACCTGACAACATTTTGTTGAAGAAATTTTCCCCAAGATCCAACCTATACCTCCCCTGGCCCAGCCTGAGGCTGTTCGGCTGTTCCCTCTCCTCCTGTCCCTGTTCCCTGGGAGCAGAGCCTGACCCCCCTGGCTGTCCCCTCCTGTCAGGAGCTGTGCAGAGCCACAGGGTCCCCCCTGAACCTCCTTTTCTCCAGGCTGAGCCCCGCCACAGCTTCTTCTCCATCAGCTTTGCTGCTCTTCCAGAGTCAGCTCTGCTCCTCTGCCTTTGGGGTGCTGCCCCGAGGCACCACAGTGACTCTGCTGAGGAGTCTGTCAGTCTGTCCCATCCAGTCCCATCCCCTCCTGGCCCTCTGCTCATGGAGCTGCTCGTGTGGAGCCTTGGGAGCTCCCTCAGCAGAGGGGCAGGAGCCAAGAGGAAGCTGCTGATGGGACCCTGCCAGGGTTGAGGTGGGACAGGAAGGATGGGAACCACAGCTGAGCAGGAGAAGGGAAAACCTGGGGTCTTGGAGGCTGTGCCCATTGCTGTGCCACAGGCCAGCAGCCAGGTTAGCAGGGTGCAGGTGAGTGGAAGGGTTACTGCTCTGGAACCTATAACAAGTAGGGAGAAGGACTTTTTATACAGACAGATAGTGACAGGATAGGGAGAATGGTTTTACAGTGCCAGAGGACAGGATTAGGTTAGATTTTAGGAAGAAAGTCTTTACTCAGAGGATGGTGAGGCCGTGGCACAGGGTGCTCAGAGAGGCTGTGGCTGACCCATCCCTAGAAGTGTCCAAAGCCAGGTTGGAAGAGTCTTGGAGTAACCTGGGATAGTGGAAGGTGTCCCTGCCCATGGCAGGGGGTGGAACAAAATGATCTTTAAAGTCCCTTCCAACTCAAACTATTCCATGATTCTGTGATAGTCTCCTTTTTCTTTGTGTTCTGATAGTAAATACCTGTTTTTCTGACCTTTACTGAAAAAATAGAAACTGTGAGCAGTTTATCAGATGTGTTCTGATGAGCACTTGGTCGTGTGAAGCATTTGAGCATCAGCAGTGGGAAGCAGGCAGAGCAGCACAGAGCAATAGTGTGGGAAGAATGCTGAGAGTCTGATGGTCCAAACTCTGTGTATCCTGCAGCTTTATTAATCCTATCCTCCTTTAGCTAATGGAGGAATTAAAATTAAATTAGATGGAAAATGCATCTGTTTCTATTTTCAGTAATGTTTAGCATATTTAAAACCAAGTTAACTCTCTTTAATGTGAAGTGACACACTTATGTTAATATAAGCATTCAATAGTGGTGTTGTTTGAAATACCAGGCTAAGTGGCTTTTAAGATATGAGATTCTGAGGTTAATTTTTCATGTCTCCCTGCAAAAAGGTGGTGCTTTGATGCACGATCTCTTTGAAAATCTCGAGATTAATGTTTGATACTGAAAAAAAAAATAAAATCTAAAGTATGTCAGGTTGTGAGGCCTGAATTTCAGGGAGAGCCTGTCTGTTCCTGCTTAGTCAGCTCAGGATCTTGGCTGTTCATGCCCTGGAATGAGACAGTTTAGTTCCACTGTTATGGCAGAAAATAAAACAACAGGTCACTAACACATCAAATACAATGAAGTCTTGAGTGTGGGGGAGCTCCAGTGATTTTTCTTTGTTGTATTTTCCTTTGCTGCAGCCACTCCAACCTGCTGTACATGGCCACCCAGATTGCCTCGGGGATGAAGTACTTGGCATCCCTGAACTTTGTGCACAGGGACCTGGCAACTCGCAACTGCCTGGTGGGCAACAACTACACCATCAAGATTGCAGACTTTGGCATGAGCAGGAACCTTTACAGTGGGGATTACTACAGGATCCAGGGCAGAGCTGTGCTGCCCATCCGTTGGATGGCCTGGGAGAGCATCCTGCTGGTAGGCACTGCACAAAGCTTCTCCTTCTTCTTGCTCTGATCTTTGCTGTGCCCCTGAAGCAGTGACACAGCTCTGTGCCAGGCAGTCACCACCAATATCTGTGCTGCACGTGGCCTCTGCTGAGAAATCCACAGGGTTGTGTTGGACATAACTCAGATCCTGGGAAAGGAGCCTGGCCTTGGAAATACAGAATGTCATGGAATGGTTTGGGCTGGAAGGACCTTAAAGCTCATCCAGTGCCACCCCTGCCATGGCAGGGACACCTCCCACTGTCCCAGGCTGCTCCCAGCCCTGTCCAACCTGGCCTTGGGCACTGCCAGGGATCCAGGGTGGGCACTCTGTGCCAGGGCCTGCCCACCCTCCCAGGGAACAATTCCCAATTCCCAATATCCCATCCATCCCTGCCCTCTGGCAGTGGGAAGCCATTCCTTGTGTCCTGGCACTCAGACCCCTGTAAATTGTCTCTCCACATTTTTTGCCAGCCCCTTCAGGCTCTGCCAGGCCACTGAGGTCACCCCAAACTTCTCCTCTCCGGGTGAACAGCCCCAGCTGTGCCAGCCTTCCCTCCCAGCAGAGCTGCTCCATCCCTCTGATCCCCCTGGCCCTGCTCTGGATCTCTGCAGCAGCTCCAGCTCCTCCCTGTGCTGGGCAGGGCTGGGGCAGCTCTGCAGGTGGGGTCTGAGCTGAGCACAGGGCACAGGGGCAGGATCCCCCTGCCCTGCTGCCCATCTGGGCTCAGCCCAGGGCAGGGGGCTCAGGGCTGGGGCAGCTCCAGCTCTCACCCACAGCACCCCCAGCTCCCTCTCAGGGCTGCTCCAGCTGCTCCCCCCAGCCTGGATTGGTCCTGGGGCTTCTCCTGACCCTGGGGCAGCTCCAGCACTGCTGAAACCCCTGAGGCTCCTGTGGGCCACTGCTCGAGCCTGTCCAGGTCTCTCTGGATGGCATCACATCCCTCAGGCCTCATCCAGGCATGAGTGCCTGGCTTTCCTGGTGGAATTTTAAGGAAGTTGCCTTTCTCTGCTTATTCCCTTTATTGGGAAGCTGAGAGGGGAAGGGACAAAACTCCTGAGCTTCAAGTGCCTGGTTTGAGGTTGTGGGATTTTTTCACCTCTAAGGGTCCTGCTGTCTCCCCTCAGGAGATTGTTCCACAGCCCAAATACATCCAGCCTGGAGGATATTAAACTTTTTTTTTTCCTTGTAGTAGTTGGCGAGTTACTTTCTTACAACATGCTCTTTAAGTACCCAGAAAAATTGTAATTACCTCTGCTATACAGGCTGCCAGGCCCAAGCTCTCGAAAATCCACCCTCTTTTCCTGGTTATGGCTGCATCTAAACCATAAATCACTCCCATCCTCCCTGTGTGAACATCTTCCAAACCTCGACAGACTGCAAGGGTTGCCAGATAAGCCTGGGTGAAGTGGAGCTGGGATATTTTCTGCCCAAACAGGCCCTCCAGCCCTTCAAGTGTTTTGTGTTATTTTCTGAGCAATCTTCTTCTTACTTCTCCAGAAACACGTTGTTCCAAACACAGCCAGTTTGGGCACACTTTTTGAAGACAGAAAACAGGGACAGCAAGAAGTTTGTCATTGGCTTCTTAAATGTGCAAAAATTGAAATTATCTTGGGCCTTTCTCTAAGAGTCTGGAGTCTGTCCTGGTTCTGCTTTCACCCCGAGGGCTTTGCTTCCCTTTCAAAGGCTTTTCTGTCAGCTCTGCTCTTTTGGGTGGAAGTAGGCAGTGACTATTCCCCCTCCCTCAGTTTATTTTATCCTGCTGCAAGCAGACTCTGAGGAGGGACAGGAGTCTCTGGCCTTCTCTGAGACCTGCACCGTGTAACAAAGCTTTGTCCCTGTGGAAAATGCACCTTCTTAGGGCTTGTGGGACCCCCACGTGCCCCTGCTGCCCCACAAACAGCCCTGTCATCCCTGTGGGCACAGCTCACCCGCTGTGCTGGCTCTGGTCAGAGCATTTCCCCTGGTGCTGGGCTGCAGAGGGAGCAGACTGATGAAAGGGTTTTGCTGAAAGGGTTTTGCTGGGCTGAGCAGATCCTCTCTGTCCACAGGGCAAGTTCACCACAGCCAGCGACGTGTGGGCGTTCGGGGTGACCCTGTGGGAGATGTTTGTGCTGTGCAAGGAGCAGCCCTACAGCCTCCTCACGGACGAGCAGGTCATCGAGAACACAGGCGAGTTCTTCCGCAGCCAGGGCAGGCAGGTGAGGAACAAACAGGCTCTTCCCTTCCTTCTCTCAGCCACTCCCATCCTGCTGGATTTCCTCCCTGCTGCCCTCTCCTCCTCTGCAGCAGTCTCTGCTTCTGCTCACCTCTGTCCCCTCCTCACCTGTGTCCTCTCTCCTCTCTCCTCTCCTCACCTGTGTCCCCTCCTCTCCCTGTCCTGCTTATTTCCTCTTCTAAACCACTTTACTCTTCCCTGTCTTCAGCTCTTCCAGGTTCTCCCCCACAGTCCCGTTGCTCCTTTCCTCTGTCAGCACTCTCCCACCAGCATTGCCTCTGGGGGATGAGGAAGCAGGAGGGATTTGTGGTGGGAAGGAGCAGTTGTTAGTTCCCAGGGATTACATTCTCCCTCTAGTATCTCATGCCAAGGAGCCTTTAGCCATCTCCAGCTGCTGAAGGGCTTTTGTGTCATTTGTCCCCATTGCTGCTGCCCTCAGTAGATACCAGTGCATCTCCTCAGTACCCAAAGCTGTGGAGAACAGTTCTCCCCAAAATTCACCTTTAGCTCTAGAGAATTAAGGGAAAGAAAATGATACGGGGTTTACTCACCATCTCCCAGATATTAATGATTAGCCAAGAGCCTAAAAAATGAGAGGGAGAAATAAAATAATTCTGCCAAGCTGTGCTGTAGATAAGCTCTAAAAGGTGTTTTTTCTGTCTCTGCTAACAAGCTGTCACGATGCTTAGAAAGCCTCATGGGCTGTCTACGGTGAGTTGAAAGTACTTGGATTTTATTGTGGTAAATTTGGTTTTGGTTTGTGTTTTGCTGTCTCTCAGAGGATAAATCCCTCAGAAGCATTCATGTTTTCTGGGGGACAAAGGCCTATTTTGTGACCAGCTCATCAGACAAGTTGGCAAAGTGTCCGTGGTGCTGTTTGAGAGGCTCTGTCCAGTCTCCACTGGAGCTGGAGGGATTCCAAACACTGCATGGTGGCTGTGTCTTGTAAACCTGGAATGAAACTGTCTTTTGGTGTTACTTGAGTAAAGGTTCAGTTCTTCAGTGAGAAGCCCACTGAAACACTGTGCCTCTCTTCCTTTCAGATCTATCTGTCCCAGACTCCTCTGTGTCCTAACCCTGTGTTCGACCTGATGCTGAAATGCTGGAGCAGGGATATCAAAGATCGTCCCACTTTTGACATGATCCACCAGTTCCTGCTAGAACAAATGGAAGCAAACATTTGACTCCAGGAAAGAGGCAAACTGTGGAGAACAGAGTGACTTTGGGGTCTCTTTGCCTGTCCCTCACAGTCAGGCTCCCCTCCCTATTTCAGTTGGGACGTCCATGGCAGCTGCTCATTCTCTTGGCCATGGTCTGACACACAGGACCAGAGGATCTCATTTGGTTGAAAAATCATCTCCTCTTCTGAATCATTTCCTGGGAATACTGTGAGAGGGGTGTTATTGGATACCCACACACCTTTGGGCAGATGTAATGAGTAAAACTTGGAGGGACTTGGAGCTCTCTCCTGGCTGGAAGAGAAGGCGCCGGGCGGTGAGAGCGCTGCCACTCGAGAGCAGGTTTCTGGAAGGAAAGGCTGCAGCCTTCCAGAGCTCTTCCATGGAATCTGATGGAAGTCTTGTGCACATGAGCAAGTGTTTCTGTGTGCTCTTGCTTCAGACAATGGTGAGAGGCCAGAAACATCTGGAGCTGGGAAATGGTTTAATGGACTTGGGAACTGACGGAGCATTTAGGAACCCGTTGGGAGTGACACTGCCAGGGTCCACAAAAGATGCTGAAACAAGAGTCCAAAATGATGTTCTGTTTTCCTGTGGTTGTTAAGCACTGCTTTGGTTATATATGTGCGTTTTCCCCACACTGGATTTTTTTTTTTGTTGTTGTTTTCTAGAAAAAAATGATTTTAAAATGAATGTTAAAGGTTATTGGGAGGTTACTGTGTTAGAAGGTCTTCCTCTGACCTACAAATTAAGGTTAGGGTAGGGAGTTTGTATTGAGAAGTAGCTGATACTGTACTACTGTCACTATGTAGAGTTATTAACCTAATGAACTTGTAGCCACAATGGACTGATGTGCAATTAATCCTGTATAATTACCCATCAATATGAGATCTCTAAATCAATGCTGTTACGTGTGAGAGGGAACTTAGATTTGGTGGAACTGGATGGCTGAGAGCAGAACCCTCTTTGTCACTTGTCACAGCCCCCAGGAGAGGGCCAGGAGCAGCACACAGGTCACAGGTGTGTGTCTGGAGGCAGAGGTTCCTCTCCAGGAGTGCAGCAGGTTGGTGCCACGGGCAGCTCAGGCCAGGCTCTGTCACTGCCCTGTCACAGGGGCTGGGCTGGCACGGCCCTGCTGTGGCCTGTCCTTCATCTTGGTTACTCATCGACCTTGGGGCTGCTTTTTGTGTGTCCTGTCACAAACAGCTCATTCTCTGGAGGGTTTTAGAGGGCTCTGAAATCCATTTGGAGCCAGTTAGAGAATTTAGTGTTTCTACAATAAATCCATTGTGGATTTACCAGGTGCCTGGGGAATACTCTGCTATTCCCTCTCCAATCATTTAGCAAGATACTTAGGACCAAACCCAATATTTCATAAGCTGGGACAAGATGAAAGCTCAGCACTTGGAGTGTTTTTTTTTTTTGTTTTTTTTTTTTTAAGTAGAATCCAGCATAAAATGTATTTCCAGTAAAGATTATAAAGATAATTTTCATCTTAGCCACAAGCATAGATGACAGGCAGGCTGGCTGTGAGAGGGGAATGTCTGAGTGGTTGCAACACAGGCATAATTGTGCTAAAAGAAAAACCCAGCTTCTGAATGGGCAGATGCCAGGCTGGAGTGTGGCATGGCTGTGTCTGCTCCTTGGGAAGGCTCCAGCCATGCCTGGCCTGTCCTGCTTGGGGCTGAGGAGCCAGAGGGCCCAAGTGCTCTCATCTCCCTGCAGGGATTCCTGGAATCTCACCCCTATAAGGTTTTCTTTTTTCCCTCTGTGACTGGAGGGGTTGGGGTGAGCTGCCCTTCCCTGCTGGAGTCAGAGGCAGCAGGTCCCTAGTGCAGCCTGCTGGGTGCTGCTGTCTGGCAAACCACTCAGACAGGGAATTTCTGGGCATTCCTGCCCCAGGAAATGTCCCCAGTGCCCCCCAGCCGTGTGTGTGATCTCCTGTGCTCTGGGAGCTCCCAGGGCAGGGAGGGTCCCTGGATGGGCTCTGTGCTTCTCTGACATCCGGGCATGCTGTTCCTCCATTGACATGGTGACATACCAAGTTTGTCTCATATCAATAAATTCTAATGATAACCTTGACAAAAGTGAATTTCTATTTCTTTTTATGTACCCGGGTGTCTGCCCTGAGAACTGACACTTTGGTGTGGTTGTTCAGCAGCTCTTGGGGGGAGTGTGTGACCCCTGGGTTTGGGGGGAGCAGCCACAGACCATTAAATGAAGAGTTTTGAAGGGAGTTTGTGGAAATGCTGGAAAGGTGCTGGCCCAAATCCCCTTGTGCTGGTGGGTCCTTGATGGGCCTGGGGCTGCTGGTTGATGCTGCATTTCAAGAAGCAGCTTCTTCATCTCAGTGTTAAAATCAGGTGCTTTAGACTGGGAGGAGCCTTTACAGACTTATCAACCTGACCATGTAAAGCTGAGCTGATTTCAAAGTTCTTTGGGATGCTCTGGGCTTTGGAAATTTCCAGGGCTGGAAATGCCATCCCTGACCCAGTCCCAGGGCTGTTCTGTGCCCATGAAGAACTTTTTGCTTGTGCCTTTCCCTTGCATCCTGTGCCTGTTGCCTCTTGGTCATTCCCTGTGCCCCTCCGAGCTGAGCCATTGTGCCCCTGGTCAGAGCTCGGGTATTTGGGCAACCTCAAATACATTTTAGGCTGAAAATACCAGATCCCTCAGTTTAGGCAGCAAGAGCAGGAGTTAAAGCAGCATTTTGATTGTCTCAGACATAAGTTAGAGGGAAATCAAGCACCCTAACAGGTAAGAACAACCCCCAAATATTCAACGGGTGGCCCAGAGAATCTGTGGATGCCCCACCCCTGGAAGTGTCCCCAAGGCCAGGTTGGATGGGGCTTGGAGCAATCTGGGATAGTGGAACAAGATGATCTTTAAGGTCCCTTCCAACCCAAACCAGTCTGGGATTCTGGGATATTTACTCAGTTCCATACAGGAGTTAGATGTTCATTGATTTCTTACTGCCTTAAGTGACTGCAAATATTCTTGAAAAAGGAAAGGTCTGGCCAGAAAGAGAAGCTGCTGCTGCTCCATCAGCAATCCAGTCAGTGCTGCAGGAGTTGTGAAACATCCACAACACCCCAGTGAGATTTATAGGTTGAAGGCCCTGGGCCAGGCTCAGTAAGTGAACTACTGCAAACTTTACACCTCCCAAGCTGGATTTTAATCTTCCCTCCCCCTGTGCCAGGTGCCCTCACCTTCCTCATGATCTTCCTCCCGTAGAACATCACTTTGTCCCTCTTGCGAAACCTGTACTGAGGCACGTGTGGCTGAAGTTGTTCTGGAACAGAAGCACCACATCAGAAACCACCTCCAGCAGCTGGGAGAGCGCCTGAGCACAGCTTGGGGGCTTTGCTGCCTCCAGAGCAGCTCCTGTGGGCAGTGTTTGGGATCTGAACCCCCCTGGGATCCCTCATTCCCCAGCTCTGGCCAAGCCAGACCCAGGCAGGGCTGCCTTGAGGCTCCACCTCAGCCCCGAGGAGATAAAGGGTTCTACACAGAGAGAAGAGTTGGGCAGCTTTAATCTCCTGAAGGAAACCTCTAATTCAGTCATTTCTCCTTCCTGTGACAGTGAAATCCTGTGACAGTAGGGCTGAACTCCTTTGCATAATTCACCACTGATGCTGAGGCTGACACTGCTCACAGCCAAAGAAATAAAACCTCCAGGTCCTGCACGTGGCAGCTCTGGGCTCACACCTGGGCAAGGGAACCAACACAAGGTCTGCATCCTTTAAAGCTGCTGTCCTGCAAGAAGCACACCTCTACAGCTAACAGCTACCCGAGAAAACTACAAAAAAACTCAAGATCAATGGAAAAATTTGTTTTAAAACTTACATGGTAAGTACTTGATAATTAGATAGTCTCATCCCATACATGACAGAAAGAACAACTACTTCAAGTAGTAGTGTGGCTGCAGCTCCAATTGCAATTCCAGTCAGCTGGGAGGGGAATTTAGGGAGAAAATTTAATAATTTTCAGCTTCAGAAGTTATTACATATTTTTTGAAGGGTTGAAGAACTCTCAGCTCAGTGAGATGTCTAAAAGCCAAGCATGTTCATAAATACTTAATTTATAAATTCAAACATCTCATATGCAAGAAGTTTAAACTGCACCAGTGACCAGTCCTAAGATCACACTGAAAATATTCCATGTTTTTCTTCCCAAAGATCCGGGAGCTGACCAACTCAATGTACAGGAGGTGTATGAGCACATGGAGGGACAGGACAAGGGGGAATGGCCTCAGGATGAAGGAGGGCAGGGTTAGATGGGATATTGGGAATTAGGAATTGTTCCCTGGGAGGGTGGGCAGGCCCTGGATCTCTGGCAGTGCCCAAGGCCAGGCTGGACAGGGCTGGGAGCACCTGGGACAGTGGGAGGTGTCCCTGCCATGGCAGGGGTGGAACAAGGTGATTTTTATGGTCCCTTCCAGCCCAAACCATAGCTGGGCAGGGAGAAAACCCAGCAAGGCACCGTGGCCATGTGATGGTGGGAATGGGAACAACCTTTATCCTGCAGGAATCAGCACTGAAGGATGTGAGTCCTCAAACAGCCAGGGCAGCAGGGAGCCCTGAGCCTGTGCCTCGATGTCCCTGGTGGCCCGGGGGGCTTGGGGGGCTTGGGCAGCCAGGCCCTGCAGAGCCCCTGTGGGATGTGAACGTGGGCACACGTGGGTTTGTGCTCCCGCTCCCAGGGAGCACCTGGCACTGCCATGTCCAGGGCTGGGAGCCCTCAGGAACCCTGAGAAATGCTGTAAAATTCCTGTGCTCCTCCAAAACTTCCCGGTGGGGAAGGAAAGAGCTGTGCCCAGGAGGAGCTGAGGGGGTTTGTGCTGCAGGTGGAACCTGTTGGGGGCTGACATCACAGAGGCTCCCCTGGTGATTGCACTGAGCTGTGTCTCCTCCTCCCCTCCCCACCATGAGCTGTAACACCATCATGGAAGTCTCCAAGGGAAACAACATCTTCCCTCAAAACCCCTACTACATCCCTGGGTGAGTTCATCCAAAACATCCATTTCCAATGCACATGGCTCTGGTTGGGGTCAGGGACTATTTGTAACTCAGGATGTTTTGGGGTTTTTTTAAAGACAATATTCAATATTTCACGTAACCCTGCTCTGAAGGAGACAGAGCTCCAGGGGAAACAGCACCTCACAGAAGGGGAGAGCTACAGACCATGCCGTGGCACATGGAGAGCAAAGCCAAAATGGGTTTTTCCCCCTTTTTCTCCATTTCTTTTAAGCTGCCAAATGTTAGCAGAGCTACTGTGCAAGGTTTGGCTTCCAAACTGTCTTAATATTTGCAGTAAGGATTTATGGAAGTCCCCTTTGACTAAAGGGTTGTGCAGATGTGACACCCTCTGGTCACTGGGCTGGAGCCCTGTCCTGCTGCTGGGTCAGAGACTGGGAAGTCTCGTGATCTACTCCATAAGTAGTTGGATTTCTTCCCAAAACTCTTTTTGACGCTCTCCTCTAAAGGCCTGGAAGGAAGAAACCCTGGATGTGAGGCAGTGAGTTACAGGGGAGAAGGTAAGAGATGAATGGCAGGAATTTGGGATTTGCTGTGAATTAACACTTTGTGTGTGGGGTCCTGTGGTGAGACCTGGTCTGGGATGCATAAAGGGGGTGGGAATGCCAGCCAGGCTCCTGGCACAGGGAATGCCAGCCAGGTCCCGTGTGCAGGGCAGGGCTGGGGAGGCAGATCCCCGTGGGGAGGCAGGTTCCAGGCACAGGGACAGGGTGGAGCATTTCCTTAGGGCTGCTCCTGTGGTGAGAGTGACAGGCAGGATTTTCCATTACTGATTTCTACCTTCCCACCTATATAAGCTCTGAGCCTGGGGCTTTTTACTCATTTTTGCATTGCTGTGACATTCCCTGTGTGCCATCACAGCTGTGCTGGCAGCAGCTTGGGAAAGACGAGGGACAGCACGAGGGAGCTGTGGCTGGAACTGCAGCCCCAAAAGCCTCAACACCTTCCCTTGCTCCCCCCTGCCTGCCTGCAGCTCCCTCAGGAGCAGCTCCAGGATGGACACAACAGCTGGGGCTGCTCCTCTCCAGAGCTGCTGTGACCTCTGGAGGCAGGAGGAGGAGGAGGCAAACCCTGCTGCTGCTTCTGTTGGTGCTGTGCAGGCACCCCTGAGCCCCCATGGGTGCTGGGGGTGAGGAGGAGCTGCCTGAAGAGCAGCAGAGCCCTGCACTGGGGTGTCAGGAGGAGGGTTTGTGTCCAGGATGTCCCCAGGTGTCCCCCTGCCTGTGCCTGCAAACCTACAAACACCAGGAGAGCACCAAACACGTCCGTGTCACTCGGCCTGGCAATGGCCACAGCAGGAGTTTGAAAAGCCACCAGAGTGCTCAAGGGAAGCCTAAACCCAGCGAGTGGGATGGCTTAGGAGGGTCTGGGTGGGCAGAGAGGGGGTCAGTCCATGAATCCTGGGCACAGCCTGGCTCTGCAGGGCTGGGAAGGGTTTGGAGACAAGCGAGGATGGGCACAGGGCCAGGGCTGGCTGGTGAGGCAGAGCAGGTTTGGGTGGCAGCCTGGGAGTGCTGATGGAGGAGATAGGGCTGAGCAGGGCCAGGTGAGATGGGCTCAGCCCCTGCTCAGAGCCTGAGCCCCCAAAAGGGCACCCCAAAGGGGATCCTTCATCAGCAGCCCGGCACAGGGGCACAAACAGCCCTGCTGAGGCTGATCCCTTCCCCTGGTGTTTCCAGCAGCACTTGGGACTCCCCCTGTGGCAGATCCCTTCTTGAGCACCCAGACAGACTCTCTCAGGTGACCTCAGGTTTAATTGCAGGGGAACAGGCCCTTTCTCAGCCCATTATTTTGTCCATGATCAGAATCCCTCCAGCCATCCTGTAATTACTGGGGCTGTGTCATTTGTGCCCTTGCTCGGTTTTATTATCCATGTTGCAAAACTGATTGAGAATCCCTGGGGATGAGGCACGGAGCTGCTCCAGGAGGAATCCTGTGTGCAGAGTGGGGAAACCTGCCAAGAGTAAATGCACAGCTCTGCTCGCTGCTGTTCAAACTATTTGGAAGGGAAAGGACTTACTCATCATCTTATGATCCTCATGCATCATCTGGCTTTATCCCTGGATCCACACTGGGCTCATTGATGGAGTATTTCTGTCTGTCCATTGCAACTGGCTGCTCTACCTTTCCTCAGCGCTGGAATCACATCACCATTAGGAAATCTGAGACTGGAACAGCTCGAGTTTCTGATGGTGACTCGGAGCAGAGCCAGAGCTCCAGCACCTGCCCTGCCCTTGGCCACCAACAAGTCACAGGAACTGTGACTGCCCATCCCAGGAACTGGGCAGTGGAGAGATCCCAAAAAACCAGAGCAGTGTATATTCCTGGTACTGAGCACCTTCCCTGTGCCCTCCCTGTGCCTGGGTGGGCTCATCAGCCTGGGCCCACTCCTCGCTGTGAGAGGAATTATTCTGATTTTTGAGTTTCAATACAGAACAAGAGACACTGGGATTTTCTCAGCTACAGTGTGTCAGAGCAGAGAGGCACTGCAAAGTTTAAACTGAGGCACACTGAACTGGAAATGGTATTTTAACTGGGGGATTGTGGATGTTGGTGCTGCCAAAGCCACTGCAGGCCAGGCTGTGCTGGGAGTTTTCCCACCCACGGGTGCTGCTCCCTGGCCTCATCCCGTGTTTCTGCACAGGCCTGTGCCTGTACATGCCTGTGGATTGATGAGGCAGCTCCATGCTGCCAGAGGAGAGCAGGCATGTGGAACACAGACACTCACTCCCTCCTGGCTCCTGTGGGACCACACGTGTGGCCTCAGCTCTGCCCCGGTGCTGCTGCTCCACCCGGGCACATCCCACCCATCCCCTTCCCTGGGCTCCTGCACGGGGCACAGACGCTCTGCAGCAGATCTGCACTGCCAGGGGGCAGGGATGGATGGGATATTAGGAAAGAATTCTTCCCTGTGAGGGTGGGCAGCCCTGGCACAGGTGCCCAGAGCAGCTGTGGCTGCCCCTGGATCCCTGGCAGTGCCCAAGGCCAGGCTGGACAGGGCTGGGAGCACCTGGGACAGTGGGAGGTGTCCCTGCCATGGCACTGGATGGGCTTTAAGGTCCTTCCCAGCCCAAACCAGTCTGGGGTTCCATGATTACCCCACCAGTGGACATCTCCCACTGCCATCTCACTGGTGGCTCCTGTTTGGTTTCCTCCTCAGCTACGGGGGCTACGTTCCTCAGTTCACCTTCAAGTTTGGGGACACCTATGGCAGAACCACCCACGATCTGCTGACAGATCCCAACATCAGGAAGAGCCCTCGCTCCCTGCTGGCACCGCTGGACAATAAGGAAAATCTCCTCGAGTTCCATTACCACACTGAGCACCCAGGTGAGCAAACAGACCCTGCTAACGAGCACAGTGTTAATTACCAGTAGTGGGGTCTGTGCCCACGGGTCCTTGGTAGGCTGCTGGATGAAATGGGATATTTTCCTTGGAGCAATCACAGCTCTGGTGTAGGAGCTCTGACAGCTGGAGAGCAGCAGAGTGAGGTGCTGCAGCTCTTGGCCTCGGCTCACGAGGATGGGGATTCTGGTGTTGTGGAGAGGAGAGTTTCAGTTCCCAGGTTATCTTCAGTTAGATGAAGATAAGTGACTTTATGGCATATCATTAACTCACTCCCCAAATCTTCCACAATTCCTGTTGGGGTTTAACCCTGGCTGGCAACCAAACCCCGTACAGCTGCCTGCTCACAAATCCAAACCATTCTATAAAGAGAATTACCTCTACCCCAGTCAAACCCAGCACAATTCCACAGGCTAAAATCCATCTTTCTGGGGAAGGTCTGGTCTCCTCCCTCAGATTCTTTTCTGGCTCACCTGCCTGATGCACAGCTCCCTCTGCTCTGAGCTCTGAGAGCTTGGCCTTGATTCTGCTTCTTGCTGCTCCTCCTCAGCTCAGCAGAAGGGTTCCTGTGCTTTCCCTTTCCCTCTTTTCCCTTTCCACTTTGCTGACAGGCCCCATCTCCATCAAACAGAGACTCATGTGGATTCCCAGCTCTGGGAATTTGCAGGAATCTCCTACCAAGTCCCAGCCCTTTGTGCAGAGTGGCTGGTCCCTGCTGGGCAGCCCCAGAGCAGGCACAGCAGAGCTGCCCTGGTCACCCCTTGGGGATGTGCCATCCTCTGGGGACATCTGCCATGTCCCATCCTGTGGCTGTTGTGGATTCTCTGGAGAGTGGAGTGAGTTTCCTCCAGGCTGAACACAGGGATAACGTGCCCATGTGAGATCTGGGTCTTTATTTCCCTGGGGATGGCCACACCAAAGTGTTGCTTTCTCATTTCTCACTGGGAATTTGTGCCGTGCAACTTCTTGCAAACTTGTGGCCTCTCTGCTCCTCCTGGGCCTGTTTTCCATGAGCCAGGCCTCCACTACACACAGTGTTTACAGGCTTCGTTCCTGGAGATTTGAATTTGCATTTCCTTGGTCTAAAATACTGCTTAGACAGACCCAACGAACCAGTTGACCGAGTTGCTCTCTCATTATTTTGGTTCTCTCCTCGTTACCAATGCTGGTGCTCGTGTTTGCTGCTCCTTAGTGAGGTCCTGAAGAACCAGCCCTGGCTGTGCTGCTCAGGTCACCAACAGCTCCTGCTGTCCAGCAGACTCTGTGCAATCCCTTAAACCTCACCCAGGTGCTGCCTGGTGCCCTCCTGGGTGTTTCATGTGATGGTGACAAAGAGCTCGTGGCAGTGCTGGGCCTGTGGCTGCCTTCAGCAAACTCATTCTCAAGATTTTTCTCAAGGTCTGGCTTTGATAAAGTCTCATTGATGGGTACCAAGTACTTTGATTGTTTCTATCAGCTGAATCCATTTGTTTTTTTGCTGGAAGTGCAGTCAGGCTCTGCTGTTGAGGATCTCTTCTGGTGACCAGGGAATGGCTGGAGCTCAGGCTGGAGAGCAGGAAAGGTTCTTCCCCCAGAGGTGCTGGCACTGCCCAGGGAATGGGCACGGCCCCGAGGCTGCCAGAGCTCCAGGAGCCTTTGGCCAGCGCTGCCAGGGATGGACAGGGTGGGATTTTGGGGGGTCTGGGCAGGGACAGGGGCTGGGCTGGGTGATCCTGGTGGGTCCCTCCAGCTCAGGAATTCTGTGATTCCATGAGATCAGACAGGGATGTGATGAATTATCCATCATCCATTGGTTGTGGCACAGGCCAATTGTACAGGCAGCAGCTCCTCAGGAGCCTGACCTGAAAATGTGGATATTTCCTCAAACCAGAAGCATGGTGCTCTCCTGGCTTTTCATTTTGTGCTTCACTGTGCAGTCTTTCAGGATCAATCAGTTTGCAAACTCCAGGGTCATAAAAAGGAGCTCACGTGGATTTCTTAAGTACAGAACAACCTAAGTTTCCTTTTCCTTTGGTTGGTGGTACAAAGAGAGTAGATTCAACATTCTTATTAATAATTAAGTAAAAAATAAACCTGCTTTAAAATTTGCACATTGGATTGAAAAATCATTTTAATCAAGGATTTTTCTTTATTTTGGTGTCAGCCTGGACACTTGATAATTCAGTTGCATAGACCATATTCTATATATTTCACAAAGTTGTATACAGAATATATACACATTATTATGTAATTATGGGCAGATTGTACACCTAAATGCCCACCAGAAATTTATGCTCATGCAGAAAAGGGCGGATTTTTCTGGTTTCTGCAGATTTGCAGAAATCATGGAATCATTCAGCTTGGAAAAACCTCTGAGATTGATTCCAACACTAATCCAGCACTGCAGAGGAGCAGACTGTCTGCAGATGGAGCCTCTGCTGGAAGACAGCTCCTCATTCCCTGGGCTCAGCCCTGGGATGCAGATGTGCTCCCAAGGGGAGTCAGAGGAAGGCTGTAATGACCTGGGAAAAAATGACCTGTGAGCACAAAAATTGAAGGAATTTGGTTTGTTTTAAAAAGACAAGGCTGACACAGTAACAGTTTTCCAAGAAGGAAAAGCTGGCTGTGGGGTGGAGGAGTGATTCTCCTCTGGAACTACAGAGGAGGGGAAAAATGGGCTTCACTGCTGGCACAGAGGAAGAGAAAGTGCCTGACATGGGGCCGGGGAGCCACGTCAAGGGGGTGATTTTTAAGGGGAAATCAGAGAAAAGTTGCCAAACTCAGCTGTCCCTGCAGAATCTCAATTCACAGGGCTCTGTCCCTCGTTCACAGTGAAGATATTTAGCATTTGCTGGATGTAAGAGAATTTTTTCCCAGCCAGCGAGCAGCAACGGTGCCAGAGCAAGAATTCCTTGGAGGGGGCTCTGTTTGGGGTGGGCTGACACAGCCACGTGGAGTTAAGGATTGAGGTTTTTTCCCTCTTTACGACTTTTTCACTTGGCTGGTGGCATTTTACCATTTAGGTGACAGTTGGGGTAAATGTTATTTAGCTGGGATTTGTGCCGGTTTTCTGTGCAGCCTGGTGTACTGATGGGGCTGATGACACAGCCATGGGATGTGCATGGAGTGAGTCTTTGTGGTCTCTTGCAACTCGGGCTATTCTGATTCTGATTTATTAAAAAAAATGGATATTGATCTAGTACCGATATCCAGCTGTGAGAGACAAAAACTCTCTAACAGTTTAAAGTCAGAAAGTGTGTGTTTATTGTGTGTGAGACGGCTCCCAAATCCACACCGCAGCTTCCAGGTGATTACAGAGTCTTTTTATCCATACAACTATTGAATACCCAAAATACAAATGCATATTCATCATTTTGGTACATCCCATCCCTCACTTTGTATGCTAATCACTTCAAAAGCCATTCAGCAGGTGTGGTTTGTTCCTTGAAATGGGTCGGTGTCCCTTCCATGGGGAGGGGTCCCAAAATGAGGAAGTAAATGAAGTTTTCCTCATTCTGACCTTTCTGCCTTTTCAATGCAAATATGGCAAATGAACTCTTGGTAGAACTCCCATTCCTTGTCTTCAGTTGGTTTCAGAACAGAGGAGGCCCACAATTGTCTTATGTTCCTAAAAGCTCTTTGTCGGTTTCTATATTCTTCATTATAAACTCAGCTAACTAAACAATCAATTATTAGTTAACTACTAACTCTTAACTTCATCAAGGCCTACTCATTTATTTTAATTAACTCTAGTAAGGCTTATTTCTAACTAAAATCTTGGCTCCTCTAAAATCTCTAAATTCCTTACAATTTACGTTTCAATTCTACACCGCTGACCTCCAGGCTCCTTGGCGATAACAACGGGAATCCCTCATCCTCTTTGGGACACGCCAGCCCCTAACTCAGTGTCTGTCCCCCAGGATATGTCACCCACCAGCCCATCCTGTGCCCTCCCGAGGTGCCCCTGTGCCCGCAGGCGCTGCTGGAGGAGCCGCTGGTGGCACAGATGGAGCCCGGGCACTGGCTGCCCCCGGAGCCGCTGCCGGGGCTCGCCCTGCACCCCGAGGCCCAGGAGATGGAGGGGGAGGTGGCCAAGCCACCCCTGGCCCGTGCCCTGGGAATGGGGACTGGAAGGTGCCAGTGTCACTGTGGAGGGAGCACAACGGTGAGTGGCCCTGGGAGGGGCTGGGGGTGTGAGGAGGGAATTTCACACAGGTGTCTGTGGCTGTTGGATTAAGCCCTTTTCTGACCCAGAGAGGTGTTTTTAAAACTTTTATTCTATTCTCAGTCTCATGTGACAGGTGAGACATCATCGATGTTATAATTTATACTATTACATCTAGAAGCTAACTGTTTCTTAATTACAATACATTATAAGTGTTTTTGGCTTATTAGCTTTAGCCACACCATGCTATAAATGCTTTAAGCCTTCTGATTGTGATGGCGTGAATTATAAAGTGTATAGTCTCACTCTTCACACAAGACTGAAAATAGAATAAAAGTTTTAAAACACCTCTCAGTTACCCCATCTCTGGGTCAGAAAAGGGCTTCATCCAGCAAATGGCAAGGGCACGAAGTTAGGAGTTTGTGTAGAGAAAGATCAGACACACAAATGTTTCCAGCAGCAGCAAATTACTCCATCTTCAGGAAACGGTTTTGATCATTAATTATGCTTCCCGATCAGAAAGGCTTAATTTCTCCTTTGGGTGGGTATGGCTTCAATCCCAGTCCCCAAAGTTGTGTCAAGCTGTGCTGCACAGCCAGGCTTCTGCTTCCTTAGGGTGTCCTTGGAGCCCTGATGCTGCCTTCCTCCTCCTCCTCCTCCTCCCAAAACGAGAGCAGTGCCAGCACCTTCGGTTGGTTTCTGACCCTGTATCTGCTCCCACTGGAATTTCCCACCATCATTGCCTCTCCTTTGAACACCAGCACTGGGATTTGCCTGTGGAGCTGGGGGCTGTTGAGCACAGCACAGCCAAATATCCCTTCAGACCAACATGTTTCGTGGTTTTAAAAAAATTATTATTATTATATTTGTTATTTTTTAATAAAACATTTATTTTATCTGGAGCCAGCAACAACCTTTGTCACGTTCCTGCAGCCATGGCTCTGCAAATCCTCTGAAGGCAGAGATTAGAGGTTTGACGCATGGAGTCAAAAGCTGGCTTGGATGTAAATCCCAAGAAGGGGCATTCCTGCTCCTTGCCCTCAGAAACAGATTTGCACAGGAGCTCAGTGCCCAAAGCCTGTTCTCCATGGGGATTTTGCAAGCCCCTTCTAGGTCTGCTACTTGCTTGTCTCATAATTTGACTTTCCCAGAAGTGGCTGGGGTAGCCCTTGAGTGAAGCTGGGAAGAACTGGAAGTGGCAGTTGCCATTCCCAGTCCTGGCAGTGGTTTAAGCAGCAGAGCCGAGGGGAGAAGCGGGTTTTACTGGTGTTTTATTTTATTTCTCTTTTTGTTTTAAGCAGCTAGAAACTGGAGGTGTGGCACTGCCAGGAGGGGTTGCAACAGCAGATTACCCATTGCCAGTGTTGCCTGTCCCAAGTGCCATCCGACAGAAAGTCATTTTAGGTAAAACACAGCGAGGGCATGTACAGCACGAGGCCAAATCTGAGGAAATTTTGTGACCCTTCTCACCTTGGGGAAACCTCAGTGGCATTGCCCAGTGGCTCCAGCTTGTTTGGGATGGAAAATATCCCTGCTGCTCTCCCTGCAAGGGCATTTCTGTGGGATGCTGTCACTCTGTGCCCATGGGCAGTGGAAGGGATTCAGGAATCACCTCGGTTCCCTGTAGCTGTGGAGCCAAGCCAAGGGTGAGGAGAGCTGCCCCACCCTGCCAGGGTGATTATTCATCCCCTAGAAATCAGATGTTTTTTCTGAATCACCAAATCCACACACAGCAGGGTATGGCACCACCATAAAGGCATAAACTCTGTCCTGCAAGGGGTGTTCTGTGTTTTCCTCTTGCCCTGGGAGAACATTCCTGTGCCTCAGGAGAGCTGTGATGGGTGATGGGCTCAGCTCAAGGATCCAAGTGCAGCGGGTGGGATCCTTCACTCTGCACTGCCCCATAGGAATATACACAATATTCCAGTTAAAATGAGAGAGTGTCCAGGTTTTAGGGTGCAGAAGACAAATTTCCCTCTCCAAAACATTCCTGTAGAAAGAGGGAGTTTGGGCTGCTTTTAGGTTCTACCTCGCTAGGTTTTGTGTAGTTTTAGAATTTATAAAGTTTCTGTTGTGGGAATTTGTTGGATGGGCAGAGCAGATAAGGAAAAAAGGTTGAACGTTGTTAGCCCCTGAATGTGTATTAAATTGTGAGAAAACATGAAAGAGCTGTAGATGTAATAAAAAAAAAAAAAGATTAAGAAAATGAAATGGTTCTTCCATGCCACATGCAGACCAACAAAAATCAGTTCAGACCATTGTTTTTTCCTTGGGAATCATAAGGAAAAAACCCTCTTTCAGAGAACATACCTCACATGTAAGAGTTAATTTTACAATTTAAACAACTTAATTTTTCCTTCCTATAGTTTAAGGTTTAATATTCATCCCAGGCTCCTTTACTCTGAGTGGTTGATCTTTAAATGATCTTTGTATGTTCTCAAGCAGAAAATGTCCTCTTTTGCCTCCACCCAAAGGGTACACTGGATACATCCCCTGCTCCATGGACAATGTTGGCATGACCTACCTCTTGTCTGTGAAGAAAGCCATGCAGGAATTTGACCGTCGCCAGGTAGATTATAGATTATTGAAATAATGTGCCTAATGCTGATGCTGAATTTTCAGTAGTAGGATTAGAACTGGGGTACAAGTACACAAGCAAAATCAAACGCTCTTAGTTAACATTGAAAAAAACACCAGCAATTAAATTCTCTAACTTGTTTCCTTGAGACATTAAAGGATGGTAAATGAGTTAATAAAAGGATTAAGGAAATATATTGAGGGCTGGGTCAAGAGTGGCTGTTAAAAATGTTGCTCTGGGTGCAGAAATACAGGATGCAACTATCTGCACTTCCCTTATAGAATACATCTCCTCTGTCTGGTTGGCAGCGCTGATGACTTCCTGTGATATATTATTTATATGCTTGTAAGGCTTTTTTCCCTTTCCTAACACAATTTGTCTTAAAGGGATCTCGACTTTCTTTCTCCTCCTTTTGGGAAGGATGCACAAATATGCCTCCTGAAAAACTGTGTCCCCTCGCTGTAAGAGCTGCCATACAATGACACATAATCCTCCAGCACGGAAAGCGAGATCCCTCCCGCAGCAGTTGATAGTTTGCATTCAGAGCTACACGTCCCTCCCTGCCCCCAGGATGGCGTGAGATCCTTGGATGGATGCAGGGAGATCCTTGGATGGATGCAGGGAGATCCTTGGATGGATGCAGGGAGATCCTTGAATGCAGGGAGATCCTTGGATGAATGCAGGGAGATCTTTGGATGCAGGGAGATCCTTGGATGGATGCAGGGAGATCCTTGGATGGATGCAGGGAGATCCTTGGATGCAGGGAGATCCTTGGATGGATGCAGGGAGATCCTTGGATGAATAGTGGGAAATCCTTGGATGGATGCAGGGAGATCCTTGGATGCAGGGAGATCCTTGGATGAATGCAGGGAGATCCTTGGATGGATGCAGGGAGATCCTTGGATGGATGCAGGGAGATCCTTGGATGGATGCAGGGAGATCCCTGGATGCAGCGGGGTCCCGGGGTGCAGCAGCCTCGCTGGTCCAGCAGATCAGAGCATCAAACCCAGGCTGAGCCACCCCAGCCTTTGCTGCTCCCCGGGACACGCTGCTGTGCCTCCATCCCCGAGAATATGGGGCTGATGGAGGAAAAACCTCCAAGGCTGAGGGTCCCCAGCTCAGAGAAATCAGGAATGAGTCAGCGGGGAGAGCATCAAGGCAGCGCCTGCTCTGGAGGAGATGCATTTCCCGGTGCTGGCTTCCCTCTCCTTCCCTGCTGCTGTGATTAGGAATTGAAATGGAGCAGACAGAACAAAACGCGGGTATTTATCCCTGAATGCGCCCCTGGTGCCTTCGGACACGCCTGCCGTGCCGTGGATCAGCCGGGAGGTGACACGCTGCAGGAGAATCACAGCGCATCTCTAGCTAAAATGGCTTCTGACTTCAAGCCACTAATCTGCTGCCCTAAATCTTTGTTGTCCTCGCTTAGAGATGTGCCGTGGATCACTGCTCACCGCCTGCAGCAGGCACAGCAAAACCCCGCTGGAGGAGCCACAGGCTGGGCTCCATCCCGGCTGCAGAGCCCCGCGCTGTGCTGGGCTCCCACATCCCCTCTCCGCATCCCAAGCGGGCTCTGGGGACACCTTTAGGGGTTCTGTGGCTGCAGAACTGTGACACCCGGCTGTGACACCCACCCTGCTCCAGGGACAGCAGAGACGGAGCTTTGGCACTTGGGGGGGATCCCCGAGGGAATAAATCCCCGCAGCCTGGTCTGCAGGGATCCCAAGGACAGCACCTGGGCCATGCTGTGGGCATGGGGGATGAGGTGGTAGGGACTGCTGCCAACACCTGCCAGGAGAAAAATTTATGGAGTGGAAAAAGGGACAATGCAATGTAGCTCTTAATTAGAAGACAGCAGGACTGGAAGGAGAATTGCTTTATGTTGGTTTAAATATTTTATATAATGCAGAGTCAAAGCACATGACTTTGATAAAAATAGTGTGTTTTAAAATAAACTGTTCCATGTTGTTGTGGGGTCTTTTTTTTTGTTTTCCAGCTTTTGGAGAGAAATCCACCTTATACATTGGGCACAAGATTCCCCCTGACACACTGGCCAGACACCAAAATCTACAGCCGTGCTGGACTCATACCTAACTACGCTGGCTTTGTACCACGTAAGTTCATCAGCTGGGCGAAAACGAAAGTCACTAATTACTGGGTTAAGTAGTGCTGTTACTAGCTGGAGTGGCACAGCAGTGGACAATCACTGAGATGTTCCACACGGGTAGTAGGTTTTTTTGTGTTCTGTGCTGAGGCACTGGAACTCTGCCATGCCCTGGCTGCAGGAGAGCTCAGCGTTCCCACTGCCAGCCTCTCCCAGGCTTCACATTTCCAGGCACCATCCCCTGCCAGGCTCAGTGACATCCCACCTGTCACGGATGAGGAAGGAGATTTGTTCTAAAAAGCTTGAAGTCTGATAAAAAGGAAAAGGTAGATGGTATGAAGGGGTTGAAAAAGCACAAAAAGTGTAAGGAAATTGTATTTGCCATCAGGACACATCCTTGTCTGAGCCCTGTGACCTCTTGGGCTGCCTAAAACGAGAGGTCTGGAGGAATTTTGTGTGTAAGGCAAAGTGTGCCCATGCACCTGGAAGCATTAACATACCAGGCTAAAAAATATCAACAAATCAGCAACTGCTGCCTTGCTGGGTTTGGTTACATCTCAGTAATGTGGGTAGGAAATCATGGAGCTCAGCTGGGAAGAGCTGAACTCACTGCTCATCCTTGCTGCAGTGCAGAGGGGGGAAATGGGAGAAGATATGAAATGTGGCAGGATTGAAAGCACAAAGTGGGAAAACAACTCCCCTGGCAGGGCTGGGCTGTGGCTGAGCCAGAGAGGAGAATGTTGAGTGCAGGTCTGACACTGGGCCATTTTCTGCAGCCATTCCCACTTCCCTGCCTCTGGAGCCACCAGTCAGAACAGCTCCAACCAGTCCAGCTCTGGGTGGAGAAAATTAATTAAGGCAGAAAACCTTTAAACAAAAGCAGTTATAATTTAGAACACCGAACAGAATTTTTTCAGCAGGGAAGGAGCCTGCTCCCTCCTGTCCAGCTCCTTGGCTGGCAGGTTTGTCACTTGAAGTGACACCAAACATTGGAATTTGTTCCAATGGTTTTGGTTCTAATGGAATTGTTTTTACAATGGAATTGGTGCCATTGTAAAAACCTGCTGTTAAAATAGGGTTTTCACGAGACAAACCAGTGTCAGGTACTTGTCAGGTGTTCAGCTCACCCAAAAAGCAGAGGCTGCATCAACACCTGATTACCAAACCTCTGCTGTGATTTCTGAAATCACTGCAGAAGGGCTGTGTGCGTGGGACAGCTTTGGTGGCACCTGTGACAGTGTGCCCAGCACCCCTGGGCCAGGCCAGGGCTCCCTGCAGGGTCTGTAGTGCTGAGGAGCTGCAGTGGAGCAGCTCAGCTGCTGCAGGAACACCCAGTGCTGGGTGGCAGCTCCGTGGCACCATTTTGTGCCCAGGCACCTCAAACCTCCTGGGGCCCCTGCTCAGCTCCTGCCAGGCCAGGCTGCACCAGGCCACAGGCAGGCACCTAAATTTAGCTACAGCTCCGAGTTAAATCCACCCTCCCTGTTAAATGTGCCCCCCTCCAGCAGTACCTGAGTGTAAGAGAACGCCAGCAGGAGCACGACTGCCACCCTGCCGGTGACACAGCAGGCAGGACAGGAGGGTGGCAGCCGTGGATGAGGTGGCAGTGCTGGTGCCAAGCCCTTAGTTTTTGTGTTGCAGACCTGCAGGACATCAGCGGGCTCACCTACGGGGACAGCACACGGGAATCATACCGGTGTGAACAGAGGAGACGGGGACGTGCACTGTGAAAACTGCTTTAATGGTGCCTGTACAGCATTGGGAGTGACTCGGAAACAGCAATAATAACACAACACAAACAGAACTTTTGAATGAGAGAGTTCATACAACTTTAAACAAAATTTACAGGTGTTCAACTGCATAGCTTTATTCTGCTTCCTCCTCAGCTTCCTCCTCAAACTCTCCCTCCTCCTCAGCTGTGGCATCCTGGTACTGCTGGTACTCAGAGACCAGGTCGTTCATGTTGCTCTCAGCCTCTGTGAACTCCATCTCATCCATGCCCTCACCCGTGTACCAGTGCAGGAAGGCCTTTCTGCGGAACATCGCAGTGAACTGCTCAGAAATGCGTTTGAACAGCTCCTGGATGGCCGTGCTGTTGCCAATGAACGTGGCAGACATTTTGAGGCCGCGAGGTGGAATGTCACAGACTGCTGTCTTAACGTTATTAGGGATCCATTCAACAAAATAGCTGCTATTTTTGTTCTGAACGTTTAGCATTTGCTCATCCACCTCTTTCATGGACATGCGGCCCCTAAAGACAGCGGCCACGGTCAGATAGCGGCCGTGACGGGGGTCACACGCTGCCATCATGTTCTTGGCATCGAACATCTGCTGGGTGAGCTCTGGCACGGTTAGAGCACGGTACTGCTGGCTCCCACGGCTCGTGAGTGGGGCAAAACCAGGCATGAAAAAGTGCAGACGTGGGAAGGGAACCATGTTCACCGCCAGCTTCCGCAGGTCAGCGTTGAGCTGGCCTGGGAACCGCAGGCAGGTGGTGACACCGCTCATGGTGGCTGACACGAGGTGGTTCAGATCACCGTAGGTGGGGGTCGTTAACTTCAGTGTTCTGAAGCAAATGTCATAGAGTGCCTCGTTATCGATACAGTACGTCTCGTCCGTATTCTCCACCAGCTGGTGCACTGACAGCGTGGCGTTGTAGGGCTCTACTACAGTATCTGACACTTTAGGGGAGGGCACCACACTGAAAGTATTCATAATTCGGTCTGGGTACTCCTCACGGATTTTGCTGATGAGAAGGGTACCCATGCCAGAGCCGGTGCCACCACCCAGGGAGTGAGTAAGCTGAAAGCCCTGGAGACAATCACAGCTTTCAGCCTCCTTTCTCACAACATCTAACACAGAATCGACTAATTCAGCACCTTCCGTATAATGGCCCTTTGCCCAGTTGTTTCCTGCTCCGCTCTGACCTGGAAAAGAGCCATTTTCGTATTAGATTACGGTCACTGCTTCCTGCTTATTGCTTGCAAGCAAAGCCTAAGAGCATCAGGCTCCATGAAAGCTTTCATCTTATCGAGCGCAGGGCTGTGGTTTCACACAGGCACCTCTGCAGTGGCTCGCCAGACACAGACAAACATTAATTATCAGTGATACAGCAGCCACTCCATTTCTCCCGGTGGCACGCACGGAGGCGGTAACCAAGAACCGAATAGCAACGACCTCTGGTGCCACCTCGGAGCCGCTCCCAGCCGCAATCCCGGTGCTCCACGCCAGGATTAGCCCCGCGCTCCAGGGCCGGTCCCTCGGAGCATGTGCGGCGGGGCAGCCCCGCAGTGCCCTGCCCGCCCCACCCCGCGGCGCCTCCCGCCCCCGCGCACTCACCGAACACGAAGTTGTCCGGCCTGAAGATCTGCCCGAAAGGCCCGGAACGCACCGAGTCCATGGTGCCGGGCTCCAGGTCCACCAGCACGGCGCGGGGCACGTACTTGCCGCCTGCAACACAGCGAGAGCCGTGACCGCCGTGACCGCCGTGACCACCGCGCCGGGCCCGGGGCAGCGCGGGGGGAGCGCGGAGGGCGGGGCCGGGCCCTACCTGTGGCCTCGTTGTAGTAGACATTGATGCGCTCCAGCTGCAGGTCGCTGTCCCCGTGGTAGGTGCCGGTGGGGTCGATGCCATGCTCGTCGCTGATCACCTCCCAGAACTGCCCAAGAGAAGCGCGTCAGCGGCGGCCGCGCCGCGCCGGCCGCGCTCCCCTCCCACCCCCGCGCCCTCCTTCCCCGCCCGGACCTTGGCTCCGATTTGGTTCCCGCACTGCCCGGCCTGCAGGTGCACAATCTCCCTCATGATGGCGGCGGCTCAGAGCGCTCTTCACAAGCCCAGGCTTTCCCCAACCGACTCTGGCTGCGAGAGGCAACCGCCAGCCCTTATATAGCAGCGGAATGCGCGCGCAGCCTTCTTCTCCCCGCCCAGGCGGCCATTCGCCGCAACGATTGGGTGCTTATAGCGAGGCTCTACAAATGAGAGAATCTAATTGGCTGCGGCGCTGTCACTCAAGCCGACGGCTCCTATTCGCCCCGCCCTCTTGTCTGTTGGCGTTACAGTTGGGCAACCGGGAGTCTCGAGTGCCCGCCCCAGCTCGCTCACGGCGCTCCCCATTGGCTCAATTGAATGATTGATGTCGAAGCCGATTGGCTGCCGGCCGTGGGGGATGAGCTAACGCCGTTTGATTGGCGGAGAACGAAGCGCCCTGGTAACCGTCGCAGTGACTCCGCAGCGGGCTCTGGGCGGTGGCCGCCGCAGCCGCCCATTCACGGACCCGAGTGCGCGCTTTGCGCAGCGGAGGCGGCGGCTCCTCCTCACTGCGGGACAGGGCGGGTTCCCCGCGAGTCCCCAGCGCTTCCCCCCCGCCCCTCGCCTCCGCTCCTCCAGGCAGGTTTCCCTCCTTCCTTCCCCGCCCGTCCCCCTGTGCCGCTCCAGCCGGCGCCGCAGCGAGTGGGGGAAGGAGCCCGCGTGCGCACGCGCGGGCCGCAGCCACATTCCAGCACTTTCCGGCGCGCGGCCCCGGCCCCGGGGCGTTGCCATGGCGGCGGCGCGCGCGGGTGGCGGGAAGGGGCTGTGGCGGGCGCTGTGAGGGGAGCGGGAGTGTGAGGCCTCGGCAGGCTGAGAGGGACGCTGAGGGCTCAGGGGACCCTAAAGGCTCAGGGGTTCTGGCAGCTGTGAGAAGACTGGGGGGGCTCCAGGATCTGGGGTGCCATAAGGACTCGGAGAGCTGTGAGGGAAGTGTGAGGGTTTGAGGGGATGTGGGGGCATGAGAGGGCTGTGAGGGCTGTCCTGGCAGCTGTGAGGGTGTGTGGAGGTTTGGGGAGTCCAGCTGCTGTGAGGGCTTAGGGCTGCTCTGAGCCTTCTAGAGGCCCCTGTGATGGGAGGGGAAGATCCCCTCCTGCCTGTGAGGGGATCTGAGGTAGACATTGCTTAGTTGTCAAAGCCTTCCCACATGGACACTGCGTCCTGGGCTGTGCGTGGGTGCTGCAGCCCTGTCCTGAGGCAGCCAGACACCCCATGCTGGATAAATACCACCCTCGCCTTTCCTTGTCCCTTATTCTACCTCCCAGCTTTGTGAGCACATTCTTGCCCAGACAGTGCATCCATTGGTCACAGTTTTATTAAACATATTTGATTATTGTTTCAGCAGAATCTTTTTATGGTTGTAGGTATTCATTGTGATTCTAGCTTGGTTTACAAGTCCCAGCATCTCTTCTTGTTTCATACTGGAGCAAAAACTTGAAAGAGGCTCCTAATGGTGCTCCCAAGGCAGGAGTCTCATCCTGCTGCTTTGCTGTGGGGTGGGCTGAGGCAAACTCAGCCGTGACCTCAATTCTGCTGACATAGACCAGCTCTGTGTGACACACAAACATCCTGGAATCTGTGCCTGGATAACAATAATCCAGTCCTGTGCTGGGGTCAGGTGAGGAGGAGGTAGCAGGATATAGAAGCCCCGTGAAGGCTTTGGCTGGAGGTTGAATGGCCTCTGGTAGTAGGTTTAATATAAAGATTATGAAGATCGATATTTCTGGCATGTAAACAACATATTCCTGCAGAGGTGCTGGAAGGAGTCCAGGAACACTTGGAGCAGCCCCAGGGCATCAGGAGTGACTGAGGGTCCTGGGAAAGGTTTGTGTCTGCCTGTGGGTGTCTGGGGAGACACACACAGCTCATCCCTCACATCCACAGCCGGAATGCAGGAGGTTCCTGCAGCTCCCTTTGAGAGAGCTGAGTAACGCAGAGGCATTAGGGTCCAGCTTTATTCCTCTAATTACAGACATTGATTGAACAGTGTTCACGCTGGAATCAGTGGAAAGGGATGGCTTGGCCCGCTCCAGCTCGGCGCAGTCCTCTGACATCACCTTTTTGTTCTCTGATGGCGTTTGAGGTGACCAATTCCAAAAAGTGCAGCATCATTTAGGTACTAAAGGCAGCCAGGATGCATCTGGATAAGATTGCTCAGGGTTTCACACAAGGCTGTGCTAATCTGTAAAGACAGCTTTTCCTGCAGGATGTGATGCCATCTCTTCAGAGTCATGTACAAAAAGAATCAGAGTGTGCTGTCTGGAGAGGTACCTTCAGCATCAATTCTCTTCAGGTGTGCTCAGCACAGCGTTCAGTGTTCTTGGGAAAGCCTGGAAAACCTGCCCTGAGATGGAGCAGGGGAGCCACTGCAGGGCTTGGGGGAGGTTTTCTGCTACGGGTGCTGCGTAATGCAGACACAGGTTTGGGGTTTTTTCATCCAGGGCCAGAAAGCAAAGGGCTGTGCATTAGCGCCATCCATTTTCTCAGTGTATGAGCAATCCCGAGCCTGTGTGCTTCCCACAGCCTCTACTCCAGCCTGCACTGCCTTTCATGTTTGGGAAGCTGCTCTGTAATGTGTGGAGTGAGCAATTGTTGCCACCCCCAGCATTCCCAGAGGGAGTGTGAGAGTGGAAATGCTCTGCTCGGTTAAGGCTCCCATACCTGTCTGCAGAACACCAGCGCAGCGGGGCTAGGACCCTATGGAGCAGCTGAACTTTGCTCTTTGATTGACCTTCTAGAGGTTTCCCCAGGAGATTCAGCCACCTGAATATCTAAGGAGGAGGCATTTCAAATTATCTTTGCAACATTAATTTTTGCTAATTCTAGCCCAGTCAGTGAGTATTTCTGTTCTTAGCTACCTGCACATCCACAGGAAATGACAATTCTATCATAAATATTTTTCCATTTTTAAAATGGAAGTAAAATGCCAGTACTTCTAAGATCTCTCTGAGAAGGAGCACAATCAGGAATCTCCATGGAGAGCTGCTGGAGCTGCTGACCATGTCAGCCCTGGTATTTCTAACATTAATTAGTGTGTGCCAGGAGGTGAGCTGGCAAGTGCCACAGCAGGCTGTGCCAGAACCCTGGCTCACAGGGAGCATTCCTCCCAGGGTGAACCTCTTCGTGGAATACTGAGTGTGGGGCAAATTCTGGGACAAAAAGCTGCACATTCCACAGTCCTGCCTGAGCCAAATGCTGAAGTGCATTTCACTTGGTTTAGTGGAGAGGCTGCATCTTGCCCGAGTAGGGAATGCTGGAAGGCAGCTGGGAGGGCAGAGAAAGGAACAGCACTGAGGTGGGATGTTTGTGGCTCCCACATTGTGTTTTCATTTCAGACGTCTGTCTTAGCTGGCATTTAATTACTTTGAAAGTTCTCAAACTCTGCTGCAAGTGACAAGCAGGGAGGTTGCACCTCACTTAGGGGCAGATCCCATCTGTAAGTGCTGCATAAATTAATGTGATAACAGGGGTCCTAGGAAACGTCAGGGCAGTGTTACATGGCCAAAGACCCTGGGTATAACCCAAAGATAGACCCAGGGAAGTTAAAACAAGTTGGAAATTGCACTTCTGTTTTGCTGAATTAGGTATTAGGGTTTTAAAAAACCTTTTATTGCCATTGTTTTGGCTTTTAACTACCTGTATTGCTTTTGGCTTGGAAACTGATTTTACTGTAAACACAACTGGTTTGGACAGAGTGGGGAGGGACTTTCTTTTCACTGTTGCACATTGCCTTCCCCTTTTGCTGAACAAATGTTCTCTGCATGTGTGTACAGAGCTGATCCCTCCCCTCGGCAGGCAGGCACACAGCGACTGTTGCTCCTCTCCGTGCTTACCCAGTGAGATTGCAGCCTGTGTCTCTGAAACGGGATCCAGTCTGAACTGAGCCTCTACCTGGGGCTGGCAGGAGCCCAGACAGAAATCACAGAACTAATTATGTTTCTGTAGGTAAAAACCTGAAGCCCTGAGTTAAGGGAGGGACGCTGGAGGAGGATGAGTGTGATGGGAGCAGCCTTCAGAACCAGAGGGGTTTTGTGTTGGGGTCGTTCCAGGTTTATGGTAACACTGAAGTGAGACGTGGGTATGTGCAGGTGTTTCCTCATTTCTGTCTGATTGTTACTTCTAAGGATAAACAGTCTTGTTTTCCAGAAGTTACTGCTGCTGTGATATTGAAATTATGAAGGTGAGAGGCTGATTCCAGAGTGAGAGGTGCAGTTGTGGGATTCCTGCCTGAGGGAAATCAGAATAGCTGAGTGGGATCAAGCCACAGACCCACCCAGGCCTGTGTCTTGTCCCTAATGCTCTGCAGCAGTTACCAAAGAGGAACAGGGCAAACAGATATGGATGTGGCAGGTGGTTCGGGCAATTCTTTAGCCACAAACAAGTAACTTTTTGTTTAATACCCCCAATGGGTTATTATGAGTTTATCTAATCACCTTTTGCAGCCATGTAAACTTTTGGCAAAACAGCCTCCTATCCTGATGAGTCCTGTGGTTTAATTACAATCAGTGTGGAAGAAGAGCTCCTTCCATTTGGTTTGATGATTTCCACTGGGTAACTCCATTCACAAGGTGGACAAGGTGGTGAGTCTGTCCCTTCAGAGCTTTCACTCCAGGACTGTTTCACATTTTTTGTGATACTGTGAGACAAGGTAATGCTAAACCAGCTTTTACTTTGTGTAATGTTTGGCATTAATTCGTGATTTACATCTCCATGTTTGAAGCCTGTGAACTTTGAACATTGTTCCCATGAAGGTTCCACAGCTCTTTGGCTGTTCCTTGTCCAGTGATAAGCCTGATAGCTGTTGCCTTTTTCCATGTGGAGGATCTGTTTCTCCTGAGACTTTCCACCAAGAAGTGGTGACTAATTTGGTCATGAGGTGCGCATATGGTGACACCCCTGCTGTGAACAAAAATAAGTTATCCTTCACACAAAAGTTTATTTTATCGTTCTTCTGTCTCTCTCAAACCTCCTCTTCATTCTCAGGGCACTTGTCTTCCTGGTAGGGATTATTTTTTCTCCCTCATGTTTCCAAAAGAGCCTTCATCCATACTCCATGCTAGTGCCTGTCTCCCTGCATAGAAGGCTTTTTCCAATGGCTTCTTAAATCCCTGATCAGCGTGGCTTTCACATCCCACACAGAGAGTTTCCATACTGCAGTGTCTTTGCCTGCATCCACAAGATGTTCCTGGAGAAGCCTCCCTGCTGACTGCTGTCATTTGTGGTGGGAGAAGCTGCTGGCTGTGTCAGAGATTTCCTTGGGCTTTCTGAGGGGTGCTCTGCCGGCCTCCCTCTCGTGACTGATCCCTGGCATTGCACACTACTGCTGCAGCACTTCTTGTTCTGTGTTTGTCTGACTTGAACAGGGATCTGACAGCATCCGACTGCTGGGAGTATCTCACGTGGAGGGAGCCTGGTCACCTCAGTGTACAAGTACACACTGGCACTTGCCTGGGTTTGATGGCATTGTGGAAGGAGTTTTATATTAAGAAAGCTGTGGCAAAAATTGGAGGTTTTCTGATCCCAGTATTCCTTCAGGCCTGTTTTTCTTCAGTGTGTTCAAAATTAGCTCTTGAAGTAGGAGTGACAGTCCATGAGGTAGGATATAAACATCATATGGCTGCCTGCTTCTCTGGAGAGACATTCAGATACAGGATCAGAGGCAGGGTAGAAGAACAACATGAAAATGTACTGATACTAAATCCAACCATCCATGAAAGGCATTCCTCTCATCTTCTGCTGGGTTTGTTCCATGAGAAGTTGTGGATTCCAAGTCCTCAACTTGGGTGTCTCCTACCACAGGGAGCCTGGATATGTCAGAATGGGAAGAAAGAAACAACTCAGGCCCTGTGGGTACTGCAGAGTGGAACTGCAGGCAACAAACTATTCCCTCAATATTAATGGGAATTCACTGGAACAACTCAGATGGGAGTTCTGGTTAAGAATCCATGGTGCTTTGGGATGCCTAAATAACAGTTAAGCCCTAATAGCCAGGAGCACGTCAGTCACCCTGCTGTGTGTCTGAAGCCAAAACAGAGAAAGTGCTTTCTGGTGTCAATTTTTTTATCTAATACTTTTTATCTCCTTCTTATTGGTATTTGCTGATAGCAGCAGAACTGCAGCTGCACATGAGCAGACTTTATTATCAGCCAGGAGATCTCTGCCATGGTTCAGCCTGAGTGAGAAGCAAGGGCCCTGTATATAGACATAAAGAATTTACAGACAGTTAGAAACTCCTCATTATTTATCATTTCCACAGTTGAATTATAACCAGAGGCCTGCAAGCATCTTTGTTTCAAAGTGAGTGAGTTCATCTAGAATCTCCTTTTAAGTCGATTTCAACTGTCTAGGCAATCTGGGGATTTATTCTGCAAACTTATTGTGGGGCTGACATGAACAAGCTGCTCTATAGAGACCTGGGAGGAAGGAATCTATTACCAATATTAGTCTCCTTTCTTCTCATAGGTTCCCCATTTTGTTATTTTATACCTTTTTTTAATTCCAAAACACCAGTTTTAAAATCCCAATCTATTTTATCATGTAGTGAAAACATCTATAAATGTTTTTATCTGTCAGAAAAAGAAGGCATTGTGGGTTTCTGCATGGCAGAGCAGTGTTCATCATCAAAGTGGCTCAAGGGGCAGGGATTTAATTCAGTGGCATGTGCAAGGCAAAAGTGAAATGTCAGGAAGCCACGCTGAGCTCATTGCCTAATTACTCACTTATTATCTGTGTGGAAGTCCCAAAGCTTCTAAAGAAGAGCTTGGGGAAGTTCTGGCTGATATCCTTTTCTCTTGGACCCTGTGATCTATTCCAGTTCAAGAAGGTGCAATGACTGACAGGCCAGAGCACCTGGGGTCCAGGAGTTCCTGGCACCTCACTGGCCTGTTTCCATTTCTGATGGTGGTAGGATTCTTCCTCAGCAGGTTCCAAATGTGAGCCAGGAATCCCAGAGCTCACCCCTATGCTGTCAAGTCACCAAGCTAGAGCTCTGTTAAAGGATTGCATTTCCAGGTGCAGGATGAATGAAGTCTCAGGAATTTCCCTGATATTGCTGACTCCATGATAACCTCTTTATTTTTATTATGCCACCTTGCCTGCATGCCTCCTACCTTCTTCAGATGGTTTGTGCAAAGAACACATCAAAAGGTGTAGGCATGTCTCTCGTCAACTAAATACCAGCAGCTGGGTTATCTGAAATCTTTTTCTTTCACTGGAAAGTGCCTTCAGGAGTTTTCATTGTGTACCCCGAAAGTACACAGCAAAACAGCTCTTGAGTAGAGGCAGCAGCAGCACCCCCATCCTGCTCACTGAAACACTGTGTTCACAATAACCCCCCTGCTTTGATCTCTTGCCAAGAATAACACAGACAGTCTATTAAAATATCTTTAATGACATGATATAATTAAAAATATCTAACGTGCAACTCAAAGAAATGAATATGAAGCTTGTTTAAGTCTGTTTCCACAGCCCTCTAAACTTGACTGGCAGGTTCCAAACCTTCATTAATTTGCCTGAAAATGTATGAATATCCCAATATTATGGGGTGTGTGTGTCCTGTATTATCAGTTGGGAGCACAGGGGACGAATAATCAGATTTGAAAGGATTTAGGTGCCATGGTAGCTTTAAAAATCCTGCAAGGCTCACCACTTCATCTGTGAGCATTTACATTTCTGTTTAAAGTGGTCTGAAAAGCCTTGGAGACACTCCTCCCTGAGGCTCTTAGCAGTCTGTGTATTTTAAGTCTCTGAAGCAGTTGAGAAGTGAGCTCTAAATGTCTTAGTGAAAGGACTGCTTGTGAATCGATCCCTTTTCTTCACATTAACACAGAATTTGTACAGCACCTCATCTTTCAGACATGCAGAACAGACCAGAGGAGCTGGAATGACTGCCAGGTCCCAGGGGAATGCTGATTATTAGATCATAAAGTAACTCTGGTCACGGTGAAATATGAAAGTGACAATTAGGAAAGCTTCTGTTCCTGAGTCTGCTCAGGACTAAAGGGCAGTGTCAGCTGAGACACTTCCACAGTCAGCAAGAGAAGCAGGTCAGTGCAAATGAACAAACAGGTGAACCTCAGCCCAGTGTGAGACCAGCTTTAGCAAATGTGAAATTAAATGTTAATTTGAGTCCTTGCTAAACAGTTTAAATTGGCAATTTTAACCCTGTGTGGCCATGACTCAGCTGAGAGACAAAAACTCAGCTGTGCATCTGTGCCCTTTGTTTCTCCTTTGATCCTCCGCAATTTTGTAGAGGCCAAGACTAAGAAGGATTGGTTTTGATGGATTCCTGGTCAGCAGGAGTGTTCATTGAAGAGACACATGGCTGTCATCACTGAGATGGAGGCACAGACAGATCAGGCAGAACAGACTTGCATTTTCCCTAGAACATGGAAGCAGTTGGCTCTTATATTCTGACTGTATTTTAATGCCCTTCCAGTCTTCACTAATGGCAATACTGCACGTATCATCTCTTGAGAGGCCACAGAAGAGGACAGAGCACATTTTTCAGACATCACCTCTTCTGATTTGACAGGATTATACAATATTAGCTTCACAATAGCTAATATTATATTATATATATATATATAATATTAATAGACTGCCTGCTCAGAGGCATAATTTCGTGTCTGACATGAGTAATCCCAGCTGTAGCCCAAGGAAGAGGCATGCAGGCTGTTCTTCTTTGGAGAATGAATAGCTTGCCATCCAGCAGGAATCACAGACTTCCTGTGGAGCAGGATCCATTGTCTCAAAGTACAGTAGTGCAAGTACCAGCAAGTTGCTGGGAGCCCTTCAGGAAAATCACTTGCATCCTGCAGTGACTTACACCTCTGTGATTTCTGTCTGGACCCTGTTGACTGTGCTCTGACAAGAGTCTTGAGTCACAGAAAACCGTCAGTCGTCAAAAGCACTGCTGTTCCTGTGGCTGGAGCTGCTCTCCTTGGCCATCGCTCGGTAGGAGATGCGCAGGAAGGAGCCCATGAGCAGCACGACAAAGAGGATGAGGAGCAAGGACCAGACCCCCGGCTCGATCCCCTTGAGGAAGCTTGGGCTGTCCTGGGGGATGGTGCTGGTCAGGCTCAGCAGGTACCCAAGAGTCCAGCCAGATGATCTATCACCCATCTGGTGAAATAAAAAGGAGAGGTCAGAAGAGAAGCAGCCAGCCTGGACCCCAGCTGTGTTTCTGTGCATGGGCCCAAGGTATGTATTACCTGAGACTGATGCAAGGATTTGGCTTGCAGTGAGGAGCTCTCCCACTCCCAGTGCCCTGAGTACACCAACAGGCTTTAATGGCACTTCACCCACAGCCCTGCCCACGGGCATGGGCACTCCATGTAGGCTCTGGCCTGGACAGGTCCCTCTCTCCTAAGGCAGACTGCTGTAGGGAGTGGTGTTCCCTGCTTACTGATGGGTTTTTCTAGTGCATCTCAAGTCTGCATTATGGACAGTTGTCTCTCTGGCCCTGGTTGAACCTCAGACCTATGGTTTATATTGCTTGTCTCTGTCTTTCCAGGCTGGGCTCCCTGGGGGTCCTGGACCTACCTCATTACCCTGCCTTTTCCAATGGTCACTACTTGGCCCCGCTCAGTGAGACCATGGCTGTGATTGTCACTTGTGAAGAGGTCTGGGAACAGGCTTTCTTTTCTTTTGTGAAGGGAATTATCTGAATCAAATCTTCCTGTCCGTAGGGCCTCCAGATCCTGCTTTCATAACTTATTAGAGATTAGGTTAAATCATTAGATATTAGGAATAAATTCTCTGGAAGGGTGATGAGGCCTTGGCACAGGGTGCCCAGAGAAGCTGTGACTACCCCTGCATCCCTAGAAGTGTCCAAAGCCAGGCTGGATGGGGCTTGGAGCAGCCTGGGATAGTGGAAGGTGTCCCAGTCTATGGCGGGGGGTGGAATGAGAGGAGCTTTAAGTTTCCTTCCAATCCAAAACCAGTCTAGGATTCTATGATAATAAGGTATTTGTCAACCCTCATGAGTATAAAGGTGGTTGCAAAAAGGTAGGGAAGCACCTTCTGGCTCAGGAAATGTTATCAGCATCTTGTCCTTAGTGTTAAGTGGAGATCAGGCTGTACTTCCTTCCCTGTCAACACAGATTTCTAGTGTTGAACCAGAGAAGATTTTTGACCCATGTGTTTTTCAGAGAGGACAAGTGTAATCTCTGGCTCTTTGACACTGGTTTTCTTGTTTAGAACAACTGTGAATCCATTTTACAAAACTGTCCTGCTGGAGAAGCCCAGCTGGTTAGGGCTTGGCAGTGTGGGAACAGACTGGCTGTACTGGGAGCAGCCCTCCTGGTAACTGGGAGCACTGTGCTGTAGGAACTGACCTTCTGGAATGCAGTCCAAGCAGGCTGGTCAAAGTCAAGTGTGTATCCTCTTGTACTGAGGTGGAAGATGAAGGCAGACACAGTGCAGTAATCCACAAGTGTATCCAGGCTTGCTTGGGACTCCCTAATCAGCTGGTTCCATTTCCAGAACAAAACAAGACAATGGGGGGGGGGGGGGGGGGGGGAAAGAAGTAAATACTCAATAGCCGAATTTCAGGCCTGCTGCAGCCTCTCCTTTCCTGTTCTGAAACCAATTCTGGGACTGGAGGAGGGGTTTGTGTCCTATGCAGGCTGCAGCCACATTTCCTGCATTCACTGGGCTGTGGGGTAGAAATCCATGTCATCTGTGACTGCCTTTGTTCCCATCTTACTAAGCCAGATCCAAGAGCAGCAGCACTGACAGCCAGGTTGCCTCGCTGGTGAATTGCTTGGTAGGGTTGATTCCCTGCTCTCTAATTAGGTGGAGCTGATGCTGCAGCCTTTCTCCCAACTGGAACATGGGGATCTTTCTCCTCTTTCCAGAAGAGAATGCTTTAGGGGACTGCTTATGGCTCATTAACAAACCCTGGAGAAGTTGCCCCATTTGAATGTTACTGTGGATGCTCCATTAGTGTAAATGCAAATGAGGGTGACCTCATAACCACCAATTCAGGGGAAGAAGTGACAAACTCCCTCTGGCTTGGGCTCTGTGGGCCCAGGTGAAATGGGAGCAGCTCTGGAGCCTGAGTGGTCATGTCCCTTGCACTTAAGGACAGAAGGATAACAGAAAGACCAAGGTGATGTGCAGGAGTGAGTAAACAACCTTCCTGTTTACTCCTTAAAATACCGTAAAAGGTGTTTATGGCTTTTCATTTAATTAGGTCCAAGTTACCAGCAGCAGCTGGGATTTGAGAAGAAGGAAAATAAGTGGAGCCTGTTTCCTCAAAGTTAAAGAAAAAAAAAAAAACACAAAAAAACCAACCAAAGAAAAGCCCCACAAAAAACCAAAACACACAAAATCCAGACAAATCCAAATTTTTCCCTGAGGGAGCCAGTAAGTTACAGCTCTATCAGCCTGAGCCCTGAGTGCTTCTGCAACAAACTGTTTCTTGCTTCCCGCTCTCCCTGCAGACTGAGTTACTCCACAATTACCTCTTTGACAGACATCCCACACAGCCTCTTGACAGCCTGACCCAAGTCAGGAGAAGGTGCAGTTCCTCTCATGAAATCCATGGCCTCAGAAACCACCTACAACAGCAGCAGAAATAATATCAGGTGGGACTGTGCTCTGTGTCCTTGCACTGCACACCAGAAATTACCCTGCCAGGGTGCCCTTGGTGTGCAGGGTTGGTTCCAGTGCCTTGGAAAGGACTCAAGGGACATGAGCAGAGCTGTTGCTGTCTGGAGATGGAAACAGGTCTGCTCCTAGCATGCATCCAGCAGCCTTCCTGGCCCTGCCTGGATAAGTAGACTGATCATAGAATCAAACAATCATATTGGTTGCAGAAGATGTCTAAAATCAAGTTCAACCATTAACACAGCACTGCCAAGCCCACCACTAAACAATGACCCTAGGTGCCACATCCTACACAGCTTTTAAATCTCTCCAGGGACACTGATTCCACCACTGCCCTGGGCAGCCTGTGCCAGGGCTTGACAACCCTTTTGGTAAAGGAATTTTCCCTAATATCCAGTCTAAACTGCCTCTAGCCCAGCCTGAGCCTATTCCCTCTCCTCCTGTCCTTGGGAGTAGAGCCTGATACCCCCTGGCTGTCCCCTCCTGTCAGGAGCTGTGCAGAGCCACAAGGTCCCCCCTGAGCCTCCTTTTCTCCAGGCTGAGCCCCTTCCCAGCTCCCTCAGCCTCTCCTGGGGTCCAACCCCTTCCCCAGCTCTGTTCTCTTCACTGGACATGCTCTAGCTTCTCAGTGCCCTTCTTGCCCAAAAAAACTGAGCACAATATTCATGGTGTAACCTCACCAGTGCTGAGGACTGAGATCCCGATGCTCCTCAGCACCACGTCCATGGGAGACTCAGGAGCAGGGAGCTGGGGAAATTTCCAGTTACCCTGCCTGGAAATGCCCTCTGCTTGTCCTAGGATCTTGAGCTACTCCAATGACTTTGGCCAGGTTCTCAGGTAGAAGGGTGCTTGTGGTGCAGCATGAGCAGAATTTTGCTAAGAGAGGGGCAGAGGGTCTCCAGCTGCACCACAGACCTTCTGTGGGAAGACCTGCTCAGCACACAGCTCCTGACTGTCCCGTCCCTGCTGGCTCCATGGAGCCCTAGAGTTGGTCTCAGCAGCAGACACTGAGGAGACAGAGATGAAAAAAGCTCTCCCACAGCCACTGTGGGAAGCCAGTGGTCCATGTTTGAACAGCTGTGTAGCAATGAGGGGGAGAGGGCAAGACTGTCATGGTCTGGATGTTGCCACTATATTTATTAATGGTCAAACTGGTCCCATTTCATGGGCTCCTCATGCAAATTGCTTACCCCAGTGTAAATGAGAACTCACCAGAAGCCTGGTCTGAAGGGGTTTGAGATCCCTGCTGAGGGAATGCTTGAAAAAGCTGCAGGAAGAGGAAGAGTTGAGCAGGCTTTGCACGAGGTTCATGCAGGCTGTGGGATTGCTGGAGCCTGTGATGTTGAAGATCTCCTTGGGGCCAGGGATGTCCCGTGTGTCATCACTGGCAGCACAAGGCCCAGCATGCAGTGATTGCCACTGCACTTCCTGGGAATAGGTGAGGGGCCAGCAGGGATTGGACACGGTTTTAGCACTTCTCTGATCCTGGAGGCAGAATAAAACAAGGACAGAGGCAGCAAGAGAGGACATTGGCATCCCAGGGCTTCACACAGGAAGAGAGAATGTAACATGGTTAGGAACAGCTTTCCCCAGGCACCACAGTGCTGAGATGGAGCAGGGAGACAGTGAAAGCTTTGCTAAATCTTATGTCATCGAGTCAACCACGAGGCCCAGGCAGGTCCCAGCTCCTGCTGAGCTCAGGGCCAGGGCAGTGACTGGATCTGCTGGGAGGTGATGAATCCCAGCCCTACCACCCCCCCTGAGAGCACAAATACAATTTTGTGCATCCTGTGCTCTTTCTAGTTGAAAAAAGGAAGCTGTTCTGATCTGCCTTCCAGATGGTTCAACCCCACAAGAATCAGCGTTTATCTTCAGCAGTTTAGCACTATAACTGCGGTGAAGTTGGTGTTCAATGTGCAACATTCAGGTCTCAAATAAGGGCAAGTTGGGTTTATAGGGAGGAAAGTGAATGAGCAGGGAGCAATTAATTCCTGAAAAACACAGTTTTGATGAGGACTACGGTGATTCTTGAGTTTGTGCCATCCTATGCCACTCTTTTCTTCTCCCCCATTCCCCAAGTGAAATAAAGATTGGAAGAACCTAAACACTGGCATGTTTTCAAAATAAAATATTGCTCTGTTAAAATCAGCAAAGGAAATACCCCAAATGGAAGATCCCAGTTGGTTCCTGGGTGCTCCCATTCTAGGATGGAGGAGCAGTTCCTAGGAACTGCCAAGGCAAGGCTTGCCTCTCCTCACCTTGAAGGTGATGTTGATACCTCTGAAGAGCAATTTGTTGCTTGTGTGTATTAAGTAGGAACCAAATAGAACCTGTAAGCAGGAAACCCTTGAATTGGTGCCTGTGTGTCTGCTTGGAGGGAGAGAAAGTTTTACAAATGCACTGGGTTTTTCTAATACATGCAAACAGCCTCTGCTGAGGAGGGATTGACTTTAAAGTGATCGACACTTTGCCCATTACTACACCTTGTGCAGCTGCCATTTGGTGGTGTTGTGGTCCTGAGCAGACACTCATCTGGATGAGCACAGAGAGCAGAGACTCACCTGGATGAGCACAGACACTCACCTGGATGAGCACAGAGACTCACCTGGATGAGCACCGAGAGCAGAGACTCACCTGGATGAGCACAGAGACTCACCTGGATGAGCACAGAGAGCAGACACTCACCTGGATGAGCACAGAGACTCACCTGGATGAGCACAGGGAGCAGACACTCACCTGGATGAGCACAGAGACTCACCTGGCTGAGCACAGAGACTCACCTGGATGAGCACCGAGAGCAGCCTGCGGCGGAGCTGCTCCGTGCCGTGGCAGGGGCACTGGTGGGTGTGCACCCTGCGTGTCTGTCCATAGAGCTGCAGCCTCACTCCCTCCTCTGGGGCCTGCTTCTCTTCTTCCAGCTCAGCAGTGAGTTGTGCTGAGGTTCCTCCCACGGACAGGACTCCTGCCATCCCCTTCTTGGAGGGGACCAACTGTCCTTGCCAGTCATACTGACCCAAAAAGAACAAGAGAGGTCAATCCTTGAGACTTCTCCATCTCAGTCACAGCCAAATGCCAGCATTAGTGCACAGAGAGAGAAAGCAGCTCGAAGGTGCCCACAGCCCAACACTTTTTTGCCCACATAAGGATGCTGAACCAGTGGCTTTGGAGGGAACAGAGGAGCCAGTGTACAGGCACTGCCACCTGCACAGGGCAGCCTGTGGGGGCAAACAGGGCTGCCCAGCCTGGATGGCTGCACTAGGCAGTGCTCTCAGCAGGCAGGAGAAGGGGACAGAGGAGAGGGTGGTGAGGAGTGGCAGGGACATTTCCAAGAGGGCAGATATGGGTTTCAAGTGCTGCCTTGATGCTAAAGTGATCCTTCTGTCAGAAACCTGGGGCATCATCTCCTGCAGTCTTGCAAAACTGACTTTGGCAATTCTGAAGTTCACAACACAGGCAGGGTACATGGGATAAACACTCTGAGCCTGGCTGGAAAAGGCTGTATTGCTCTCAACAGGTCTGACAGTTCCCTAAGCAGTGTGTGCTTGCTGCTGGCTATCAGAACTGCTTTTCACATCCCTGATGAAGAATAACTCAGTCTGACCCACCTTTCTCTTGCCCTCTGAGTTCTTTTTGACACCCTTTGGCTTAAGAAGTGATGGGTGAAACAAGAAAACTGAAATTATTTTATTTTTGTTTAGCAAGTGCCTTCTAAATACAGAGCAGGCCTCCCTGCTGTCTCACTGAGAGAGGCTTTTGGTTTGGCAGCAACAGAATCTGCTTCTCTACCACCCACAAGACTCCCCATGGGACAGCTGGACTCCAGTGGCAATCCCACAGCACTCCACAAACAGCAGAAACTCCTGTTTGATGCCCCATGGCCATGTCATCTACGTGAGCATCCTGGATGTGCTGGCCAGAAAGCCCCACGGCTGTTAGGGCAACTGCATGGATGTGTTCATGGAAGGCCAGAGCAGAGACTGGGTTCTTCAGCCTAGTTATGACCATGGAATCCAGTAATGGTTTGGGCTGGGAGGGATATTAAAGCTCACCTCATTCCAACCCCCTGCCATGGGCATGGACACCTTCCACTGTCCCAGGCTGCTCCAAGCCTCGTCCAGCCTGGCCTTGGACACTGCCAGGGATGGGGGGATGGGGCAGCCACAGCTGCTCTGGGCACCCTGTGCCCCACCACATCACCTCAACCGCTGGTTCTGGATCTAAGCTGCCTCCTCTGAAAGGCAGTGGAAGTTGTGCTGAAGCACTGTTTTAAGTACAGGGGTTTACCCATCCCACCACTTGTCTCTGTGGCTGTCTGTTAACAGGAGCTGCTCAGCACAGCTCTGTGTGCCCCAGGGAGAATCATCCTTTACCTTGAAGAAGTTCTCCAGGACATAGTTAACAGCAACCCAATTGAATGCTTCTTCCTCTGGGCTGGACAGGATTTGTGCCCCTTGAAAGTTGAAGGGGGATAACTTCAGGGTGCCAGTCAGAGCTGCAAGGAGACCGTCAGAGAGGATGGGATGGGTGAGGCTAAACACAAAAGAAAAAGAAGGCACATTTGATGTTACAGGACCCTGCCAGGAGCTGCCTGCAGTGGGGGCACACTGCAGGGCTTCTGCTGTGCTCCCTGCTTTGGGAAGTAGTCCAGAGACACAGCGACAATCCCACTCCTGCTTCCCTCTCTCCTCACATGGCACTGGAGGCAAGAACAGCAGAGGGCTGGTTTGAACAGCTGTGCCACTGTTTAAGAATTTAGGACCTTAGTACCCTCTGTCACTGAGGAAATCCTCTGTCCCTGTCCCACTGGCCTGGTCCCCTCCAGACCTTACTTTTCCCCAGTGTCTAAAAGGAGGTAAAGGTCCCAGTATATGGTGACTGAGAAGAGGATCCACAAGACTGTGTGATAAGGTGAACCTTCCCACCACCATTTCCAATTTGCTGACAAGAAGTACTCCTGCAAGCCCATGTGGGCTGTCACACAAACTGAAAACACTTCAGCTTCCAGGCTGATGGGTGTTTTCCCAGGCACTAATTGTGAAAGTGTAATTGTGAAGGAGACACTGTCAACCTGGCAGCAGCAGCAGGACTGTCACCTTCATGGCTGCCTGAGGCCACACATGGAGACACAGCCATGCCATGCTCGTCTCTTCAGGGCCTGAGGAAGGTTTAGCTGGCTAGCAGATCAGGGATGGCTCACACTGCAGAGCAGACAGGGTGAGATGCCCGTCACAGAATGATGCTGTGGTGTGTGCTGGTCTCTGGGTGTGGCTTTGAAACATTCACTCACTTCAGCTGCCTCATGCTGGCGGTGGCTCCCAAGTACAAGGGGGTTTGGCTGTGCTGCTCTGGTGGGATCTCGTTCTGGGCCCAGTTCAAACATGGCTCCAAGCTCTTCCCAGCTTTCTGAGGAGAATCTGAGTAGCTGGAGACTCCTGGACCTGAGGACCGTGGAACAGAATGGAATTTTAAGGGAAGTTATGGGAGAACTGTGAGAGCTGTTACCCCAGAGATTGCTATCCTGGGACATGGTCACCTGTCACAGGTGGGATGAAGGAGGTCTTCCAGGTATCCATCCTGCTAAAATATGGAACTGAGACCAAAAAGTGCATAAAAATCCCAAATTACACTGACTACCCTTGCTCTGCAGATGAGACATCTCTACCAGCCACATGACTGCTGCAACAGCTGAGGCTGTCTCAGCCCACAGAGGAAGAAATGTGGCTTTAGTTGCTATAGAAATAAGCAAAGGACACACAGAGGCTGATGCATCACCTCTGTCCTCCAGCCACCGAGCCCCTCCTGGCAAGCAAGGCACCCCTGCCCTAGAGGAAGCCAGGGAAGCTGTGTGCCAGCCTAGACTCATTTTTCCAGCAGTCAGTGGGGTCTTAAATGTTGGTTTTGAACTACTACCCAGGAAGGGTCTCCCTTTGCTGTTCTCCTGATTCCCTCACCACGTGCTTTGCTCTCTGTGCTGTGCTGCCATACAGACAGGGACACTCACACCTGGGCTGGAGACCTGCCTGGGCCTCTTGTGCTGCTGCTGGCAGCAAATGGCCTCACAGAGCTGCTGCTTAACCCAGCTGCTGAACGAGGGACACGTACAAGGTTTCAGGGAGCCCTTCTTGCGTCTTCTCCATGTGATTTCAGTTGTTTACAGCCTGCAAGGGCACAAACCCTGTTCCCTGCTTGCTGTGCAGCTGCCCTCCCACAGCACACTGTGCTGAGGGCTCAGTCCTTCCCAGCATCCCACTATAACCAGGCTTTAACATCAAAGCAAGATTAGGAGATAGGGAAGGGAAACCCCATGCATTAATGCATGAAACCCTCTCAGCTGGCATTAGCAGGGCCAAACTGATTCAAATTCATGAGGAAAACCGCCAAATTCTCTGAAATGGGACACCTAAAGGCAAGCTGAACTCAGCTTGTGCTGTCAAATGCGATATAGGGAATTGGAGTCTTTGCAGCTCTCTTGTCCTGGAGCTACCCCACTTCCTGCCCAGGGCACAGTCAGGAGGAGGCCAAGAGTCATCCTCTTCTCCACAGCCAGGAGAAGATACCAGGAGTCATCCTGCAGTTAGATTTGCCTCCATTGCTGTTCATTGCCTCTCCTGGCTGAGAAGCTCCAGCAACCTTGGCTCTGTCACTGATCCATGTGCACATCAAGACAAGCCACATCCTCTCTGCATGCTTCCCTGCCTGCAGCAGCCCCAAAATCCTGACACCTGCTGCTGGCAAGGGCCTGATGTGCAGCTGTGTGTGGCTAAATCCACGCAGTCGAGAAGAGTCATGCTGAAAATAAGCAACTTGTGCTTTACTATTTCTGTGCACAGCTGGGGGAGCCAAGGAATTTATGGCACTGGTCCATGCACAGGTCTCTGTTTTTCCATCCATCCCATGCCAGTTGCATGGACCATTGAGCAGGAAATGGGCACCTTACCTTGCACAGGACAGGAGCTGCATCCTCTGATCACCCCGGTCTTGTTTGCCTTGGTGGTTGTCCACTGGTAGATGAACAGGATGGTGCGGGATGGGCCAGCATCCAGAACAATGCCATACTGGAAAAACCCCAGAACATTCTACTGAAAAACACTACTGAATGCATGCTGACTGATATTGTAGGCTTACCAAGCATATATAGGTATTCTGGGTCTGCACTGCAGTGTTTGAGTTTGCTTGTGACATTCAAAGAGCAGGCGAAGCCAGAAGATGATGAGGATTTGCAGGGAACCGTCTGCATTTCTGAATATATATGAGGAACTGCAGGAGAGGAGAAACGCCCAGAAATACATCAGCCCTACAGTGGCATGCACTGGAGCTGCTCCTGAAACCAGGCAGAGGGCTTCCCCTGAGAGCTGAGCCACCTGGAGCTCAGGAAAAACAGGTCCTAAAGCAGTGGGAGATGGCACTGTTCTCCACTGATTCTGGGACTCAAACTGCTGCTGATTGGGTTGCTCAGGTTTTTGTGCAGGAATGGGAGGGCTGGAGCTAACTTGTCCCAGGAAACCCAGGACTCCTGTGTCTCTTTGATGTCCCACTGCAGTGAGGGTGTGACACAGGCTAGGTTTGTGTGCAGAGCTGTAGGAGCTGCAGCAACCAGCACAGACACTGTACAACACAGCAGCCCCTCAGAGACAGAGATGATGTCTTGGCAGGAAGAGCAGCAGCGGTGGACATGATCAGCTCAGCCCCTTGTCCCTGGGCAGCTCTGCTATTGCCCAAACCAAGGGCTCTCTGTCTCCTTGTCCCCAGTGTTTGTCTGCTGCTGATCAAGCCTTGCTGCTTCCAGAATATGAAGGAGAGCAAGGGGAGGCCACTGGGCTACCCTGCAGCACAGGTCTGGATGTCCCCACACCCAAAATAGCTCCAGAGCTAACCTGGGGCTCCTCTGCTCCTATTACATGACCCCAGTTTGGGACATCTCCTACACAGTAGGAAGGAAACTCATGAGCTGCATGCTAGTGCGTGGTCAAAGCTGGATCTCACACACAAACAGAGCTGTGACTGAGTGGGAGGAGAAACCTCCTGAGAGGTTGATGTTAATGCCACCAGAAAGGTTTCAGCACCAGCCAGAGCTGGCTGCAGCCTCTGAGTGAGGCTGGCTGCCTGCTGCCCTCCTGGAGCTCCCAGTTGCACCAGTCCTGGCAGCCAGGTCAGGGACTGGTGGGGCTGGGCTGGAGCAGCAATGCGGAAGGAGCTGCAGCTCCCTGCCCCAGCCTGCTGGCACCCTCCCACACCAGTGACAGCTCGGATTTCTAGCAGGGACATGTTGGCTGCCATGGAAGAGGAAGAAAGGAATGGCATTGGTGGAGAAACATGCAATTTTTTTCCTCCTTCAGAAAATTAGAGGCTGCTGCTGGGAGCGCAAGGGAAAGGGGAAGGGATCACCAGATTTATGCCCAGCTCAACACCAGGAAAGGACAGAACAAGGAGCAATGAGAGGGGTTTGAACTGAGTTTTGTTTCTGAGAGGAACATGGAGGAGGGGTGCTATTCCTAAACACCCAGGATAGCCTCCTTCTGTTGGGTGGAACCATGGTGTGCCACTGGGCTCACCTCAGCAATGGGAGCATCAAGAGACAGAGCAGGTGAGCATTAACCCCCAAGACCTGACCCAGCTGTGAGGAGCACACTGGCTCTTCAACTGAAATCAAGATAGGACCAAAGAGAAGAAGGCATGAAAGACAATTTGTTTAAGACAGAAACAGCAGTTCAGGAGCACATTCCTACTGACTTTTGAGAGGGACCTAGCTCTTTCCCTGCACTGACACCACTGGTTCCTTGTTGCTCTGGGGCAGCTCCTGACAAGGGCTGCCTCCCCTCAGCCTGTCCTGAGCATCTCCACTGATCCATGGACCATATCCAGCCTGCATTCCATGACCAATCAAAGGAGTGGGCTTGTTTCTGGTTTGAAAACCTACAGCGTGTTGAAAGATGCCAACCTGTCCTGACAGTGTTGTTTCAGTTCCCTCCTCGGTTTGTAAGTAGCTCAATAATAAAATAATGTCAAAAGCAATAAACCAGCCCAGCTTAGCTGCCTGTCTCCCCCCTGGAGAGCCCTTACCTTGGTCCTGAGTAGGGCCACGGGCACGTCTTTGGTGGAGACACAGAGCAGCATGATGCCCGTCAGCCCCGCTACGATCACCAGCCAGGGGGGAAGCAGCTCTCGCCAAGACATGAAGAGTGTTCTCCTTTCACCAAAGAGGAAGCAGTGGAGCAGCAAACCCTGCTTTAATAACCTTTAAAAAGAGCAGAAAGGCGTGGCCAGGGCCAGGCTCTGACTTCAGCCCAGCCCCAAGCCACAGGGACCACAGGGACGCGTGGGCCTGGCTGTGATGTGTCAGGGAGCTCTGCTTTCCCTTCCATCCCTGCTGCCCATAAATCACAGGAGGGCTCTGTGCCCATCCCGGTGCGAGCTCTGCAACGGCACCGCTGCAACCTCGAAACTGCCCCAGGCAGCGGGGCTGAGGTAAACACAAATGTGGGGTTAACTCAGCTGGGTAATAAGCAGAAGGCAGGCAAAACTCATCCCTTTGGTATTCCACGTCTGGCAGTGTGAGCTTTCAAATTAGGAGCTGGGGAAACTGCTTGTCATTGGATTTACTTTATTTCTGAGGGCATGAGCCTCTCTGACAGCCTCCCTGTGGAAAATAACCAAGGCTCAGGCTTCTTGAAACACACGCCTGCTTTCTCCTGACAGTGCCACAAAGTCTCATCCCTGCAAATGGAAATTGTGAAGAAAACTCCGTGGCTGCTTGCACTGAGGCATTTGGCTGATTGCTCATGTCCACAGACTGGTCATGGATCTGAAGATGAAACCAGGAATAGGGAAAGGCCACGTCTCTGTTTCTGGTGATGTTTCCTCTTTTCATTTCTGTCTGCCCAGGAAGCCTCAGATGCCCCCAGGAACTTGGAAGTGACCCACAAGGATCGAGTCCAACCCCTGGCCTTGCACAGGACACCCCCAAGAGTCCCACCATGTGTAAGCTCCTGGAGCAGGTCCTGTGGAGAGCTGGGAAGTTGGCCAAGGCTCTGGAACGTTTCTCTTGCAAGGAAAGGCTGAGGGAGCTGGGCCTGTTCAGCCTGGAGAAGAGACAGCCCAGAGGGGCCCTCATCAGTGTGTATGGGTATCTAAAGGGTGATGTCCGAGCATGGACCAGACTCTGCTGGTGCCCAGCAGTGGACAAGAGGCAGCAACCAACACCCAGGAAGTTCCACCTGAACATGGGGAAGAATTTCTTTCCTGTGGGGGTGACCAAGCACTGAACAGGCAGCCCAGAGAGGGAGTGGAGTCTCCCTCAGTGGAGATATTCCAGAACCATCTGGTTATGTGTAGTAAACATAATTCGCGCCATTCCTTGTATGAAATGTGTAATATTGGATACTTGTTAGATTATGCTCGTCTGTATTAGCCCCCGCTCCCCTCGCAGCTGAGACTGGGTGTATATTAGAACCCGATTTACAAGTAAAAGGACGTGGCTGGGCCAGGAGATGGGGATGGGCCATGGCTGGAGAGATACCAGGCGCTGATCGTTTGCGTGGACGACCCGGGATGGATCTCATGGAAATCCTCAGGCAGATCCATGGGAATGCAGAGTTCCTATAAATTTCATCAAGGGATTCAACAACTCCGGACACTGAATTGTTCTTCCTCATCACCAAAAAAGAAAATCTTATTAACGTATGGACTCTGAATGGAAGAAAAGACTGATTGCTGAAATCTTGGCCTCAGGCAGAATTTTCCCTATAAAAACCGCTTGTGCCAGGATGGAGGTGTGTGGGCACAGAGGAAAACCTCTGCTGAGGCTGACTCCTTGTTGCACACCCAGGGCCAACCCCGGGCTCGGCTCTGTTCTTTCCTTGTGGCTGGCTAGATAAAATTTGATTACAAAATAAATATTTTATTTTTCATTTTAATTTGGCTGGACAAATTTTCATTTATAACAGTCTGGACACAATCCTGCGCCGGGTGTGCTTGGAAAGGAAGGTGGGACTAGATGACCCTCTATGCTCCCTTCCAGCCCGAACCATTCCGTGACTCCACGTGCCTCAGAGCGCTGTCCAAAGGCTCCCTGAACCCCACCCGCCCTGCCTGGAGCTCAGCCGAGCCGCACCGACCCCTCGGGCCGCGGGGAGCCCGGGGACAGCGGGGCAGCCGCCGCGGAACCTTGGTGCGGCGGAACCTTGGTGCTGCGGCGCGGGGCCCGCGCGCGGCGGGGGCGGCTTGGGGCGGACCGCGCGGGCCGGGGCGGGAGCTGAGGCGGGACCGGGACTGGGAACTGGATCGGGACCGGGATCGGGACCGGGAATCAGGGCCGGGAACGGGAATCAGGGCCGGGAACCCGACCTGGAGCGGCCCCCGGGCCCGGCCAGGCCGACATGTACGCGGGGCTGCAGGAGCTGGGAGTGGCCAACGGCGAGGACCTCAAGGAGACGCTGACGAACTGCACGGAGCCGCTGAAGGCCATCGAGCAGTTCCAGGTGCGCTGGGGCCGTGTGGGGCCGGGCTGTGCGGGACAACGGCCCCCAGCGCTGTCTGGGCTTTTCCTGGCGTTATTTGTAATCCCGAGTGCTGTTGTCAGTTCCCTCCGCGGGTTTGTTGCAGACGGAGAACGGGGTGCTGCTGCCCTCGCTGCAGTATGCCCTGCCCTTCCTGGACCTGCACGGCACCCCCCGGCTCGAGTTCCACCAGTCCGTGTTCGATGAGCTGCGGGAGAAGCTGCTGGAGAGAGTCTCTGCCATCGCTGTGGAGGGGAAGGTCGAGGAGAGGTTTGTCAGCAGCCTCCTTGGTTCTGGGGGTTCTGTGTGAAAATGCAGTGGGTGGGTGACTTCTCTAAAGGAGAGTTGGGCTCGTCAGGGTCTGAGTTCCAGTGGCTTTGAGGTGGCCACTTTGTTCCTTTACTGCTGCGTGGTACCTAGTCTCGTGTTTTCCCATGATTTCAGATACAAGAAGCTGGAAGATCTCCTAGAGAAGAGCTTTTCCCTGGTCAAGATGCCCTCGATACAGCCCGTGGTCATGTGTGTCATGAAGCACCTGCCCAAGGTGGGACCACTGCACTGGTTGGCGTGGTGTGACGTGGTGTGTCACTGGTGTGACATCTCTGCTGTGACATCTCTGCTGTGACATCTCTGGTGTGTCATCTCTGCTGTGCCTCTGGCAGGGGGGCTCTGCTCCCTCTGCTCCTTCTGCAAGTGTGTTGTTCAGTGTCAGGGCCTGACTGAAGATTCAATACATTCTTGTATCTGCTAATAGCTCAGTGGACTAATTCAAAAAGCATTTCACATTTTCATTATCAGACGAGACTATTTCCCTATTTTCTTCAATCCATGCAGCTTTCTAAAAAGTCAAGTTGGCTGATAGGTGAATTTTTCCACAGCTGTTTTGCAAATCTCTGACAAGTGGAAGGTAAGACTTGAGGAGTGGAATTAAAAGTAGGCAGGAGGGAGAATCAGATCTGTGAAACAAAAATCTCTAGGAGTGTCCTTACTAAAAGCATCATGTTGCACTCAAAGTAATGGATTCAAAACACTGCTGGAACTTCAGTAAATTACTGAGTTTGGAAACATCACCTCAAATCTCAGCACTGGAGATTTAAAGTAGACCTTTTTTCTTCTTTGAAAGAATCCAGGGGGTGTGATTTCGGTGTTGAAGAAGTCTCTTAGGGCTGGTCTACTGCTACACCAGGTGGGGGAATGCCCAGACTGCCTGAGGTGGGGATCAGGGCATGGAGAGAATTGCCTCACCCTGAGTCCTGGGGCTGTTTGGGCACAAGATGAAAAAACATCTAAAGCTGTTGGAAAATGTTAAAAGGATGGGGCAGGGTCTGGAGGGCCCGTGAGGAGCAGCTGAGGGCACTGGGATGGTTCAGCTGGGGCAGGCTGAGGGCAGAGCTCCCCGGGGGCTGCAGCTCCTCCCCAGGGGCAGCTCCAGCTCTGCTCTGGGACAGGGACAGGAGCCAGGAACGGCTGGAGCTGGGCCAGGGCAGCTCAGGCTGGAGAGCAGGAAAGGTTCTTCCCCCAGAGGTGCTGGCACTGCCCAGGCTGCCCAGGGAATGGGCACGGCCCCGAGGCTGCCAGAGCTCCAGGAGCCTTTGGCCAGCGCTGCCAGGGATGCCCAGGGTGGGATTTTGGGGGGGCTGGGCTGGGTGATCCCTGGGGATCCCTCCCAGCTCAGGAGGTTCTGTGACTCCATGGTTTAGATGGTTACATGGACAGGCAGGGAGGTGGGGTGCTGCTCACTGTGTACCTGCTCTGTGGGTTGCAGGTCCCTGAGAAGAAGCTGAAGCTGGTGATGGCTGATAAGGACCTGTACAAGGCCTGTGCTGTGGAGGTGAAGAGGCAGATCTGGCAGGACAACCAGGCTCTCTTTGGGGATGAGGTGTCACCCTTGCTGAAGCAATACATCCTGGAGAAGGAGAACATTCTCTTCAGCAATGATATTTCCTTCTTGCAAAATTTCTTCAGTCCATCTCCCAAAACGAGACGTCAAGGAGAGGTAAGGACAAGGAAACCTCACAATGTGTTGGTGAAGGGAATTTATCAGTTTTCAGTCAACCATCACATAACCTGGACTGGTTTTTTCTGCCCACCTTCACTGCTGAAGTTGTTTAGCTGAACAAACTCTTTGCAGGAAACACCAGGCCATTTTCTCCTACACATTTTGATGAAAGCAGCAGGAATTATTTTAATTGTTGTGTAATAAATGATGAATGCTCTAAGTTGTTTATGCACTTCAAAAAAAGAAAGGGCAGATTTTTTTCTCTGTTGGTCAGTCTGGTTTTAATACACTTCAGCTGTTCCGAAGGCTGAACATCTCTTACCACATCAGTTTGATTATGCTGATATGTTAAATTGGCTTTCTTGGGACCTATTTTAGTAGATGTAGCTCAACTGAAGTTGCTTTTTTTAAAAAAAAAAGTATGTAGAAAGTTGTAGTTAATTGGCATCCGGAAAAGTTGAATTAAATGAAGGCAGTATAAAGCTTTAATTTCAGAGAGGGCAGCACATCTGTTACATGAGGGGTTGTTTTAGGCTTGTTTTGCTTTTAGAATCATTTGGTGTAAGTGCCCTGGTGAGATTTACTCCAGGTTTGCACTGCAGAGTTGTGCTTTAACCCCAGCTGGACACTCAGCACCACACCTCCACTTGGTCCCTCCCCGTGAGGGGATGGGGGAGAATCAGAAAGGTAGAAGAAAGAAACTGGGTTGGGACAAAACCAGGTTATGGCTGTTTTTGGTTTTTGAAGATTTGGTGAACATCTCTTGAACAAATGCTCTTGGAAATCTTGGGGTAAACAGTTCCTTTTCAGGACCTCATGTCCCTGCAGATGCTTCAGTCTTGGTAAATCAGGTAACATAATTAATTGCCATTTGTGTGTGTGTAGAATGAGAGCATCTCCTGGTGCTGAGCCCACGTGTTCCCTCTGAGCTCAGGTGGTGCAGAAGCTGACGCAGATGATCGGGAAGAACGTGAAGCTCTATGACATGGTGCTGCAGTTCCTCAGGACCCTGTTCCTGCGCACCAGGAACGTCCATTACTGCACGCTGAGGGCAGAGCTCCTGATGTCACTGCACGACCTGGAGATCAGTGACATCTGCACTGTTGATCCCTGTCACAAGGTACCAGTCATATCGGACAGTCAGGGGTATTTATGGACAATTTTCTGGAAAAAGGCCAGAGAAGATGAGTCCTTTCTGTAAAGAGAATTCAGACCTTAAACCTAAATGTCATCTTACACTCCTTGGACTTTTGGGTGAAAACTTCATCTTGGTTAACCAGCAGTTTGCTTTCATCTCATAACCCATGAATCGTTCAAGCTTAGGGTACTTTGGCAGTGTTAAAAGCAATGTCTAATCTGACATCTATTCTATGTAGATGCTGCAGAAATAATAAAAAACATCAGCTGGCCCCAGGTTCTTACTCCAGGCTTCCCTCCCAGTTTTGGATATGCTCCATCTGTCAGTAAACTGTGTGTGTAACAGTAAATAAACTGTGTGTGTAATAGTAAATACTCTGGATATTGAATTATAAAAAACCACGAAACTATTCAAATATTAGGAAGTGACAGATGTGGTAATGTCACAGCAGGATCTTTTTACTGGCCCCTCGTTCATGTAGCTTCACTCTGACCTGGAACAAGGCCTTGTCTCTGAAGTAGTTGTTAAGTTATAAATGTATTGTGCTTAAAAAATAGTTCAGTAATACAGCTCTAAAGTGGGAACACCTCCACTGTCAATATTCCTTTATTTAGAGAGTGGGAGTGCTATTGCAATGGCCAAAATAAACCACATTTTTATTTCTAAGTGATGCTGCTTCTTTCTCAGTCTCCTACTTGTATAAATACACAGGTGTGCAGGACAGTGGTGGATTTAATAATTGCTCCTTAATTGCCAGGGAATGCCTGGGAAGTGGAGAAAGTGACTCCAGGTTAACTTCCCTGGGCATTCCTAACCTCCTTTTGGGATTCTGGCCTTTCTGGCCTCTGTTAGTCACCAGTGTGGTACTGTGCCCAGGTGCATTAATGAAGCACCTCAATGCAGATCTTTTGAGGTCATTCTGAGCCTGTTTTCTCTGACATCATGTGTTTTATTGCTGGTTTAATGAGTTCCTAAAGCTCCTCCATCTGCTGACAGTTCACCTGGTGCCTTGACGCCTGCATTCGGGAGAAGTTCGTGGACAACAAGAGAGCTCGGGAATTGCAAGGATTCCTGGATGGGGTGAAGAAAGGACAAGAACAAGTGTTGGGGTAAGGCACTTGGGCTGTTTATTGGGAAACTGAAAATGGCTTCCTAGCACTCACAACACCTGACAGGTGCTGTAGGTGTTAATTCTTCCCTAAAGCCAGCAAACATCTAGGAGCCCCTCTGTGCAGTCACATCCCAAACATCCCTCAGTGTGCTGGGGCACAGCCAAGCACGTCCTGGTGGCTGAGCTTGCACTGCTTCACTTGCCACTCTTGAGTCTCCCCTGTGGCCTCATAACAAAATTCAGGAGCCTTTCTTAAGGAGTCAGAATAACTTATTACTAATGACTTGTCTGGCTTTAAACCCGGAGAAAACAGGCTGGTGATGTTTGTCAGTTAAAGTGCTTCATTAGCTTCAAATGACAATCCTGCTGTGATCTGGAACACTTACATTTCTGGAAGGTTGCCTCACAGTATTTTATTTAGCTGGTACTTTAAGATTTTGTCCATTTTATTTTAAGCTATTTAAGAATTCACTTTTACGTGTTGTTTTTCAAAGACCTCTGGGACCTTTTGGTCAAAACCTGCCAGCTCGAAGAGCTGGGCCCACCAGAGCCTCACTACCTGTGGGCTGTCTCCCAGTGGACCTTCAACTGGCTGTGGGAGATTTTGTGTTTGATCTCAGTGCAGAAGACTTTGAACAATTGTTATTTGTGTTCTTTCACATCAAAACCACCATGAATGTTACTTCTTTACAAGGCAGGACAGGGTTTATCAGGTGCACACAGCTGTGTTTGGACCTGTACAATGGGGTTGTTGGTTGTGTATGACAAGTGTTTGGTTTTTACTTCTTCTCAGGGACTTATCAATGATCCTGTGTGATCCCTTTGCCATTAACACCTTAGCCTTGAGCACCATAAGGCACCTGCAAGACCTGGTTGGGCAGGACACCTTACCCAGGGTAAGCATTGCAGCTTGTGTAGCTAACATGAATTATTCTCTAGGCTGCCTGACAGCCGTCAGGGAAGGACTGGCACCATCCAAGTCTCATTAAGTTCCTGAATGTGGAAGTTGGAACAAGGGAAACATGATTCCTGTCCATTTGCAGCACCTGCTGCAGAGCTCTGCAGGAGCACTTTGGACATGGTGGGCATTTTGGAACTCTGAAACTTTGCATGGCTCATTCTGCCTGGCAGCTGTGCAAATACAGAATAATATGTAGAATCTATGCCTCCCTGCTTTGTCCCTCCATCAGTTTGTCTGACAGCAGCACCTTTCTCCTGCCATGGTGAATGCCATGGGTTTGCTTACACAGTTCTGGTCTGGTGGCTGGGATAAAACACAGTTCCTGCAAGTGGAGGCTGCAGGAGGTGCTGAAAGGTTAAAGAAGGGCACCCTGACAGGTGTCTGAACAATGGGAGCCACTTGCTGTTTTATCCCTGAGTTGTTAAATGTTCTTGTTGCATGGAGCAATTTCCTTGTGACAGTTTAAGACTGAAAGTCTTAAACTTGGATTTCAGGACACAAACAGTCCATTCTTACACACCCTTTCTCCTCCTTTCTTCTGCTGAGATGACTTGGTTTGTCCTCTCACACATTATATTCTAGTGCACTAATTGGGCTGGACACATTTTTAAAAGATGTGCTCAGGTGGCTGCAGAGTTCCTGGTGCATTATAAATTTACAACCCCCATTTGATGCCCATATGAGGATCAGTTTTCAATTAACTTGAACTGAATGCCTTTAGCAGTCTTGGACAAAGCTGCTAATCCAGAACAGCTTTGAATATAAACCACTTCTTCCAAATAAATATCTAATGTGAAGATCAAAATAGCTGTTTTTCTTTTCCCCTTAAAATTGGAGGAAAGCCCGGATCTGCTGCTGCTCCTTAGGATGCTGTCTTTGGGACAGGGGGCCTGGGACATGATTGACAGCCAAGTCTTCAAGGAACCAAAAATGGTGAGCCCTTTTGATGTTAAGAATTCAACACAATTAATCACATTTAGACTTGTTTATTATTTTATTGCATTCCTGATTAAACATTTGTTCTCCAAATGTCTCATCAGAGCTTTCTTGGGGAAAGAACAGTGGTCACAGAGCAGCTGTTTTGGTCATGCTGTGAGCTTCCATCACCCATTTCCATGGGTGCCTGGTCCTTACTGTTCTAAAATCAGCCTGTACCTCTGGTAAATGCTCCAGTGGTTGCTCTTTGCCCTCTCATTTTTCCTGGAGTCTTGCACACAACTGATATGTTTGTAGAACACATGTTGCACGAGGAAAGCAGGATTTCCAGGACTGGTCTCAAACTCTGGTAGCAGTTCAGAAGCTTTTCATTGACAAGAAAAATGTTTTTTCCTCCCAGCTCTCTGTTACAGCAGTTGAATGTAGTGCCACATTGAACTGTAATCTTTCCATGCTTTGGAAATCCTTTCCCAGTGTTAGAGGAATCCCTGGTGTAGTTCACCTGAGGGTAGGAGGGCCTACCCTGGTGTTGCACAGCAGAGCTGTTCCTCAGGAGGAATTTGCTGTTTCTGTTCTGAACTATAAAGCAGTAAATGTTTTATAAGCACCTAGGGGCACATTTGAAGTCTCCAAAATGCATCCACTCCTGGCTGCTAGGATGTTTAAATTCAGCCAGGGAGGGTGTGCATAACACTGGGACTGTAGCAGTAAGAGTGACCAGTAATTCTGAAGGTAGTGCTGTGATGTGTGCTATCTCATGAACCTATAAGGGAAAATGCTCCGTTTCTTTCCAAAGGGAGTCTCTGAATCAGTCTTTGAAACCTGATTTATTTGTGGTTGTGCTACCACAAATAAGCCTGGCCATGCTGGCAGTGAGTGATTGTTGTATCAGCAGTTTGATGTCATCCTGAACACATGCCATGCCTGCAGCAGTGCTGGGGAGGGCCTCTCAGAAGAAGTGCTACACAATTGTCCAAAGAAAGGGTTTGAGCAGCAGTGTTTCTGTAGTGAGATGAAGTAGAGTTTTCCTAATTACCATGGAACGCATGGAAGTGAATGATTCAGGAATTTTGACTGGAACTGGATGTCTGTAAGCTGGTTTTCCTCAGTGTAGGATGAGGCTCCTCACACTGCCTTGCTGTTGTCACAGTACTGTAGGAAATCAGGTAGCAAGAAGTGACTGATGATGGCTTTGTTCTCTTCCCTCTGTCCTTCCCTCCCTCCAAGGAAGTCGAGCTGATCACCAGGTTCCTGCCCCTGCTGATGTCCTTTGTGGTGGATGACCACACCTTCACTGTGGATCAGAAGCTGCCCTCGGAGGAGAAGGGACCAATCCCCTACCCCAGCACCATTCCCGAGGCTTTCACCAAGTAGGTGCCTGGCCCCACCCACTGCAGGGTCTGGCACCAAAGCAGCAAGGAGCCAGCCAGACCTGGCAGGGAAAACTGCCTGTGGTAAAGGCAAAGCTTCCTGGGATAAGATTCAGTGCTAATTAATCAAGTTGGAACTTTCCTTTTAACAAAACAGGTTTCCCTTGTGCTCCCTCAAATACAATCTATCTACATGAAGTAATATTTCCTATAATGGACCATTCTCTCATGGAATCTGAGAGTATTTGGTGTTTCTGTCAGGCAGTGAATGCTGAGTTTTGGGTGATATTTGGGTGCAGCTGGATGAGTGCCCCTGTTGAAGAGCACTACTGTAAATCATAAACTTGGCATTTTTGGCACCCACACTCTCTCAGTTGATAACCTGTCACTCCAGGGACATCAGAAAGATAATTAAAACCTCTGTGTGCTCTGCTGTGTTCAGATCTTCCACTGATTTCTAGCACCATTCTTGTCTGTGTGCCAGAATCTGGGATACTGGGTCCTGGCAGCTGTGCTCTCCTCTATCACAGTGTTGATCTTTGACTTTTGGGAGACCAAAACATTATTGGATTTTGTATAATTTTTGAGTATTTGGGCTTCTTATAAAGCCCATTTTGAACAGCACTTTTCTCATGAATACATTATAAATGTTGACAGTTGAATCCAGCTGTTTGCTGAATGTTCAAATTCCAGTTTTTTCTGGAGTGTGGTAGTGAACATAAGGATGATCCATCTGCTCACTCACTGAATAGCTGCCCTTCAGTGGGTTTGACATTAGCCACTGCTGTACCTGCTTGATAACTACCCCAAATGTACTTCAGACCTCTTAAAATTTAAAAAAAAAAAAAAAAAAAAAGCTTTATTGATGAATAAACTTTGCTTGTGCCATAACAGGTTCCTGCAGGAGAACAGAATAGCTTGTGAGATTGGGCTGTATTACATCCTTCACATCACCAAACAGAGGAACAAGAATGCTTTTCTGAGGCTGCTGCCAGCACTAGGTAAGTTTTTGTCTCATCTTCTGTTGTATGGCTGTTTGCCTTGTACTGGATACCCAGGAGGGCACTAAACCTGCAGTGACAGGGATGTCAGAGCCAGGGACATAATGGCTCTTCTGGTCACTTAGTTGTGAGTCCTTGCAGGAGTGTTTGGGTTCTGCAATTTTCTGCTGGTGTGAGAGTTTAGGGACAGTGGCTGAGGTCAGTGCTTCCTTACATCAAGGCCTCCATTAACAATGAGATCAGTTGAGAACCATTTGGAATGAATCTGAGGGGTAACAGAGCAGGTGCCCCAATTCTGCTGCTGCCCATACTGATTGCAGGTGGCTAGAAGTTGCTGGGACTTGGCTTTGTGTGGTGGAAAAACTGGTAACAAAATAGGACTGAACACAGCCATATTTTTTTCACCAGTAGTATCTTGTTCACTGACTCCTCTGGGATGAGTTGCAGGAGGGCTCTGGAGCAATCTGCTCCTAATCTTTTGTGTCTGAAAGATCAAAGCCACCTGCCTGGGCTGCCTGTTACCAAAGGAAATGAGAAAAAAAATGACTGAAAGGAAGTAGGCTTAGATGAGGTACTGTGAAGAAATTCGTCCCTGTGAGGGTGGGCAGGCCCTGGCACAGGTGCCCAGAGCAGCTGTGGCTGCCCCTGGATCCCTGGCAGTGCCCAAGGCCAGGCTGGACAGGGCTGGGGGCAGCCTGGTACAGTGGAAGGTGTCCCTGCCATGGCAGGGAGTAGCAGTGGATGAGTTTTGAAGTCCTTTCCAACCCAAACCATTCTATGATGAAACCTCACTGCAGGGTTTTCAGCAGGAACAGGAGCTGTGTGGACAGGTTTTGGCACATCTTTCCTTTCCATGTTTTGCAGTTGAGACATTCAGTGACTTGGCCTTCAGTGACATTTTCCTGCACCTGCTCACTGGTAACCTCACCCTGCTCAGTGATGAGTTTGCACTCGAGGAGTTCTGCACCAGTCTCTTTGATGGCTTCTTCCTCACTGCCTGCTCCAGGTAAAGCAGATTTTTCTCACTGGAGAGAAGGAGTTTTCAGAATGCCTGACAGAGTTTAACTGCTTTGAACAATAGTTTAGTAGTTCACCAAATGCTTCACAAGCAGTGGAAATATAAGCCTGATGCCGTTTTCCTTTACAGAAAGGTCTATGTTTGGGGATGATGTTTTTATCAGCAAAATGGTTATGTCTTGACTGTGAATTATTATCTAAACTGCTATTCATTATCCCTAAGGTGGAGTTGCAATAGAGAATATCCTTCAGGCTTTGCAGGAGCTCTGGCTATGTAGAGTTAACTTCAGCTCTCTGTAGTATCAGCAGTGTGCAAAAATCTGTTGTTACCTCTGGTCAGTCACTCTGGTTTAGCTGGTGGCCTGCAGACAAGTTCAGCCTCCAGAAAGCTTCCCTACAAGTGGCTGAAATTACTGCTGGAGCATAGCAGCATGTGCTGCTGCCTGCTCCACACACTCTGTGCTTAAAATCTTCCCCCTCCCTCCTCATGGTTGTGCAGGTAATCCACTCCTGTTGAACAATTCCTTGAATCCTTGAAGGTCTAAGACAGTGTTAGTGCTTACACTAAGTTAGCCCCTTCCAGAAGCTCCAATTCTCAGGGGTTTTGGAAACTTATAACAAAGTCTGTCGTGGGGTGAATTATTCTGGTGCTGTTGCTGAGGCTTCCTTGTTCTCAGGGTTATGTTTTTTTGTGTTGGTTACTGTGCTTTCAAATGGCTCTTGCAGGAAGGAGAATGTGCACAGACATGTGCTCAGGCTGCTGCTGCATCTGCACCACAAAGTGGCCCCAGCCAAACTGGAGTCTCTCCAGAAAGCTTTGGAGCCCACCAAGCAGGTAGGAAGGGAAGCAGGGGAAAGGGAATACTGATTGCAACTGAGAGCAGCTGCCTTTCCAGACATTGTTTAATGAACACGAGCTCTGCTTTCCAAGTGTACCAAGCTGTGGCCTAATTACCTTGTGGCTTCCTCCTCCTCTGTTGGTGTGTGCTAAACACAGAGTGAAGGCACACTCGGTGTTCTGGCTAGAATGGAGTGTGACTGTCCTGTGTCCCTGTCCTGCAGAGTGGGGAAGCTGTGAAGGAACTTTACAACCAGCTCAGCGAGAAACTGGAGCTCCGCAAGCCCAGCCCAGCTGAAGTGACTGAGACTCCCTCCATGGAGCTGCCCCTGCCCACCGTGCCCACTCCAGCCTCACGCTGAGCTGTGGCTGCAGGGCAGGGCTGAGGGGAGGAGCTGAGCCTGTGCTGCCTTCTGGGTGTCTCTGCCCACGTGGTGGAAACAACAACAAAGCCACTGAAGCCTCTTCAGGAAACACTGCAGTTCACCCAACTCACTGGCTCTGGCTGGGTAGAAAACTGTATGCAGTGCATTGTGAGGTTTACTTTTCTTAAAGATAGCTGAGTGTCTTCTTGTAGATCCACTTAAAATCTGACTGTACATTTAAAAAAAAAAAGAAGAAAATGCATATTTTTAAGCTTAGCATCCTGTGTTTTTAAGCTCTGCTCAGTGAGTGTGGAGCCCTGGTGTGGCTGAGCAGGTGGTGTAGGCTCTTGAGGCTGATCATGGCTCCCTTTGGCCTTGTTCTGCCTCTCGGGGTCTCTGGACAAGCTGCTCAAGAGGAGGAAGAGTCAGAGGAGATGAGCTCCACTGCAACCAGTTCCTGTTTGATGTTCCAACTCTTGTGGCCCATGGTAAGATGTGCTCCACTATCAGGTGTCCAGTGCTGTCACCAACCCAAGCAGCAGTCAGCAGCCTCTTCTCTTTCACAAAGAGAGCCAGAAATTGAACCAGTCTCCCCTTTCCTCCCAGCTTTTCTCCAAAGGAGTAGCTCAAAGTGAGTCCTGGAGCCAGTTACAAAGAGCAAGACTGTGATGTTCCTCAGTGACAGTAAGGGTTGAGTGTAGGTGGAGTGAGATAAAGTTTGTGAAAAAATAGAACTGTAGAAATTTCCTGGGTTGGAAGGGACCTTCAGATCATCCAGTGACAGCCCTTGCCATGGCAGGGACACCTTCCACTGTCCCAGGTGGCTCCAAACCCTGCCCCAACTGGGCTTGGGCACTGCCAGGGATCCAGGGATCCACAGCTGCTCTGGCTACCCTGTGCCAGGGCCTGCCCACCCTCCCAGGGAACAATTCCCAATTCCCAGTATCCCATCCATCCCTGCTCTCTGGCAGTGGGAGCCATTCCCTGTGTCCTCTCACTCCAGGCCCTTGTAAAGAGTCTCTCCATCTTCCTTGAGGGCTCCCTTCAGGCACTGGAAAGTTGCATTTGGGTCACCCAAAGCTTCTCCTCTCCAGGCTGACAGGCCTGTTCTTCATGGTTCACTTGTGTCACTGTTGCTGTTCCACTTCTGCTTTTGCTTCTGCCTCAGCTGGAGTGTGCAGGGTCCTGTTCAGCACCCAGCCACCCTCTGAGGAAAGAGCCTTGTCCTGATTCCCAACCTAAACCTCCTTCCTTTTTTACCCCATCAGCTCTTGTTTCCTGGGGCTTGAGCACTCTGGGTGCCAAGTCATGCTCAGGAGACTCTTCTGTTTCCTGAAGCTGTGTCCAAAAAAACCAAACAAATATGGTAGTTAACTAGAGGGGTGGAACTCCCTCCTCAGTGTTGCTCCCTCCGCCTCTGTGTGGTTTTCTTCCTCCTGAGCTCAGAAATGCTGTGTGGGGGCAGTGACACCCCTCCCTTCACCACCTTGGTGCTTTATTTCTCCTGTGTGATACCCTGTGGGGAGCAGGAAAGGTGGGAGATGTTTATGTTTGACACAGGTGCACTGTCCTGCATCCCACATTTCCTGTGTTCCTCTTGTCTCCCTGCAGCTCCTGGGTCAGGGTTGCCTTTGGGAGCCTCTCAGCACTTCTGATCCTGGATTTGTTGGAAACAGGACCTGGGTGTAACAATTGGGTCTTTCCTGCAGAGTTTTGGTTTCAAACTGTTTAGATTGTCCTGGTAACTTAGACAAAATAACATCCCACTCTGCTGCCAAACCTTGCCCATGAACCTGCTCAGGCCCATGCTCTGTGGTCACTTGAGGTTCCCCAAATCCCAAGGCTAACGTGGTGCTCTCCTGCAGCAGAAATTTGTAATCCAGGATTATTATTTTTTTACTGCTTGGTACAAAGCCCTGTACCTGCAGAACTGTCACACATAATGATGATTTTTCCCAATTTTTTACATCCATGAAGAAACTGAATCCCAGAATATGAACTGACCATTCCCAGTGCTGGTGACAAGTTTGGCTGAGAAGGGCAGAGCTGGGCAGTGGGAGGGGGTGGCTGCCAGTCCGTGCTCTCCTGGCCTGGTGCTGCTCAAGAGTGTGAGAAGAGAGACAATTTCCAGAAAACTATTTTAGTAGTGAATATATTCTGCATCCATGTTTTGGTAGTGAAAACCTGCTTCCATGTTTTCAGATGGGAAAGGTTTCCAGGGATCCAGGGCTATGGGATGCAGGGTTTGGGATTCCAGGGATCCAGGGCTATGGGGTGCAGGGTTTGGGATTCCAGGGATCCAGGAATATGGGGTGCAGGGTCTGGGATTCCAGGGATCCAGGGCTATGGGGTGCAGGGTTTGGAATTCCAGGGATCCAGGGCTATGGGGTGCAGGGTCTGGGATTCCAGGGATCCAGGGCTATGGGGTGCAGGGTTTGGGATTCCAGGGATCCAGGAGTATGGGGTGCAGGGTTTGGGATTCCAGGGATCCAGGGCTGTGGGGTGCAGGGTTTGGGATTCCAGGGATCCAGGAGTATGGAGTGCAGGGTTTGGGATTCCAGGGATCCAGGAGTATGGGGTGCAGGGTTTGGGATTCCAGGGATCCAGGGCTGTGGGGTGCAGGGTTTGGGATTCCAGGGATCCAGGGCTGTGGGGTGCAGGGTTTGGGATTCCAGGGATCCAGGAGTATGGAGTGCAGGGTTTGGGATTCCAGGGATCCAGGAGTATGGGGTGCAGGGTTTGGGATTCCAGGGATCCAGGAGTATTTGGTGCAGGGTTTGGGATTCCAGGGATCCAGGGCTATGGGGTGCAGGGTTTGGGATTCCAGGGATCCAGGGATATGGGGTGCAAGGTCTAGGATTCCAGGGATCCAGGAATATGGGGTGCAGGGTTTGGGATTCCAGGGATCCAGGAGTATGGGGTGCAGGGTCTGGGATTCCAGGGATTCAGGGCTATGGGGTGCAGGGTTTGGGATTCCAGGGATCCAGGAGTATGGGGTGCAGGGTTTGGAATTCCAGGGATCCAGGGCTGTGGGGTGCAGGGTTTGGGATTCCAGGGATTCAGGGCTATGGGGTGCAGTGTTTGGGATTCCAGGGATCCAGGAGTATGGGGTGCAGGGTTTGGGATTCCAGGGATCCAGGGCTATGGGGTGCAGGGTTTGGGATTCCAGGGATCCAGGGCTATGGGGTGCAGGGTTTGGGATTCCAGGAGTATGGGGTGCAGGGTTTGGGATTCCAGGGATCCAGGGCTATGGGGTGCAGTGTTTGGGATTCCAGGGATCCAGGAGTATGGGGTGCAGGGTTTGGGATTCCAGGGATCCAGGAGTATGGGGTGCAGGGTTTGGGATTCCAGGGATCCAGGAGTATGGGGTGCAGGGTCTGGGATTCCAGGGATCCAGGGCTATGGGGTGCAGGGTTTGGGATTCCAGGGATCCAGGGCTATGGGGTGCAGGGTTTGGGATTCCAGGGATCCAGGGCTATGGGGTGCAGGGTGCTGCATGTGCACCGTGCTGGGGTGCAGCACAGTGGCTTTTCCCCGTGCCAAGGCCAGGATAGCCCTTGGTTCTGCTCTGGGGTTCCCTCTCACAGGAGTTCTCTCCATTCTGCTCCCGCAGCTGCTGTTGCAGGGCTGGTGCTGGCCCAGGGCTGGATGAGGGAATTTTTCCACTTTGAGCACAGGCACTGCTGTGGGTGTGCACTAGAGGGTGGTGCAGCCCTGAAATCCTGAAATCCTCCCGGACTGGCACACGGGGAGCTGGAAGCGCTCCCTGCTCACACTTAGAGGTGACAATTTGTCTTTACAGCACGGATGTGATCCCTGTGACACGAACAAACCGTGTGTTCTCTCCAAACCCACTCAGCCTGACTGCTGAGAGAGTTTTTACAAAGAATTCATGTCTGTGGGTTTTCCTGAGGGATCAGAGGAACTCAGTGAGGCTCTTCAGGCTCAGTTGGGCTGTGATTTACAGGATGACAAGAGGTGGGGACCTGACAACTGAAGCCATTGTCAGCATCCTCACACTCCTGAATGCTCCAGAGCACCTGCTCCTCAGCAGAACAGCCTGTTCTGGTGCTGTGGGCACTGCACCTACTGAAAATGGTTGAGATCAATGAACAGGATGTGGTGCAGGTGGCTGGAGGGAAGATGGACATTGAAAGGAGTGTCTGATAAAGGCTGGAGCAGATGCTGCACAGCAGAAAATGAAGTTATCTCTCTCCAAGAGACTTTTCTGGCACAGCTTCTGCAAGATTCAGGCTTTGCAGTCTCCTTTAGGTTAATTCTGGTGAGTTGTGTATGGTGGGGAGTTTGGGTTGTGACTTCTGTAAAAGAGGAGAAGTTCCCCTTATCCAGCTCCTTTGGATGAATGTCTGTATTCAACTTTGGAAGAGTTGCATCTAGCCCAGAAAATGAAGTGACATGAAAAATCTTGTTCTGTCCTGGTTTCAGCTGGGAGACAGGTAATTTTTCTTAGTTATTTAATTACTTTTTCAGTATAATTCAGCCATTTGAGGGCAGAGAACATCCCCGATTTTGCCTGTAGGTGCATTAAAGGTGTTTCAATCTGCTCTAAATGCTATTTGAGCTCTCCTGAGGCTGGGGCTGTCTCAGGAGGTGTGTTTGGAGGTGCCCAGCAGCGGGGCTGTGTGGGGCAGGGCTGTGCCACAGCCTGGACCGGGGTGCTCTGAGTCTCCCTGGAGGCAGGGACAGAGCACACGGGGCTCTCCAGGCTCCCCAGCCTTTATTCCAGTTTGGATGGGTGACACACAGGTGCTGCTCTGTGTTCCCTTTTGTGCAGCAGTGAGAAGCCTGTCCTGGCACAGAACTGCCACTGTTCTCCAGCTGTGTCTGTGGATAGGAGTCTTGATGGAGCAGCTTTGCAGGAGGATGAAGTATTTCTGCACTTTCTGTCCGTGCAGCTCTGGTAGATCCTTCTGTGACCTCTCTGCTCTCTCCACTCTCCATTCTCACCTTAATTTCCTCTCCAGGCTGTTTTGTTAACAAGGACCAAGCTCCCTCCCCATGGCTCTGAACCCCAGGCATGCTCTGGGTGTCCTTCCCAGCGCTCCTCTTCCACCAGGGCCAAGCTCAGCATTAAAAATGAGGCAAATCAGCATCTCAGAGCTTCAGGTGGGTGCAAAACCTGAGTGGAGGGCAGCTCCACCCAGGGTCACTCAGTGCTGAGGACACATCAGACAGGGCTGCTGCCACATGGCTGCTCCAAATCATGGACATCTCTGCATTCCCTGCTCTTCCCCAAGTCCCTTCCCTGTTCTTGCCCTCTGTGGTGCAAAAAGGACCATCAGCAAATTGAGGAGAATCCAGCAGCACGTGGAACCCACACAAAAGATAAGGAGGTCAGTGCAGCTGGAAGGAGAAGTTCACCAAAGCAGCTGAACCATCTGTGTGGGTGGATTTCGGCCTGCTGGACCTGCCAGGGGAGTTTGAGAAGGACTGGAGGCAGTGAAACCTGCTTCCTTTTCTAGCAAAACAATTGCACAAGGGGCAAAGGTGTCTCAGCTGGGCTGACAGAGCTACCTTGGGGTGAGTCTGTGCTCTGTTTCTCCTCACCAGCAGGGTCTGGGCCCAGGATGGGGAATAACATCCCTGGGAGATCACAGCCTGACATCTGCCTGTGTTGGAGAGAGCAGCCCAGGGGTGAGAATCAGGGTCTGTCCTTCTTCAGCAGCTTCTGTGAATGTCATTCTATGGCAAGAAAGTGAGAAAGAATCAGCAGGGTTTGGGTTGGAAGGGGCATTAAATCCCACCCAGTGCCACCCCTGCCATGGCAGGGACACCTCCCACTGTCCCAGGCTGCTCCAGCCCTGTCCAGCCTGGCCTTGGGCACTGCCAGGGATCCAGGGGCAGCCACAGCTGCTCTGGGCACCTGTGCCAGGGCCTGCCCACCCTCAGATATTCCTGTGGTCATTCCTGTAACCAGCCCTCCAGCCTGAGCCAGAATAAACCATGCTGCTTCTTGTGCCATTGTCATAAAAAACCAGTCCAGGGCTCAAGAGACAATTGTTATTGTAGTTTTAATATTAATTTTTTTTTTTTTTCCCTCAGGCCAGCATCAATTTGCTGTGCCAAAGCTGAGTTGCCTGATGAGGGTTAACAGAACAAAGTGGTAAAATGTGTACAAAATCCTGGTAATGAATCATTACCAATCTGATACAAAGCAACCCAGTGATTAGAATGCAGTTTCATATTACCACTTTTTCAGGCACAGTTGTAGGTAGAAGCAAATAAATACCCTCAGAAGAAACGTGTCTCATAGCATCTGTTCTTTCTTCTGTTAATTATTGACTCATGTGAGCCTGTGGAAGGAGCTGACAGATTCTGCAAAGCCCCTTGTTCTTTTTAACTCTGAAACTCCATTTTCCTCTCTGCTCTGCAGGCTGAGAGCTGCTCTGGCAGTTTGTGTCCCTCTCCTCTCTGCCTCCAGACATGGAAGGAAGGGAACCCTGGTGTGCTGAGAGGGCAAAGAGAGCTGTGGCTGCAGTGCTTTATTCCCCTGAGCTCACACCTTGGTCAAGGTGTCATTGGTGACAAGTGAAACCAAATCTGAGTGCCAGCAGCAACAAAACCTCAGCTCCAGTGGGTCACAGGCAGGTTTGTTCCCAGCCCACCTTCTCCAAACCAGCACCGTGGTCTCTGCTCATCTCCACTGAATAATCACAGAATTGCAGAGGGATTTTTACAGGTTCCTTGGAGAGCAGCCAAAGGGCAAGGGAGGGAATCTGTTTTCCATCTCACCTACACCCAGCAGAACAACATCCATGGACTTTGGCTGTGGGGATGCAGGAAACAGCCCTGCCACCAACAGAGCCCTGCCTGGGGGATTTGGGGACACCAGGACCTGCAATCCACCTTGGCCAGTGCTGTGCCTGAGCAGAGGACTTGCACTTGCAGGTGTTTGTGGCATGACTCTGTGTGTGTGGGGGTCACTGGACCTTTTTGGATGCCACAGGAATTTTGGGCCATGACCTCGTGGCCTCTTGCAGGAGCTCCTTGTCCTGATGTTTCAGTTTGACCTGTGTGGGAGGTTTGGTGTTTCCAAAACTGGTCTACCCTGGTAGCTGGAGGGATGCTGCAGCCTTGGGCTCCAAAAGGGAAATGCAGATCATTGTCTATGCAATGAAACCCAGGAATTCCTTTTAAAAAGCCAAAAATTGCAGCAAGGTTTAGGTCAAGCCTGATTAACTGTAAAAAAAACCAAAACCAACCAAACAAACAAAAAAACCCCACAAAAAAACAAACAACAACAAAAAAACCCCAAAAAAACCCAAAAAAACCCCAAACCAACCACTTATTGCTACCTTTTGGTGATGCACCCTGGGGACTGTGAGAGTTCTGGGTCAATGGTGAGCCTTAGGAAGGTGGGTTTTCCCGTTTTTTAGTCAGCCACACCACATTCCAAGTGGAAGGATGGGATGATGGATGCTTCCCAGGAGCCTGGAGGAATGTGACTGTTGGTGTTGCAGAGTGCCCTTGGGGCTGCAATGAATATAAATATTAACTGGCACCTACCACTTCTGGTTCTTAAAATCTCTTTAGGAGTAAAGAGGCTTAGATTGACAGCCAGACTGAGGGAAACAGGCCCTGGGGAGCAGAGGGACACAGTCCTGTTCCTCAGGGCCTTTGCCCAAACAGGGAGAATGCTGCAGCAGCTGGGCTTGCAAGGGTGAAGGGCTGCTGACTACTCAGTTATTCTGGCTTTTCATTTCAGCCCAACCGGCTGGACTGAACCTTGGACAAAAGGCTTGGCCTCATGTCCACCCTGGTTTTACAAAGGAATTTCAAACCTGCCCTGGCTGCTGCTTAGGAATGAGATGTTGTCATTCATTGCTGAGGAGCTCAGCTGCATCCCTTCTGTGTCTGCTTCAGGCTTCTCCTTGCATGGCTTTGTGCCCCCCCAGCACTGGGGCAGACTGCTTTGTACACAAAGTTTGCTTTTCATTCCTGCTCTCCAAAGCCTGCCTGAGTTCCAGGCCCCTGACACCACCCAGGTCCTGCTTCCCTGCACTTCAGCTGGGGCTTTTCTCCTTTCCCACAGCCCCAGCCGGGTTCCAGCAGCTCGTGGGGCTGTCACTGCTGTGCAGGCAGCAGCAGGGACAGGGTGAGGAGTGCTGGCTCTTCATTAAAGCCCTTTGCAGAGCAGTGGAGAGCTGGGGAGCAGCTCAAGGCTCTGGCCTGAGCTCTGTTTGGTGCCTGTGTTATGTGATAATGCTGTACACACATTTTATTGGCTTATCTCTGGGTACTGATGGTTATCAAACAGGGCAAGAGCCCAGCTGTTAATTGCTCCCAGCCCTTAGGAATCCACAGGGAGTTTGCAGACTGCTGCTGGGCTCTGCTGACAGTGGTTGGACACATGAAGGATCCTCACAGGTCCCTCTGCTCCCACCAGACTTCAGGAGAACACCGAGGCTGTGCCCTTGGGCTGAATTGTGGAATCACAGAATCCCAGACTGGTTTGGGTTAAAAGGGACCTTAAAACTCATCCCATCCCACCCCTGCCATGGCAGGGACACCTCCCACTGTCCCAGGTGCTCCCAGCCCTGTCCAGCCTGGCCTTGGGCACTGCCAGGGATCCAGGGGCAGCCACAGCTGCTCTGGGCACCTGTGCCAGGGTCACCCACCCTCCCAGGGAACAATTCCTTCCTAACACCTCATCTAAATCTACCTTCAGGCTGAAACACCAACATACCAGGGCTCCCCACTGCTGTGAGGGGGGTCCTGTACCCCCTTTACCCCATGGCCACCACAGGGGTCCCTCAGCAGCACCCTGCCCTCCCAAACTGGTCATTAATCACTCTAAAATCTACCTTTTTTTAACTCATTTGTCCAAGAACTTACTGCTTGTGGCTAGTCACAGTTTGGGAATCAGCTGCCGTGCTCTCAGCTCACAAATCGTTGGCTTTTCTACTTTATGTAGTATTAAGTATTATTTTTGTTCAGATGCTGGAGCATCTCGTACAAATCTGGTGAGTTGTTGGAGTTATTCTGCTGCTCCTGCCCTGGTAACGTCTCTCCCTGTGGGAAAATCTTCTCTCCCCTGGAACAAAGGAGTCACGTTGGGTTTACTCATCAAAAATTGCATATGTATAAAATATCAGTGTTGTACTTGGTCTCCAAGCCCCCACCACGTCTGACTCGTGCCATACATCAGAACCCATCACCTGCAGCCTGGCAACTCTCTGCATTGCCATGGGAACAGCTCCACTATCCTTTCGTGGAGAACCTCAAATATCCCCATTTTCTGAGCTGCCAGAACACCTCCAGTCCTGGCTGCTTTCATTCACTGGCTCACTCCCGATTTAGAGAGTTACTCAGCACTTCTGGGCTCATCAGGAGTTGGCTGAGGGAAAGTCCCTCAGCACTTGGGAGGTGCACGTTTGTCTGGGGCAGTGATGCTGCCCTTGGGTTGATTTCATGTGCAGATCTATCATGGAATTAGCATTCCCCAATGTGTGTTAAATTGGTGCTCAATAGAAAATTATCAGAGCCCTGATAACACACTTGTCTGTGCTTACACACCCAAGGGTAAAAGTTTCTGAGGAACCTCTGACCTGGGGTGGGTGAGGTGTGCTGGGTTAGGTGGGCAGCTCCTTCCCCGTGGTGGGTTTGTGGTGGGAGGGTTGTGATGTGTTTGTCACACCTGAATTACACTGCCCAGCTCTCCCTGTCCGTGCAGGAGCTGTGGGATGGAAGATCCTGGGGGTGCCTGGGTCTGCCCCTCCTCAGTACCCCCTTTTCTGCAGTTGGCACAGCTCCATTGGGCACAGGTTTGGTTCTGGATAACCATAAACAGTTATTTGAGTGCTTATTTTTTCACTTATGGAAATATTGCGCTGGAAAAATGTGAATTTTGAGTAAGATGGTTTTAAAAACAATTACTGGGGGAGCATTTTTTTTTTTTTTTTGTTCATACAAGTGTCATAACAAGACACTTTGTGCTTTTATCCTGCTAGAAACTCCAGGCACAGATATTGCATCGTGTCCATGAAGGAAAAAAGGGAGAGGCTGAGGGCATCTCAGGGTGTTCAGATCCTGGCACAGGCTGCCCAGAGCAGCTGTGGACGCCCCTGGATCCCTGGAAGTGTCCAAGGCCAGGCTGGATGGGCCTTGGAGCCACCTGGGATAGTGGAAGGTGTCCCTGCCCATGGCAGGGGTGGAAGAAGATGAATTTTAAGGTCTCCCAACCCAAACCAGTCTGGGATTCTGTGATCTGGTGACACAACCAGATGTCAGCTGGATCCTCCGCTCTAAGGGAAGGAGGTCAAGGGGCTGTGGTTTGGGGAGCCTGGATGCTGTGGCCACCGCTTTCCTGCACATCAGGAGCCTCTCAGAGCCTCCCACCAGGGATAACAGCGAGGAAAACAAAACAAGAGAGTGAGAAAACAGCAGGAGAAAAAACAAATTCTCCGCTGCAAAACACTCAGTAACACTCCTAAAGAAGATTGGCTGGGTGCAGCCCCAGATCCTGAGGCACTGGGAAGAGGCAGCTCGGAGGGTCCCCGGGCACTGCCGGGGGTTTGATTTGTGCCCGGCACGGCAGCCGAGCCTCCCTCCAGGTGCGAGAGGAGCGGCTGCTCCTGCGGGCAGGGTGGGCACAGCGAGAGCCAGGGGGGCTCCGGGGGCTGGACGGGCTGCGGGGGCTGGATGTGCCCCGGGATGTGCCCCAGCCCGCTCCGGGGGATGAACGTGACCCGGCTGCGGGGGATGGATGTGCCTCGGCTCCAGGGCTGGATGTGCCCATCTCCGGGGTCTGGATGTGCCCCGGCTCCGGGGCTGGATGTGCCCCGGGGGTTGGATGTGCCCCAGCTCCAGGGCTGGATGTGCCCCAGCTCCGGGGGATGGATGTGCCCCGGCTCCAGGGCTGGACGTGCTCCGGTGGTTGGATGTGCCCCGGCTCCGGGGGATGGATGTGCCCCAGCTCCGGGGGTTGGATGTGCCCCAGCCCGCGGGCTGGATGTGCCCCGGCTCCAGGGCTGGATGTGCCCCAGCCCGCGGGGGTTGGATGTGCCCCGGCTCCAGGGCTGGATGTGCCCCAGCTCCGGGGGTTGGATGTGCCCCGGGATGTGCCCCAGCTCTGGGGTTGGATGTGCCCCAGCCCGCGGGGGCTGGATGTGCCCCGGCTCCAGGGTTGGATGTGCCCCGGGATGTGCCCGGCTCCGGGGGCTGGATGTGCTCCGGGGGCTGAACGTGCCCCAGCCCGCGGGGGGAGCGGTCGGGGCTGTGCCTGCGCCGCTGCAGCGGGCTCGGATCCCCCGGGGCTTTCTCCAGCGCTCCCTCAGCCCGCACGGAGCTCAGCCCGCTCCCAGCGCATCCTTGCGGCTCCCCCCAGCCCCGGCCGCAGCCCCGGCCCGCCCCGAGCCCATGGCACCTGCACCCCATGGAGCAGACCCCGAGGTGCCGCGAATGGATCCCAGAATTCTCATTTTCCTTCTCTACGTGATGATCCTGCACGAGCTGGTGAGCGGCTGGATGCAGTACCAGAAGCAGATGGCCAAGCCCAAGAAGCAGGCGGGGCCGGTGTGGTCCTCCAGGTGAGCTGCGACCGAAGGGGCACATCGGGGATGGTTGGGTGGGGAGGGTTGTTTTTGTGTGCGTCCACCGGTCCTTAGAGCTGTGTCTGTGTCTGTCTCATCTGCTGGGCATTATGCACTGAGGGGGGAATTAAGGTCTGTTAATCCTTTGAGCCTGCATTGTCTGAGCATCCCGTGCATTTGACACACTTGCAGATAAACATGCCTGTCGTTTGTCTGGGGCTTTTTTTGGGATTTTTTCCCAGTGGAAATGTGCTGTAACTCAGCATATTTGCTGTGACTCAGGTTCCAAATCACCAGACCTAAGAGAGAAAAATGTGGGTAGCACAAGGAGCTACGCTTCATGCATGATATTCATCAATGAGGCACAAACCTCCAGAGACTGCTTGCAATCAGAGTATTTCATGTTAAATCACTACTGTGCATGTCACTATCTCTCCGTCTCCTCCCACTCCCTGGGCTGTGCCCACTACACCAATCCCTTGTTTTCTGCCCAACAACAAAAACGAGCTGGAGAAATAAGGGCAATTAATGAAAAATGCTGCATAGCTTTAAAATTCAAATCTGTTCATGCAAACATTATTTACATGCTGTGCACATGTAACAGTGTTTGGACATCAGCTATTCCTTATCTTCCATCAGCCCTGGGATTAGGGAATCACACCCCAAAATCCACCTCCTGCCAGATCTCAGGCCGTGGCACAACAGCCCCTCAGAGCTTTGGACCTAAAAATGTGCCCGTGACCCAGTTTGCTCCAGGTCTGGCTGCTGGAGCTCGAGTGCACAGAGCTCTCAGCTCAGTCCTTATCCTAATCCTCTGATGTGCCTCATTCCCAGCCACAATTCCAGCCTGCTGTGCCTGGTGCTGCACAAACCAACCCAGAGGTGGCTCCATGGATGGCACCCCAGGGAAAGCAGTGCTGTGAGGATGCCCCCATGGCTCGCTGGAAATCAGCAGCTCCCAGCCCCTTCACCCACAGCTCAGGAATACAATCCCTGGCTGGATTTCCAGACCAGCAGAGCTCAGCTGCACCTTGTGCAAGTGAAATTATCAGCACTGGAACACTGCCACGGGTGGAGACAGCACAGAAATAGCTTGAAAGGGATGGGGCTGGCTGGGTTCTGATCGAGGTCAGAGGCAGATTTCCTCTCTGTCTCCAAGGCAGAGTGCAGGGAGGAACTGGGACACAACTTGCACTGAGATGGGGGCACCCTGATGCCAGAGAGAAAACCTAATGGAGTTATTTGGGTTACTTGAAGCCACCAAACAACTTGCATCAAGCAGCTGGAATAACGTTGCAAGACTGGGGGTTTTTAAAGAGAATTAGGTACCCCATCAAAACCAAAAATCCCCAAGAGCTGCCACCTCACCCGGCCTTGTTTTGGGATGTGGGACCACGCTGGATGGTCTGTGCAGGGCTCCACATCCTGGAGACATCCTGGGGGCATCCCACCCTCTCCATTGGAGCTGGGTGTGCAGCCCACCCTGCTGTCACAGCCTGCTCCTGCTGCTCCTCCAGCTGCCCCCAGCTTGGGAAGCAGAGCCACCAGGTCTGTGTGGATCACCTGGATAATTCACAGAATGCACCATAAGCAGGTGAAGCTCTGTGACCCAGAGAACTGCAGAATCACAGGAGGAACTGGGATCCTTGTAGTGGGATTTGGGCTGTCCCTGTGGGCTCGCTGGTTCTGGCATAGCCTGGTCTCACACACTCCTGCTGCAATAATGTGAGGTGTTCTTGACTGGCGAGCCCACGAGGGTTCCAGTGCCCAGAGAGCACAGCTGGAACCAGATGTTCATCCTTCACTTTGGTCCTGGGCTCAGACAGTGCTCAGGAACAGCTGCCACATCTCCAGCCTGACTGTCCATGGAGCTCAAGCAGTGGGGAAAAGCTTCCTCATGCCTTGCACCGGGCCAGGACCAGCACAGCACCTGCTCCAGTGCGAGAACAGGGAGCTGGGACACCCATCCCATCCCATCCCATCCCATCCCATCCCATCCCATCCCATCCCATCCCATCCCATCCCATCCCATCCCATCCCATCCCATCCCATCCCATCCCATCCCATCCCATCCCATCCCATCCCATCCCATCCCATCCCATCCCATCCCATCCCATCCCATCCCATCCCATCCCAGCCCAGCCCAGCCCAGCCCAGCCCAGCCCAGCCCAGCCCAGCCCATCCCATCCCATCCCAGCCCATCCCATCCCATCCCATCCCATCCCATCCCAGCCCAGCCCAGCCCATCCCATCCCAGCCCATCCCATCCCATCCCAGTGGCAGTGCAGCCTCGGCTGGGCTGGTGCCATCTCCAGCCAGGAGGGGCTGGTGTGCTCCGGGACTCAAGGGTTATAGGATTTTAGGAAGGATTTGCAGAACTGCCAAGGCAGCCCCTCAGAACCTTCCTGGAAGAGTTTAACCCTGAGGTAAGAGCGAGGTGGAGCCCCTTGGATGGGCTGGCTGGGAGGGCACTGTGTCCCAGCACAGCCTGGAGCTGGGCCAGCTGGGGAGGTGAGGCTCCATCTCCTGCCCCTGGGCTGAGTGCCACCTCCCCAGCCTGGTGAAGGTAATTAACATCAAAACCAATGAGGGAATCCAGTTATAAACAGCGAGCTAATTAGGAATTAGGACAGGAGGGTGCTCTCTCTCGAGTGTAGCCTCAGCCCAGGCAGATTTCAGGGCTCTTCCTCCTCTCGTGGCTGCTGAATAGTAGCAGGCTCTGTTGGGAGGCAGCTTTTTCTCACATTCACAGCTTTTCCAGAGCTCGTCTTCCTCCGCTCCTGGAGTGGCTGGCGGCTCCTCCGCCCCTGCTCCATTCACCAGCCTCTCCCGGCACAGCCCCGTCCCTGCTCGCCCCTCCTGCAGTGGAACCCACCCAGAATCCCGGGCTGGGCTGGGTGGGGAGGGGCTGCAAAGATCATTTCACTGCCCCCCACAGTGTCACTGTCCCAGGCTGCTCCCAGCCCTGTCCAGCCTGGCCTTGGGCACTGCCAGGGATCCAGGGGGGCACCCTGTGCCAGGGCCTGCCCACCCTCCCAGGGAACAATTCCCAATTCCCAATCTCCCATCCATCCCTGCCCTCTGGCAGTGGGAGCCATTCCCTGTGTCCTGTCCCTCCATCCCCTGTCCCCAGTCCCTCTCCAGCTCTCCTGGAGCCCCTTCAGGCCCTGGAAGGGCTCTGAGCTCTCCCTGGAGCTTCTCCTCTCCAGCTGAGCACCCCCAGCTCCCAGCCTGGCTCCAGAGCAGAGGGGCTCCAGCCCTGGAGCAGCTCCGTGGCCTCCTCTGGACAATGTTTATTGATGAAGCCGCTGGGGATCACAGGACAAGTGACTGAGCAGGATCTAGGAAGGAGAGAGGTCTCTGATCACCAGAGATCACCATGGGCAGCCCTTTTGGCAGGAATGGGAATGGGCTGTGACACCCCATGTGAATATCACCCCAAATTCCAACAGACCCTGCAGTGCCCACATCACCCTCTGCACTGGCAGCACAAGGTGCACGTCTGCTGTGCCAGTCTTTTGGCAGCTTTGCCAATCTAGATAGGAACCTGAGGGTGTTAGCCAGGGCACAGTGCCCAGGGGGAGGAGAAATGCTCAGGGCAAGCGGGTCTGAGTGTTCAGCCATCCCAGAGGGGCTCCAGGTGAACAGAAACCCACTGCTCCTGTGCTCTGTGGCACTGTCCCATCTGCATGTGGGGTGGTGAATCGTGGTGTCCTTGGTTCATGGAATGTTGGTTCACCCCCAGATCACCCCCTGAGAGAACCCAGGGTGGCAAAAATCCCAAAGAAGTGTCAGGAGTGCACATTGTTTGGTTTAGTGGTCTTGAGGAAAGCTACTCAGAGATCCTGGAGCTTCTGAAGGGGATTTATTACTGTGGCCCCTGGCCAGAGGGGATGGTCCTGGGGGCTCTGAGTATTTGTGGGGTTTATGGGGTTCTGTTTAGGAGGTTCTAAGCTGCACCTGTAGTTCAGCAGCTCTTTCCAAGACCTCCAGGAGCTGGGGCAGGGAAGGTTCCCATCACCCAGCAGGGGCACAGCCCTGGGAGAGGCTCAGCCCCGAATCTCTGCCCACCCTGAGCCGGGGCAGGATCCAGCACTCCATCCCTCCACAGCAATGGTGCAGAACCAAAACCCCCTGTCCTTTTAGGAGCCCCCATGGGGTGCAGGTGTGCCCCAGGCAGTAACGATGTCTGTGGGGACGCTGGACTCCAGGATGGTTTGGGTGGATGGAGACGAGAGATCTCTGGAGGCTGCCCTTAGAATATCTGGTTTATTAGAGAGGGTGAAAGGCCCTGCTTGGGGTCACCAGACCTGACCCGTGGCAGGCCTGAGGGCGTGGGGGAAGGGAGAGGCAAGGGGTAGAGGGAGATAAGAGAGGATCCCAAGAGGATGTTCAGGAGAGGGGCAGTTCCAAGAGAAGGGAAGTTCCAAGAGAGCGTCTGGCTCCTCAGGGACTCCTGGTCAGGGGCTTCAAGGTGGGCTGGAACAAGACTCAGGCCAATGGGGTCACAGACTCCTGATGCTTCAGGGGAGGGTTACAGGTGTGGGACGAACCATACATTGGGGTGAGATCCAACAGTCCATTTGACCCTTGGACCTGCCTGTAGGTAAGGGCATTGTTCAACCAGAAGGGGGATTGTCTTCATCCTGGCTGTGCTATTGTGTTCTACTTGTGCAGTGACTAAGGTTTGGTATCTCAAAACTTGTTACTATCTCAATCTCTGTAGTTTCTAAACCTTTTGCCAGGCAGTCATATTTATATCATATATAATCATATTATATCTTCCCCAACAATGTCTTCTTGCCCTGTTCCTCAGCAGCAGCACCCCCAGGGCAGCCCCCTCCGCCTTCTGCCGGCCGCTGGTGCACTCGGTGCGCAGGGAGCGGCACCGGGACTGGAGGAAGCCGGGCAGGATCATCCGCAAAGCCTGAGCAGGAGCTGCTGGGGGCGTGGGGAGGCTGCTGAGGCAGAGACAGCCCCCTCGGCTCTGCAGCACCCCCTCACCGAGAGCATCCTCCAGGGATCTGCGTCCTGCATCCTCCCGGGCATCCATCCCTGCCTGCGGAGCAGCCACACGGAGCAGGGACAGCCCGAGCTGGGACGAGGATTTACCACCCAACACCATGAAGTGACTTTTCTTTCTTCTTCCTGCTATAAATGAAAATTTGTCCAGCCAAATTAATATGAAAAAATAAAATATTTATTTGCAATCAAATTCTATCTAGCCAGCCACAAGGAAAGAACAGAGCAGGGGTTTCTCCTGGTGAGCTGTACCTTCTTACTTGTAAATCAGTTTCTAATACACACCCAGTCTCACCTGTGAGGGTTGGGGGGACTCCTAATACAAACATGTATACTCCAACAAATATTCAATATCACATATATCATACTAGAGATGGCGCAAATTATATCTACTACACATAACATTCCCCAAGGGCTGAGTGGATGGAGAGCAGATTTCCCAGGGGAAGATGGAATTTGCAGGGAGTGCAGGAGTCTACCTGGGAAGACTCCCAATGGTTTCAGGCTCCTCTTCTCCCACTCCAGGACTGCGTGGCAGGAGCATTTCCCCAAGTGGCTGAAAAAGCTTCAGTGTCCAGTTTGCCACCACTCCCAGGAGGAGCTGCCTCCCCTGGGACACCCAGAAGTCACAGCACTTTGGGAATGCTGGCTCCCTGCTAAGTCTCATGCACAATTATTTTCTGCTTTTCCCCACCTTTGTTAAATGAATTGCTCCAGGGAAGAGGAGGGAAAATGTCCTGAACCTGTGACTCAGAGTTATGTCACCAAATGCAATTTACTGCAATGCCCTTGTAATTAGCATTTTTGGAGCCTTCCCAGCAGCTGAGGCAAATAAATGTTAAGAGCCACTTTCTAATGAGCAGATAGGTGGGGAAGGAACACAGTAATGCTCTTTAAACTCTGCTGTTGAGGCATAAAATCAGATTTTTGAGGCACAAGTCAGTGGTGCACCCTGCAGCCCAGAGAGCTGGAATCGTGGAGCATGGAAAGATTCTGACACTGGGCTCTAACAGCAGCTGCCCATGGCAAAACTGCTCCTTATTTGCTGAACATAATGTTTGGCCCAAACACAGCCTGTTTTCCTCGTTGCCAACCATTTGTGAGCCTGACTCAGGCTCAGACACATTATCCAGAAGCAGATAGGAAGGGGAGTCGGAATAGATTATGCATTCATTATCCAGAAGTAGCCATCAGATACATTTGCACATTTGTCTGCTGCTCAGTTGTTTGCAAATCGTTCCTGGTGGTTGATGCTGTGTTTGTTCAGTCACCCAGGGCTGGAAGTTCCCAATCCTGTCTCCCAGGCAGGCTGGATCAGTGACTTGGATGTAAATCTCTGCTTTCACCTACAGGAGATGAAGTTTCTACCTTGAAGTTCATGCCTTGTGTTGAGATTTGAAAAAGGGGGCAGAAACAGCTGTGACAGTTTCTGCACATTTCAAAGCATAAATTCTGTAAAATTATGAAATTGCATTTAAAAAAGATTGTGAAATTCAGCATAAAACCTGAAATTGTGCCTCAGCTCTGGGACACTCTGGGTGTTCCCTTGTCCTGATCCATGCAGGTACAAGTGAGAGCAGCAGATGGAGATATCAGGAGGGGAAAAACTCAGGAGGTGTTCCTGTGTGCTGGGGAGTTTGCTGTCCAGGAGTTGAGTGTGTCTGGGGGATGTTCTCCCCACTCTTCTGCCAGAGCCTGGGTGAGTTTGGGAGCTCTGGCTGTGGAAAAAGGGTTTGCATTAATTCCTGCAGTGGGGCAGGGTAGGGCTGGCCCCAGGACCACGCTGGGCTCCCGGCCCAACAGGACAGACAGCCTGGGCAGGGACAGAGAGATGCACCTTTAAGGAAGGTGAGGGGCCAGGGCTGCCTTGCCCTGATGATCACATGCTGGTTTTATCCCTGTAAATGTAATATTGTTTACTCCCAATAAACTCTTTTACATACATAGGACTCAGACTGTCTCTGTTCTCATTCAGCCCTTCTGTCTCTGCTGGTTTTGCCTTTCCCAGCCTGAGACCCAGTGGAGGTGTTGGCTGGAATCTGGGGGTAACCCAGTATGGATAAAAGCTGAATTTACACTACAAATGTTCATGTCTCATCCTTTATGCAGAGGAACCCAGGACTGCCAGCCAGAGCCTGGTTTCGGATGGTTGTAGGTTTGTTTGGGTTTTTTTTAATATCCAGGTCACTCTGCAGCTCTGTTGGAGAAAGTCCTGCCCAAGTTCAGAATCTGTGGGTATTGATGATCCCGAGATTGTAGAAAGTCTCTGTCTGTCAGCCCCGCTGCCAAAGCAGAAACCATAATTGGTCTGTGCTGGTTTCAAGGTTGTTTATTCTGTTTATCTCTAACATGTTCTGCTGCCCTGCCGCAGCTCTGTCCTGCAGGGCAGCGTGTGGGGCTCTGCCCTCAGTGGGATGGTACAAACATTAAATACCACAAACTACCTGTGCTGGATTTACAATAACGTGCCAATATCTGTCACCTACGTTGGACAGTGTGTCCCCAGCCTGAACCAACAGAAAAATGCCAACACTGCAGTGAAACATGGAGGGCATGAAGAAGGAGAAAAAGGACAAGACACACCCAATTTCCTCCATCTTGTCCCCTTTGGACCCCTAATCCAGAATCCTAAAATTTTACTTTTGCACCCGTGCCACACTTAATTATTACTTATATCAAACACTCAGAGCTCGTAATTCATCCTGTAAGATTGAAAACTCTTTTCCATGGACAGAGATCACAGCCAGTGTCTCTGGGGGCTCTGTCCAGGGGGGGTCCTGACCCCTGCCAGGGTCCCAGAGCTGCCAGGGCAGCCAGAGGGAAGCCCTGGATTCCCACACCCAAGGAACATGCCCTGGGGTGGCAGCTGGTGATGGTGGAGAGCCCAGGACCCGTCAGTCTGCAGTGGTGTGGAGCCAGAGCCCTGAGGGAGTGGTGAAACCCAAAGCTGGGTGCAGATCCTGTAAGGACTCACCTTCCCCATGGCATTTGGGCTGACCAGGGTGAGGAGGACACAGCCAGGGGTGGCCAGTGGGCACCTGTCTGTACCCACTGAGGGCTTTGGGCCTGGCCCTGCGCCCCTCAGCACCCCTGGACACATTTCCCCCGTGACTCCTCTGCCAGGACAGGCTGTGCTGTGGTGTCACAATACACAAGGAATGCCTCTGGACAGGGATTCCCAAAATCCCCCTCATGTGCTGTAACCAGCAGTGCCTCTGACCCAAAACCAGCACAGCCACTGCACTGAGCTGGGATATTTGGTCCAAAGGAAGGCACAGGCCCAAAACACCCCAAAACCCCAAGAACCAGCACTTTATGGAGGTGCAGGTCACAATGAGTATCTTCCCCTGAAGGGAACAGGGGAAGTTGTCTGGTGTGGCTTCAGCTGGGGCACGAGGCTGTGGGGGCTGTTGGCTCTGCTCAAAATAGACTCTGTGGGCTGCACCCTAAGCCACATTTCTGTCAGAAACTTCCCTTTTAGCTCGAATTTCAGTTTGCAGCCCTGTCACAGTGAGGCAGTGAAAGCCCCGGTCACCCTGGAGCTGCTCACAGGAGAGCTCAGGGAGGCTTTAAATCACCAAGTTTGGACCATCCATGGACTGACCTTCCTGCAGGGGCTCTTTCCACCAGGTCCCAAAGAGTTCATTGGGAATGAGCATCAGGATTTCACTCTCTGGGCTTTCACCCTCAGCTGTGGATGTGTCCTGCCTTGCAGAGCAGAGTTGGTGTCAATGAAGGTGGAGGCAGTTTCACAGGTTGGGCTTGGATCTGCTGGAGTCCAGACACTGGAGATCATCTCCTGAACATCTCAGCAAAGCCCTCTCAGGATTTCCTTTTGCCTAGGAAGACATTTTCAGAAATTCCCATTTCCTGACCCACCACATGGTGCTTGTTTGGGGCATTTGGTGTGACCTGGAGACACAGCCCTGCATCCACAGCTCCTCCTGGGCACGCTGCACCCAAACCTGCTGGGTTTCAGTGCTGCAGCTGAGCTCAGGCCAGGCAACCCCTGTTGGTGTCCAATTCTGCCCTGGAGGGCACAGCTGTCACATTTATTGGTGTCTGCAGTAGCTGCCAGCCCTGACTGCCCAGCTCACCTGGCACTGCCCAGCTCACCTGGCACTGCCCAGCTCACCTGGCACTGCTGCTGTGCACTCACCTGTGGGTGCCTGGGGAGCGAGGTCACCCCAGCAGTTTGGGGAGCGAGGTCACCCCAGCATTTTGGGAAGTGATGCCACCCCAGCCCTGCTGAGCTCTGCCCCCTGGATGTTTCCTCTGTGGCTGGACCCTGCTCTCAGCAGAGCCAAACCCCTTCACCTCCATCCTCAGCTGCGCTCTGCTCCAAGCCCAGAGACTCCTGAGAGTCCCCAAGCCCAGAGGCTTCTGCTTTTGGGGCATTTTGAGCAAAACCCAGCTGCTGCTTCTGCTGCCTGCAGTTCTCTGAGCTGCTGGAGTCTCACTGCTGCAATCTCCCAGGCACTGTACAGCCCCAGAGCCTCCTCCTGCCCATCCCTCCTTGCCTGGGAGTCTGAAGGAGCTGCTGCTGCTCTGCCAGTGCTGCACTGCAGCCTGGCCCTCGTGGGAGGACAGGGTAAGTGTCCCCTGGGGCTCTCTGGGTGCTTTATTCACATTCTGCCTTCACAGGAATTATTTCTGAAGGCAAAGCTTTCCGTGGCTGTCACCCCAACACTGCTGGGGTTTGGAAGGGCTGCAACAGGTGAAGGTTTTTTTTTTTTTTTTTTTTTACATAAAGGGTGAGAAAATCTCTGTCATGCTCAGAGCTGGAGGGCAGGATGTGGGTCTTGATTCCTCCCCTGCACATCCAGATCAGCTCTGATTATGAAATCACAAAATTCCTGACTGGTTTGGGTTGGAAGGGATCTTAAAGCTCCTGTTCCATCCCCTACCATGCGCGGGGACACCTTCCACTGTCCCAGATTGCTCCAAACCCTGCCCAACCTGGCCTTGGACATGTCCAGGGATGGGGCATTTCTTCTGCTGCTCTCCAGGCAAGTTTGTGGCTAATGTTTTGTGTGATTCCCCTCCAAGTTAAACAAAAAGTAGCTTTTTTCTTTTCTGCTTTGCCTTGTTAAATCCCATTTCAAATTCTGTAGTAACTCCAAGGTGTTTTCATCTTACCACTCAAAATTCTTCCTCTCACTCAGAGTACTAAGAAATTATTGCATATATTAAAGCTTGCTTTCTACAGAGTAGGCATTGAAGCCAGGCTATGGCTAGTGGGGGGGAAGATAAAGCCCATGACTTTGGGGATTTTTGTCACCCTCAGCTGGTTGCTGTCACAGTTTTGGGTAGAAAAGCAAGGACACACTTGCTGCCAGCTCTGTGCTGTGGGCTGGGACTCTGCAGCTTTGTGGATGATGGTGCCAAAGGCAGCAACAAAACATTCTCACCAAGCCCTTGATTTAGAAAGGTTCACTTTTTGGGAAGGGCAGTGAAAGAGGAAAGCAGAGGGTTAAAGGCTGCCTGTGTTAGGAGCCACTGTCCTTAGCAAATAATAATCAGCACTGACTGGGCCTCTGGGCCAGACTCTCAGATTTACCAACGTGAGGGTTAAAGGCTACACTGAGGAAATGCCACCCTGTTTCAGCCAGGCTTCAGGAGGCCCTTCTGGGGACAGCTCAGCACCTCCTGAGCTGCTCAGGCCAGTTCTGTCACCATCACCGGGAGCACAAGGAAGGGACAGGCTCATTTCAGGTACCTCTGGCTGCCCAAACCAGGATAGCAAAGGTGCCTCTGTCTGAAAACAGCAGTGTCAAATGCCCTCAGGCTGCTCCCTCCCGGGAATGTGTCCCTTATCCCCGGGAATGTGGTGCAGGGCAGCCTGAGAGCATCATTACACAGAGCCCTGATCCCACAGCAGCCCTGAGCATTTTGGGGAGGTGCTGGGCTGTGCCACAGCGAGCAGCAAAGGGCACAGGGGCCAGGCTGTAAATCCCAGTGCTTAAACACAACCACAGTGTGATTTCAGGATCAGCCACAGGTGACTGTGAGGCTGCCAAGTGGCCAGGGAGGTGTTCCACAGCTGGTGAAGGGGCTGGAAATCTGCTTCCCAAAAAGGGGCAGCTGGTGCTGCTGTGCCAGCCTCATTCCTCACCCTCTGTCCTGCTGCCAGCAGGAGCCTGGCACAGCCTGGTCACCTCGGGGTTATGAGTGCCCTCAGTGCAAAGAGCAGCTTGGAGGATGCTGTGCCCCCAGCCAGCCCCCACACCTGCTGGTTTTGAAACCAAAAGTGTTTGGTTTCAAACACTTTTGGAACCAAAATCAGCTCTTTGATGGTCCTCCCTCAGCAGTGAGTGCCCTTTCTCATTCCTTTGTGGCACAATTGTGCTCTGGGGTAGGGCGGCCTCACCTCCAGTGCTGGGGGCAGTTTGGGGCACCACAAGATAGGAAAGATATTGAAATGTTGTAAGAGAGATGGTGAAGCATCAGAGAGTGTCCAAAGGAGGTGGTGAAAGGCCTTGAGGGGAACTGTCATAGCACAGTGTCCCTGGCCAGGTAATGATTGGCATTGACTCCACGGTTCCAGCAGGCTGATCAATCACCTCATTATAACAAACTTATTAAGAAACCATCACCCTCACAGCCAGTCTGACCTAATTGGTCCTTGATTCCAAACACCATCACCAGTGGCCAATTAAGAAATCACCCTTTGGTAAACAAATCTCCATGGCACATTCCACATGCTCACAACAGCAGGTGCAGCAAGTGGAGATAAGAATTATTTCTTGTTCTGTTCTCTGATCTTCTCCCAGCCTTCCCCAGGACAATGCCTGGGAAAGCTGTGCCTGCAGGAGCTGCTGCCACAGGGAACTCTGTGGGGAGCAGCTGAGGGCACTGAGAGGACACTCATCACAGTCAGAATTTCCTCACCAGAGGAAGAGGAGGGGCAGGCACTGTTCTCTGCTCTGGGACAGGGGCAGGAGCCAGGAACGGCTGGAGCTGGGCCAGGGCAGCTCAGGCTGGAGAGCAGGAAAGGTTCTTCCCCCAGAGGTGCTGGCACTGCCCAGGCTGCCCAGGGAATGGGCACGGCCCCGAGGCTGCCAGAGCTCCAGGAGCCTTTGGCCAGCGCTGCCAGGGATGTCCAGGGTGGGATTTTGGGGGGTCTGGGCAGGGACAGGGCTGGGCTGGGTCATCCTGGTGGGTCCCTCCAGCTCAGGACATTCCATGGTTCTGTGATGTCACGCTGAGCACAGCAGGTGTGATACTGGCACTGACTCCCACAAGTTCTGTATTTGCACATGAAAAACAAGATTTGGCCCCTGGAGCTGCCAGGAGTCCTGTGGAGGCCGAATGCAGAGAAACCAACCTGCTTTGGCCACAGATCCTCAGCATCAGAATCTTTGGGAAGATGATGAATAACATTCCTGGTTCTTTCTCCTGTGTGCTGTGACCTCCTGCGGGCTCTCTGCTGTCCTGGGCCATGTCTTGGCACCTCTGGCATTGAGCCATTGCCCTCAGCATGAGCGGGGTGCTCGCCCTGGCATCGCCCTCCCCTGATTTCTGTGTCTGCTGATGACAGCTCTGGGCAGCTCTGCTGGCTCATTTCACACCTGCTGGGCACCAGCTGAGTGTGAAAGGCCCAGGAGCAAACCCAGACACTCCTGGGAGACCTCATGGGGCACCTGATGGAGATCCAGACCCCGAGGTTCCTCCTCCTGCTCTGTGCCAGAGCTCCTGGGAGCAGCACTGCAGGATTTTGGGGGTTCTCTCTGTTCTCCAGTGCTACTGAGGGGTTGTTCCCGTGGGCAGGGACTCCTGGGCTCTAAGGAAGCTCTGAGCAGACACCTGTACTGGAGGCTGGATCTCCAAATGTGGGACTTTTCACACTGCTGAAAACCCAGACCTCGGTGGATGCGAGGGGTGAGCAGGGGAAGAATTTGTAATTAAAGTCATAAATCATGGGAAAGTCCAGCAAAAATTGCCATGGATGTCCTGCCCGTGAATATTTTGTGTTCTTTCTCTTCCCTCAGGATGAGATTCTGTGCAGGTGTGAATCCAGCACCCTAGCAGAAGGGAAAACCACCCACGTTCAGACCCCTGGTTGTCCCTTGGCCACCCAGAGCAGCTCAGGTTTTAGTGATCCAAACTGTGGGAGAGGAGGGAATGAAATGAGGGCCAGAGCAGGAGGCAGAGAGGAAATGCTCCCTAGGCAAGGCAACAGCTTGGAAGTTGGGGTTAATTTTTAGGATTTGCTGTAAATTCAACCCGTGAGCATGACACAGGATCCACATTTCACTTCTCCATTCCTCAAATCTGTCTGAATTATCCTTCCCCTTTCCATCTTGCCTCTTTCAGTGGAAAACCTGTAGTTAACAGAGAAACTGGGATTTGCTTTTTGGATCAGCAGAGCTGGGCACAGAGACCTGGCTGTGTTCTGGGTTTCTGGAGAATGCTGTTGTGAGAGCTGCTGTGAGAGCATGGGAAGAAGCAATTCCACATCTGCCAAGAGGAGCTGGGCAATTGTTGGGATTTTCATCAAGGTTTTTGTTCCCAGTACCCCATTTTGGGTTTGGGGTCTGCTCTAATGTGACCCTACAAATAACCTGTTTATCCTAGAACCTGGTATTGAGGGCAGGGCAGATAACTGATGGCAGACTTGGTTTCTAACTTGGCTTCTCTGTACTAATTAATTCCTTGATTAATCCCCACCTGCCTGCCTCACTGGGGTTGCTGTGAAGCTTAATTGAATTTGTGTCTCTTATGTACCTGGCAAGCTCAGAGGAAAGGTGTTCCCTGCTGTCAGAACACACTTGTTGGATAACTCCTGTCACCAGCAAGGTGCACCTTGGATCTGGGCTCTTTATTAGGTGAGAAAATACTTTTGGACTAGTGATTTGATGAATAAATCAGAGGACATTTGTATGTATCTGTGGGATAAATTTCTGTCCCTGTGCCCACATTTGCCAAAGTGGCAGAAGAAAAAAACAAAAAAAAACCAAAAAAAAACCAAAAAAAAAAAAAAAAACCCTTCATATTTCAACATTCAGCTGAGCAAGAGATGAGGAGGAACTGAATCAGGATAATCCCTTTTTATTCCACCAGGGAGCATAACTCTAATGATTTTGGTACTAAACACTTCTGCAGGTCAGCAGTCACCTTTTGATTCTTAACTAACTGTTCATTAGGGATTCCCTCGGGACTGACAGCTGTGAAACCCAGACTTGTTCCCAGGTATGGCAAATAAGGAATTAAAACCTATCTAAAGTCCTGCAAGCAGTGGTAGCTCAGGCTACATTTAACCCCCAAAATCTACCCTAAGCACCCTCCAAACCCTGTTGTTCTCCTCAGCTGGAGCAGTTACTCAGCATTTAGTAACTCCAGTAAAATCCTTCCATTTCAGACGTGTTTGATTTAAAGGAGCTTTTGGGAATATGGTCCCTATTCCCTTCAAGGAAAATGGCTTTGAGCTTGTAGTATTTTAAGGTGATTTCTTTATGCCTTTCTGAGATGGATTTATAAGGAATTGATGGATTTCTTGTAAGGAGCATGACCACCCCATTCCTTGGTTCATCCAGATTATTGCTGCTAGTGGGGAATTAGGAGCAGATCCTCCAGCCAGAGCTGAGGGTTTCAGCAGGAAGTTAGGGATGCATTCCCTGCCTTTCCCACAACCCTTCCTGCCCAGAAACATCAGCTATTTGCATATTAACACTGCTAATGAGCGGCTGGGAGGCTTTTGGTGATGTCAGAGCCCGGTGGGCACAGGGGAGGAGGCTGGAGGCTGCTGCCCTGGGGCTGGGGACAGCCCTGGGCACTGGGCTCAGGCTGCTCCCAGGGATGCCAGCGGTGCCAGTCTGGTGTGCTGGGCAGCCCGGGCTGCCAGAGACTCCTGCCCAGCAGGAACGGTGGCCATTTACCCTCATTTTTAGGTGGTGACTTGCAAAGGTGCTTCCTGCTGCTGAGCTGGCAGAGCCTCAGCAGAGCAGGGATGGAAGTGCCCTGCCAAAACTCATCCCAGGCTGGGGGAAATGAATCTGTGGGACACTTTGGAAGTTTAATAGGAGGTTTAAATAGTGTGTATTTGCATGTAAACCTTGAGATAAGAAATACTGACTTAGAAATGCCTCTCAGTTGCCCCATCTCTAGGTCAGAAAAGAGCATAATGTACATATCTATAGCTATATCTATATATATATATAGATAGATATACATATAACACCTGGCTGGCTGCACCCACGGGATGCTGCCCTGCCTGGGGGCTCTTGGGAAACATTTATTCCTTCTCCACAGAGCTGTGGAGGTGGAAGGGACCTCATGAGGCCACCCAGTCCAAACTCCTGCTCAAGCAGGGTCAGCCAGAGAGGATTGTCACGTCCAGGTGGCTTTTGAGCATCTCCAAGGATGGAACATCACCTCCATCACTTCCCTCAGCCTCAGGCAGCACCTGGAAGCTCAGGGTGCCATCAGCTTTGTTGGTGGTTGATGTTCAGGTCAGAGTCCACCAGGACCCCCAGGTTCTTTCCTGCCTTTCCCTGGTCCCTCTCTGAAGCAGAACTTTTTATTTCCTTACTGCTGAGCTTTATAAGATGCCTGCCTCCCCATTTGTGGGAATCCAGAGCTTCCCTCTGGCTGCCCTGGCAGGTCTGGGACCCTGGCAGGGGTCAGGAACCCCCCTGGACAGAGCCCCCAGAGACACTGGCTGTGATCTCTGTCCATGGAAAAGAGTTTTCAATCTTACAGCATGAATTACAAGCTCTGAGTGTTTGATATAAGTAATAATTAAGTGTGGCATGGGTGCAAAAGTAAAATTTTAGGATTCTAGATAAGGGGTCCAAAGGGGACAAGATGAAGGAAATTGGGTGTGTCTTGTCCTTTTTCTCCTTCTCCATGCCCTCCATGTTTCACTGTGGTGTTGGCATTTTTCTGTTGGTTCAGGCTGGGGACACACTGTCCAACGTAGGTGACAGATATTGGCACGTTATTGTAAATCCAGCACAGGTAGTTTGTGGTATTTAATGTTTGTACCATCCCACTGAGGGCAGAGCCCCACACGCTGCCCTGCAGGACAGAGCTGCGGCAGGGCAGCAGAACATGTTAGAGATAAACAGAATAAACAGCCTTGAAACAGCACAGACCAATTATGGCTTCTGCTTTGGCAACGGGGCTGACAGACAGAGACTTTCTACAATCTCGGGATCATCAACACCTCACATTCCAACCCCATTCCCAGCCTGTCCAGGTCCCTCTGGCACATTACCCATCCCTCCCAGTTTGGTGCCAACAGCAAAATATTGTCAAAAGGACCTTCTGCCCCATCATCAAGATCATTAAATGTTAATCAGGACTGGGGCCAGGATTCCTAGGATTGACCCCTGGGATACAGAATCAGTCACTGGCTGCCAACTAAATTTCGTGCCACCCATCACCACTCAGCCCCTCCCCCAGTTCTCAATCCACTCACTCTGCTCCTCCAGCCCCAACAGCTCACACCCCAGCAGTGAGGGCTCCAGATCACCAAATCAGCTTTGCAGTGTTCCAGGGGATAAGCTGCATTTTCAAGTTTATTTTGCACCCAAAACAGCTGGAAAATTGACCTGAGAAAATCTGCAGGTCAGTCAATCATCAAGGGTGACTTGTAGGGAGCAGAGGCTGGAAACTGAAAGGCCACATCCCCTGTGACCTGCCAAGCAGGACCTTGGTGGCTTTTCCTGCTCTGAGCACAAACAAAAGCAGTTTTTAAAGCTCCTGTCCTGGCAAGAGGCCACTCGAGACTGCCAGCACCTCCAGGGCTGCTTGCTGATGAAGGCAGGAGCAGGAGAAGTATTTACAAGATGGATTTGTATGAAAAGGTGCCTTTGGATGTCCCAGGCACGAGTTTTGGTTAAAACCCCCATATTCATAGAAATCTGCCCCACTGGCCTGTGTGCAGCCCCATGCTGAGCTGGCTTGTGTCCCCTGCTGGGGTCCACCCCCCCAAAACCAGCAAAAACCATCCCAAATCCATTTCTGCTGGAAATGGAGTGATCAGTGGCTGCTTTGCACCTCAGTTTACCCCCAGAAAGTCACAATGTTCGTTTGGCCCAGCACCTCCCTGCCCCAAGGGGGTACCAGCCCTTCCAAGCCTCGCCCAGATAAAAAATGATGAGCCAAAAAACCAGTGCCAGCCACGGCCATGAGATTGTCCCCCAGGTCCTCCTGGTTTCTCCTCCTGCTCCTCCTCCAGCCAGCTGGCAAGGGCTCATCCTTGTGCCTCAGTTTCCCTCCCTGCCCTCTGCTGAAGCTCATCCCCCATCCTGAGCAGGGGGAGCTGCCTCGGGGGTTTCTCCCTCTGCTCAGGGGTTGGGGGTGCTGATCCCATCCCGCTGCTGGGGCCGTGGGGGTCTGGCACAGAGGGTGACCACAGCTGGAGCTGGGAGGTGCCCCAGGGTGGGAGCAGCCCTGGCCAGCCCCAGGGTGCTGCTGGAGCCTTGCTGGGAGCACTGGGACCTGCCTGGTAAGGGCCAAACACGGTGTTACCTGGGCTTTCTGCAGAGGTGAGTGATGGGGACAGGGTCACAGGGTGCCCAGGCTGTGCCAGCAGTGCCCCAGGGGACTGGCACTGTCCCAGCAGCAGCTCCAGGTGGTTGCTGAGCTCCCCAGGGCCCCCCAGCACAGACTCTGCTCCGGGCTGTTCTCTGTACAGGTGTGGGAATCCAGGGCTTCCCTCTGGCTGCCCTGGCAGGTCTGGGACCCTGGCAGGGGTCAGGAACCCCCCTGGACAGAGCCCCCAGAGACACTGGCTGTGATCTCTGTCCATGGAAAAGAGCTTTCAATCTTACAGGATGAATTACAAGCTCTGAGTGTTTGATAGAAGTAATAATTAAGTGTGACACGGGTGCAAAAGTAAAATTTTAGGTCTCTAGATAAGGGGTCCAAAGGGGACAAGATGGAGGAAATTGGGTGTGTCTTGTCCTTTTTCCCCTTCTTCATGCCCTCCATGTTTCACTGTGGTGTTGGCATTTTTCTGTTGGTTCAGGCTGGGGACACACTGTCCAACGTAGGTGACAGATATTGGCACGTTATTGTAAATCCAGCACAGGTAGTTTGTGGTATTTAATGTTTGTACCATCCCACTGAGGGCAGAGCCCCACACGCTGCCCTGCAGGACAGAGCTGCGGCAGGGCAGCAGAACATGTTAGAGATAAACAGAATAAACAACCTTGAAACAGCACAGACCAATTATGGCTTCTGCTTTGGCAGCGGGGCTGACAGACAGAGACTTTCTACAATCTCAGAATTATCAATACCTCAGATTCTGACACAAGGGACCCTCTGTCGCCCTCACTGCCACCACCCAGCCTGGTCACTCCAGCCAGGACAGCCCAGTCACTCTTTACTGATTAAATGAGGAGCTGTGTCCTTCTCCTCCCCTCTGCCATGGCAGCACCAGGGCCAGGAGACAGCGCAGCTGTGGACGTGTCCCTGTCCCCAGGCCAAGAGGGACACAGCTCTGCCAGCTGGGGCTGTGTCAGGGCAGGGCTGTCCCCACCGTGCCACTGGCTGGGGACCAGCAGGGAGATCCCAGGGAGTGCCCTGAGGTGACAGTGACATCCGTGTCCCCGGGCTGTGCCAGCACCATTCTGACCCTGCTGCTGCTGCTCTCCAGGCAGCCAGAGCTGCTGAAAATCTGAGCTGCTCGAGGAGGAGTCAGGGTGTCCTGGTGATTTATTTAAAAAATATGGATATTGATCTAGTACCGATATCCAGCTGTGAGGGACAAAAACTCTCTAACAGTTTAAAGTTAGAAAGTGTGTGTTTATTGTGTGTGGGATCTCCCAAATCCACACCACAGCTTCCAGGTGATTACAGAGCCCTTTTATCCATACAAGTATTGAATACCCAAAATACAAATGCATATTCATCATTTTGGTACATCCCATCCCTCACTTTGTATGCTAATCACTTCAAAAGTCATTCAGCAGGCGTGGTTTGTTCCTTGAAATGGGTGGGTGTCCCTTCCATGGGGAGGGGTCCCAAAATGAGGAAGTAAATGAAGTCTTCCTCCTTCTGACCTTTCTGCCTTTTCAATGCCAATATGACAAATGAACTCTTGGTAGAACTCCCATTCCTTGTCTTCAATTGGTTTCAGAACAGAGGAGGCCACAATTGTCTGATGTTCCTAAAAGGTCTTTGTCAGTTCTATATTCTTCATTATAAACCCAGCTAACAAAACATCGTGCTGACAAGCAATCAATTATTAGTTAATTACTAACTCCTAACTTCATCAAGGCCTACTCATTTATTATTATTATTTTAATTAACTCTAGTAAGGCTTATTTCTAACTAAAATCTTAGCTCCTCTAAATCTCTAAATGCCTTAAAGTTTACATTTCACAGGTCTGGAGGAGGCTGGCAGCTGTGGGGAGGGGATGTGGCCCTTCCATGCCCACCCAATGTCCCCGTGTGCCACCAGCCAGAGCAGGGGCAGCTGGAGAGGGCCCAGCACAGGGACTGTGTGCAGGAACCTCTGCCTCAGAGGGGCACAGAAGCACCCCAGGGCTTGCCCAGAGCTGGAACAGACTCCTGCTCCCACAGAACAGTAAATTTGACTTTGCTCTGTGGCTTTTCCTGACTTGCTCTGTGGTCACTTGAGCCAAGAGGGCAGCAGAGCCTTCAGCAGCACCTTGGGTGCAGGATCATACTCTTTTCTGGCCCAGAGATGGCACAACTGAGAGGCATTTTAAAAGCTTTTATTCCATTTTCAGTGTCATGTGAAGGGTGACACAATACAGATGTTATAATTCACACCATCACAATCAGAAGCCAGCTATTTATTAATTACAATACATTATAAGTGTTTCTTGGCCTATCAGTTTTAATCACACTCTGCTGTAAATGCCTTAAAGTCAATCATCATGTCAGCCCATTTAGTCACACTCTGTGAGCCTTCTGTCACGTTTTGAGAATTTTCTACAAATCCATTTTCCACATTGGGCACCTGTAAGGGGACTGAGCCCATCAGGGACGTCCCAGAGCTCCTGGTGCTCCTTGCCAAGGGTAATTAGTGACTTTGCAGCCTGGAAAAATGAAGAGGGGGTGATGGATTTCAGGTGCCCTGGCTGTGTGGGGAGCAGTGCAGGAGCTGGCAGCTGTGCAGATGCAGGTGAGAGGGGAGCAGAGACAAAGCTGCTCCTTGCAAGGGGATTTCACTGCCAGAATTTGGGCAGCTGAAGAGGGAGGTGCTGGAGGGGTGCTTTGCTCCATCCTAGGGGGTAAAACAGGAAAGGGGATGGAGGCATTGACGGCTCCAGCTGCACACAGAGGCTCCCAGGGAGCAGCTCTGGGAATATTGGGGGGTCTCCAGCCTTGCTGGGGTGTTGGACCCCACTGGCCAGGCTGGAGGCTCATATTTGGGGGTGCAGAGGGGGCTGCTGTGCCCCTCAGGGCTCATCAGCCCCACGTCTCTGGTTTGATGTGTTGGGTTTGGCTGCTGAGCCAGGTAAATCCCCAGGATCACTGATGTCCCTGCTCTTGCTGGGCAGCAGATGAGGGGCAGGGGGGATGTGGGGCTGCACCAGCAGCTCACCCCTGTCAGTCTGGGAGAGCACCCCAAGTTTGGGCAGTGGCAGAAGCTGCTTTTGGGGATTGTGTTGGGAGCTCAGGATGAACGTCCAGGGAGGGTGATAATCTGGAGTGGCTGCTGCTGTGGCAGGGACACAAACCTGTGTCAGCTTAATCTCAGCTGGGAAAGGGATGGGGGAACCAGCATGGATGGGGATGCCCTGCTGGAAAGAAAAAAGAATTAAACAAGGCCAAAATGAAGTGCTTAGAGAGTGTTTTCACCCAGAACATGGGATTTTCTAGGGCTCTGATTTGGTTTAAATTCACATTAAAGCCCCACCAAAGGGAGCTTCTGGTTCTACCTTGGTAGGGTCTGGATGAAGCTACAGCCTCTGGAGTTCAGGGTTGAAGCACATCTGGCAGCTTTGCTCTGCAGGAACCTGCCAGAATTTACCTTTCCTTTGTGAAGAGGCCTGCAATAAGCTGGCAGTAAGGTGGTTTTCCCTAGAAAACAAACCTCTTGCCCCCAAAATACCCACCCAGTTGCACCAGAGGCCTCAGACGTGGCCCTCCTCAAAGGAGCTTGTTCTGTGCAGCAAAGGCCAAACCCTGCAAGCTCTAAAGTTGCCTTAAAAGTCCTTAATTCCTTTTTTTACCCTGTAAAAGTCACAGCTCCTGAAATCATGTGATTGCAAGGAGATGACATTACTGAGGAAAGCACAGGGTTTGGGTAAACACTGAGAAAACAAAAACCAGCAGTGAGGAGTCTCCTCCTATTTTCTTGGGAAAAATCCTCTCCTGACTTGGACAAACACTGTGGTGCTGGCCTGGAGGCTCTGCTGGCAGCAGCCAGGGCTCGGTGTGGGCAGGGAGGGAAGTGAAAAAGCTTTGCCTTTGTGTAAGGCTGCAAAATGGGGTTGCCAAACAGGATACAGGCTGGGCGAGGAGGCCGTGGCTGCCCGGGTGCATCCATTGCTGGTGCTGATAATTGTATTTACATTAAAAGGAGTTGATCTTTTTGGTGGTTCACTGCTTGTTTGGACTCTGCTGCTGTGGGAGCTTTGGTGCACTGAGATTTTTTGGTATTCAGTTTTGCTGGAACAAACGCTGCTGGTTAAAATTTGCATGCCAGGATTCTGGCTGGAGCCTGGGGAAGGATGTCACAGGGCAGCAATCACAGAATTATGGAATCATTAAGGCTGGAAAAGACCTTTAAGATCATCAAGTCCAGCTGTGAGCCCAGCACCCCCACTGTTCACCACTAAGCCATGTCCTCAAGAGCAACATTCTCACATTTCTTTGAACACATCCAGGGATGGGTGACTCCATCTGTTCCTTAGGCAGTCTGTGCCAGTGCTTGACAAGCTTTTAAATTATTTTTTTCCCTTAATATCCAACCTCAACCTCCCTTGTGCAACTTTCTTCTCTTTCTATCACTTGTACTTTGCCTGAGACCAAGAGCTGGGTGGGAGCCCATGGGCTCCTGCTCCAGTGTGGGGAGCTCCAGCTCATGTTTCCTCTCTCTGAAAACATTTATTTGCCCCCTGCGAGTCAGAGCCTGCTGGGGCCTTCTCTGCAGAGATTCCAGGGAAATGGGTCCCTTTTGTTGCCCAAGAAACCCTTGTGAGCTGGAGCAGCCCTGCTTTGTGCCCCACAGGCAGCTTTTCCTCCCTGGCTGTCAGTGATCCCAGGGAAGGTTTGGGTGAAATTCAGCCCAGCTGGTCACCTACCCAGTGGGTTTTGTGCTCCTGCTCCTGCCTGTGCTGCTTTTCCTGCCCTGGCAATCAGCCTTTGGCTGGAGGTTGTCCCCTGGCACTTTGGTTTCCTGAGGTTGGGCATGTAGCACATGCACCCTCCTTTTCACCCAGAGTCTTCTCCTGCAGCCTGAAGTGACAGTAAAAGTAAATTCAAATGAAAGCCTGTCAGGGGGAATCTGTTTTGGGTTTATTCTGTCTGTGGGCTGCAGGAGTGGGGCTGCACGAGGATGCTCAGGGCAGCTCTGCTGAGCCCTTTCTGCTGCCTTGAAGCAGAAAAGCCTCACCCTTACAAATGTACACATACCCCTGAAGCTGAAAATAACCTCCAAAATGCTGTTCAGCCTGGAGAAAAGGAGGCTCAGAGTCTTTTCCAACCTCACTGATTCTGTGGTAGTAATTGATACGAGCTTTCTGCAAACAGAGCCTGTGCTGGGAGGGAGCCTGGCCTGCCCTGCAGCTCACACAGGGCAATCCCTGCAGGGAATTCGGGTTCCCAATCCCTGCAGGGGACCTGCCTGGGGGAAGCATTTCAGCTTTACAGGGCTGGTGCTGGGTGCTTTGGTGCCACTGAGTCTGTTTGGGTTGGGACTGTGGCTTTCCCAGGCGGATTCAAATATGACACAACATAATCGTAAACAATGATGTGTATGTGCATGTATATATGTATTTATAGGTCATATATATGTGTATTTATAGGCCATATATGCATATTTATATGCTATATATATATATTTATAGGTCATATATATGTGTATGTATATATGACTTATAAATACACATATATGTATATATGTCATATATATGTATTTATATCTCATATATATGCATATTTATATGACATGTATATATATTTATATACCATATATATGTCTTTATAGGTCATATATATATGTGTATTTATATGTCATATATATGCATATTTATATGGCATGTATATGTATTTATATGCCATAGATATGTATTTAAATGTCATAGATATGTATTTAAATGTCATATATATGTGTATTTATATGTCATATATATGTATTTATATGCCATAGATATGTATTTAAATGTAATATATATGTACTTATATGCCATATATATATTTAAATGTCATATATTTATATGTATTTATATGCCATATATATGTATTTAAATGCCACATATATATGTGTTTATATGCCATATATATATTTATGTGCCATAGATATGTATTTAAATGCCATATATATATGTATTTATATGTGTGTGCACAGAGAAAGGTATGGCAGCACTATTTGAATGAAAGCAAAGCGGTTTGGGTGCAAATCTAAGGAGATTTGCTGTATTTGCTGTTGCCTAAACGTGTTTTAATTGTACAGGAAACTGTCAGTGCAGCAGCTTTGCAGCAAGGTGTAAAAGCGGGTGTGTCCTGGGGACAGGGGGATGCCAGCACAGCCCCCCTGGCACTGGGGGGTCTCTGCTGGACCCCTCAGAGTGGCTCTGACCCACCTTGGCCACCTCCTGCCCCATTGCCACCCGTTCCTGCAGCCCACCACCTTCCCCCACAGCATCCCCGCCTCCCTCCGCTGGGAAAAGCCCTCGCTCCCGGAATTCCCACCCCCCTAATCCCTTTATGGTGTTTGTGCCGGGCTCCTCCTGCCCATGCTGCTCTTTGCCTTCCCTCTAATCTCCCCCCGAACTGTTTGGCAGGACAGAAACCAGCCCGGGCTGAGGGAATGCTCTCCCGGGGGGCTCCAGGGAGGTGCTTTGGGAGGGTAACAACCAGGGAGGAACCCCCTCAGTTCTGAGCAGCACCCTGAATCCTGGAGGGTGATCTAGAGTAAAACACAAATTCCTCATCCCAAAATCCCTTTGTGCCCGGGATGATCCTCCTTGGGCAAGTGTGGGGAGGGATGTGGCAGCCAAGGCCCATCCCCCTGCCCTGCTGCAGCACCAGGGGAAGCTGTAAGAAGTCACCCCATGAGGTAAATTAGTCCATGTTTAACCCATTTGTGGTAAAACAAATTGTGTTACTGAAGATTTTCAGTCTGAAAAATTTAATTATTTATTGCTATCCTATCAAAGCAACAAATATCTTCGGTGTCTTTTGGCAAGGCTGGAAAATGCTCAGGCTGATAAAGCCTCGAAGTCAGAGAGATAAAAACTGGAAGAAGTATTTAGGGCTTGGCCAGGTCTCCTAGGATGGGTCTCCAGAATGATAGTAAAATAAAATACACTGGGAAGGGGAGCGGCCCTGCTGCATCCTGCATCCCTGTGGGCACGGGGGTGACATCCCAGATGGCACCAGAGGCGATGGCTGGGCTGGGCTGGAGCAGCACAGCAGAACCTGCTTCTCTCCTGCTGTCCTGTGTGGAGAAACCCCTCTGCTGCAGCTCTGAACGGGCTTCACAAAACCCTCCAGAGATTTATCTGTGACCTTTTACTTCTCCAAGGACACCCCTGCTCCCTTTCCTGCCCTCAGCTCCACCGACCTTGGGCCAGGGACTGATTCCCTGAGCCTCGTGGTGGTTAATATTTACTGTACCTGGCGTGGAGGGGAGCGGGCAGGAGCGCTGATCGCAGAGCCTGGGCTTGTTTGGGGGAAATGTTCTTCCAGAGCCTCGAGGACCCCGGTGTGAATTGTGCTGCTGTTGTTGGTGTAACACGGTTGTTGCTATGGAAATGGCTGGAATTAGGCTTGGTGAGGTGAGGCTTGATCCCAAGAAAAACTGACTAAGCAGGTGCCCAACTTTATATGGCAGGAATGCTTTTTCCTGCTTACTAAAATCCTTTTTGGTGTGAAATAATTGTGTCTATTTGGCGAGCTGCCAAATAGATGGATGTTTGGGTGGGATGGTGCCATGGCACTTGGTGTGGTGGTAGCACTGGGGTAACAGCTGGGCTCAGTGACCTTTTCCACCCTTAGGAATTCCCTGATTCCACTCCTGTGCCTCCACAGGCTGCTGTTGTCCCTGCTGTCCCCAAACACCACAAACCCACCGTGTTTGCTCTCCTGGAGCTCTCCTGCATCTCTCTGATCAGGTGAGGGATTATTGCTGTTTGTTCTGCCTTCCTCTTTTGGGTGTTTTGATGCTCAGTGATTCCAGCTGCTGCCACAGGAGCTCTGATTCCCAATCCAGGTTACTGGGTTAACTCAGCCTGGATTTTGGATCATTTCTCCCCGGATTTGAGCCCACTCAAGCTCCGGGATATTTCTGGCAGGACAAAAACCAGCCCAGGGTGGTCACACCGATCCTGGGGAGAGGGAATGCTCTCCCGGGGGGTATGTGTCCACAGGTGGGCACATCCAGGAGGGAACCAGAGCTTTCACTGGGAATAAATGGAGCCTCTCCCCACCCAGCTGAGTCAGGAAGGTGCAGGGTCTCGGCAGAACCCTCCTGGCACAGTGAGCACACCGGCGCTGGCCCTGCTGTCTCTGAGGGACTGTTGCAATCCTTCCCAAGGGATGCAGATCCATCTCTGTGCTTTCTGCTCAGCATCAGCCGCTGCTTCTCCAGCCCTGAGGCCGATCCCGCGGGGCTCCAGCTGCCCGGGCGGGATGGGGATTGGGATGGAGATTGGGATGGAGAAGGGAGCAGGGAGCCGGGGATCCGGCGGAGCCGCTGTCGCCTCCCCGGCACGGCCTCTCCGGGAAAGAGCTGCACACCCAAGGGTGCATTTCCTCCTGCCCTGGGCCGGTTTCCAAACAAGAACGAGGAAATGCTGAGCTTTGCAGCCGCATGGATGTGTCCCTAAAATACCCCGCAGAGGGAGGTGGCTGCTTTCGAGCTGCACCCCAGCTTCAGCTGCGGGACACCCTGAATGTCACCGGGGCAGCGTCAAGGACACGGGGGAGACCTGCGTGGCTCTGCCACCGCTGCTCCAGGGACCTTGGGCACATCCTCGTGTGCCAAGCTCCTTCCCAGGCGCTCTGCTCGGGGCAGCACCCAGAGTTTTGGGGGGTGACGTCTGGCCCGCCCGCAGCCCGCTGCCACTGATGTCACCGCCCGGTCACCGAAATTGCTAATTAAGTTTTGCCTCTGTCGCTGCCAATCTCATTTCCTGGTTCTTGTGCAATCCCAAGTGCTTTCAGGTTTCTTCCCGATTCTTTATCTGCCTGCGGGACCAAAACACCTTCAGAAGAAAAACAGAGCTGATGTCTTGGGTCAGTGCCCGGGAGGAGATATCTTGTGGGGGGCAATCAACCGTGAAGCGCTTTTTTTTTAGCTGCCGTGGTGTTTTGCAGAAAAACATTCCTGGGGGTGAGTCAGGCAGCCACAAACTGTCTTATGAACCGGGGAAATTAGCAGAAACCCAACTGCTTTAGAGCCCAGACATGCCTTAAAGCCTTTTCTCCTTTTATAACATCGGAAAACTGCTTAAAACTCCAGATTGGAGAGTCGAGGCGCGCTCACTCCGCCGGGTTTGCTTGGGGGGGAAACTGTTTTGGAATCTCGCCTTCCTCCCAGAAAAAAAATCCGGGAGTGTTTGAGATAACCCCCGGCGGCGCCGGCACGGGCTGTGCCCGTTCTGGCTGTTCCCGTTCTGGCTGTGCCCGTTCTGGCTGTGCCCATGCTGGCTGTGCCCGTTCTGGCTGTGCCCTGGCACGTTTGGGGTCTGTTTGCTCCGACACGTGGGAGCCTCTCACGCAGGATCTATGGAAAACTGGGAAGGCAGCGAAGCGTTTAAGTCGCCTAATTGGATCTGCGTTCGGCTCAATAGCTGGAAATTGCTGCTATATTGAAATAATCGACTCAAATTCACACCTGTTGGCTGAGGGTTTTTAGCTGACTGTAAATCACAGCGCAGCCTGTGCTGAGCTTGGATAGTTTGGGAGTTTAAAGAGACTCTACTACGCTCTGGTGCTTAAAAATTGTACTTTAACTCAGCGGTTTATTTGTGGTGTTTTCCCAGCAGCTCTGAGCCTTTCCTCCCTTCCAAGGAAAGCCCTGGGGGCAAACCCAGCCCTGCAGCCACGGGGGGCTGAAGCCGGGTGGGAAGGGGTCGTTCCTGGGGTGTCCAGGGCAGGATGGGGGGAGAGAGGGAATGGTAGGGCTGCCAGGCATCTGTCCCTGTGCCCACGGCTCGGTCTGTCCCTGTCCCGGGAATCTGGCTGCCCCTGGTCCAGGGATCTCACTGCCACTGTTGTCCCCAGGACTACCCAGATCCATCCCATCGCACATCCACATGGTCCCAGCCAGGTTTTGGGGCGCTGGGGGTCCACAAGCCAGAATCCTCCCCAGCTCCCCCCTCGACAGCTCTGGGAGTAAAACACTGCACGCGTGTACGAGAGCAACCCTACACAAACAAGGGACCAAAAGGGGTGACACACTCAGAGAGGGAACCGGAGGTGGTAAATATAATTTTCAATGAGTAACAACTGTTTTTTTAAATAAACAAGGAGTTATTTAGCCAATAACTCACCACTTTTAAAATAAAATGGTGCTTTAGCTGTGCGATAGCCATCTTTTTTAATAAGTAATATTTTAATAAGAAAAGAAAACAATACTAAACGTCCTCAATGGGTGTCCCGGAGGTGGGGAGCGGGGCCGGGCCCTGCCGCCCCGGGGCGGAGCCGCCTCCGCGCCGCCCCCCGACCGCGGGCGCCGTTAAAAGGCGGCGGAGCGGGCGGGCAGCGCCGGGGCCGGTGAGCCGGGGGGTGGCAGGTTCGAATCCCGCTGGGGGAAACAGCCGGTGGTGCTGGTGCTGGTGCTGGTGGTGGTGGTGGTGGTGGTGGTGGTGGTGGTGGTGGTGGTGGTGGTGGTGGTGGTGGTGGTGGTGGTGGTGGTGGTGGTGGTGGTGGTGGTGGTGGTGGTGGTGGTGGGGGGGGGGAGTTTGGGTGGCCTGTTCTGGGCTGGGAGGTTGGTTTGTAGAATACCCGTGGGGAGATGGGCAGGGGGGATGTGGCACTCACCTGTGCCCCCTCGCAGGGCCGTCGCCATGTCGGTGTCGCACAGCTCCAGGCTGAACAAGCTGGTGCGGGAGCAGTACATGAGGCTGCCCCAGGATGGGAAGGTTCAGGTCACCTACGTCTGGATCGACGGCAGCGGCGAGGGAGTGCGCTGCAAGAGCAGGACCCTCGATAAGGAGCCCAAGAGCATCGAAGGTAGGGCGGCTGCTTGTCCCTCAGGTGATGGGTGGTGTGGTGGAGGGCCCTGAGCATCGCTGGGATCGGTGGGAGCTGGGCCGGGCTCTCCCTGGTTGTGTGGCACCAGGTTACCTGTTGCAGCTGTCAGGTGGGGTTGCACCCAGCAGCAGCAGGGTGAATATCCAACCTGCGTCCCTGCGGTTTGCCTAACCCGCTAATCTCTGCTATTAGTGCTGGGCGGGAAGGGGAGAATGAGTTCCTCGCCCCTTCCCACAAGGCAAACAGGCATGGAGACGTGTCGGCATCTGGATGGGGTTTGGCACAGGGAGGTGGAGTGGCTGGGACTGATCCTGACCGTGCCTGATGGTGCTGGGGTGGGGTGAACACACCGACGCTCAGGGAGCACCGATGGGCACTGGGGATGTGCAAGAAAACCTTTGTGGCTGACATCTCATGGAACTCGGCACCCTTTGGGTGCTCCATCCTGGATCTGAGCTGCCAGCATTTGGCACAGTCCGTATGTGGCCCTTCTCCCAACCTCACTCCCACCTCCGTCCCCCTCCTGCCTCGCAGATGTCCCCGAGTGGAATTTCGATGGCTCCAGCACGGCACAGGCAGAGGGCTCCAACAGTGACATGTTCCTGGTGCCGGTCTGCATGTTCAGGGACCCTTTCTGCCTGGACCCCAACAAGCTGGTGCTCTGCGAAGTGCTGAAGTACAACAGGAAACCCGCAGGTGAGCACCCGCATCTCCCGAGGGTCACCCCCTTATTATTTAGGGTGTCTCCTGCTCTGGACCGCCGGCCCTGGGGCGCAGCGGAGAGCTCGGCCCAGGCCCCAAAATCCAAGCGCTGGTGGCAGTGGCTGTTTGCAGGAACCTGGTTAGTGGCACAGGGTGAGGAGAAGAGCAACGAGACGCATCTCCTGGCTTGCCCAGCCTCGGGGGGAGCAGGAGTTGGAAGTGCGGGGTTGTGGTTGCTCTTCTCGCTGGCGGGAGGCTGCAGAAAAGGAAGGAGGAGATGCTGAGATGGCGTGTGCTGGCTCAGAGTGACCTTTTGCAAACTGCCCCAGAACGCGTGGCTCGTTCTTATCACCGAGTCTGCAGTCCGTCTTGTCCCTGTGATAAAGGCCCAGACACAGGAAAAGGAGCCTGTGTGCAGGGACGCGCTGAGGGGCTCCCGGAGGGTTATTTGCCGGTAAATAACCGGATATTTGCCACTCGAGCAGGGCTGTGCACCGCTGGGTGTGAGGGGGAGGGAGAGAGCATCTGCGGGTGATGCAGCTCTGCTGGGAGAGCAGCGGGCAAGGATGGTGAAAGATGGGGCTGATTCCGTCAAGACACGGCTGGGGGACGTGTCATGGGTTGAGATTCCTGCCCGGCAGCTCCTCCACTGCAGGAGTTTGTAAAGGGAGCCTGATCCTGGGGTTCCTGGGGCAGAGAGAGCTCAGCCCAGAGCCCTGATGGTGAGAGGGGCGACCCTCCAGCCCTTCCCATGGTGGGTTTCTGTGGACCTCAAGGTCTGTGTGGGCTCAGGGAAAGAAATTCTTACCCTTGCTCCCCATCTGCCACTGCTTCCCTCCAGCCCCATGCTCTGTTGTAGCTGCTCTGGGGCTTTATTGCAAGTTAGGGCAGAATGTGCAGCCTGGAGCCTGCCTATCCCTGTCACAGCAGTTTTTCAGCCTTTTTCACTGATGTCTTGGTCCAAGCTCTCATTCCCCTTGCCTAGCTCATTCATGTCTGGACAGTTCTCTGCTATCTGTATTTTCCTGGCAAAGCCCCAGTTGCCTTGAGCACCTCAAAAGGCCAAGGCAGGGCCAGCCAGGCTGGATGCTAACCAAAACCATGGAGCTGCAGAAAGATGAGGGATAATTAAGATGAGGCTGGTAGAAAGAGGATGGGGGTGAAGGGGTGATGGAAGTCCCTGTTCCCAAGTCTGCTGAATGCCTGTAGGATGGGGTGTTGGGGTAAGGCTCCTTGTCTCTCGGTGAGTAAGAGAAGGAGGATGGACCATCAGCAGTGGTTTGGAGAACAGGGTAATTAAACCCTTTTGACCTGTGGCCTGATACTCTGGTGATGGAGTAACTGTGAGGAGGAATTTGGTGAGCAGGAAGGGGGACTCACTCATGATTTCCTTAAGGCTTCTGTGGGAAGCCCGTGGCAGTGCTGGAGCCTCTTGGGGTGGGATGGAGCAGAGCGTGGCTCACAGCACGGCTCTAACCCGGACCTCTCTGCCCCCAGAGACCAACCTGAGACACACGTGCAAGAAAGTCATGGACCTGGTGAAGGACAGCCACCCCTGGTTCGGGATGGAGCAGGAGTACACCCTGCTGGGCATCAATGGCCACCCCTACGGCTGGCCCGACAACGGCTTCCCCGGCCCGCAGGGTAAGAGCTGCCTCCTGCCCCAGCCCCAAATCCCCTCAGCTCCCAGCGTGCTGCCTGTGGGTGCTGGGAGGTGGCACATCCATCCCAGCTCGGTGCAGCTCTGCTGTCAGGGATGGCCCCAGGTAGGGGCTGTTTGCCCAGAGCACCTGGTGCCCCTGGTTCACGTGAGCCACGCCGCTCCCGACCCTGCTTGCACAAACAGCTCAGCTGCACGACTTGTTTGGCAAGGGCTGGAAAATCCTCCTCCCCTTGGCTGTTGGGGAAAGGGCTTGGCATGGTGCTTGTGCCCTCCTGCAGCAGCGAGCCAGCTCCTCAGCTGCCTCCTGGAGACAGCCAGAGGTTCCCCAACCTGATTTTTGTCGGCTGCTTGCAACATCTCCCTTCCCCTAGGCGGAGAGATCTTTGCCTTACCTGCTTGAATGGGGAAGATATCAAACCCCAGCAAATTGGATTTTCTAGCCGTGAACAATGCCAGCTGTTGTCAGAACAATCTCGGAGGTTTGATGTGCTCAGAGGGTGAGGGAGGTGCCCCTGGGCAGACCAAACTTTCCTTATCTCGAGGTCACCTCCCAGTTGATGTGTTACAAGTATTATTGAGCTGCCAAGATAAGGCTGAGGTTTCACAGATGAACTGCTCACACTGCTAGTCCTGGAGCTGGGGTCGGTGGCCTGATATCATATGGAGAGAAAGATCATTTTAATTCCTGTAAATCCTCTGCCCATGGCAGCAGGTATCTGGGAGTGTGGGATTACGTTACAGTGCTGTTGTTGCTCCTTGAAGCTTTCCTTGGGTGCTGAGTTCTTGTTCTTTCCAGGCCCCTATTACTGCGGGGTTGGAGCAGATAAGGTGTACGGGCGGGATATCGTGGAGTCCCACTACAAGGCTTGTCTCTATGCGGGGGTGAAGATCTGTGGCACCAATGCCGAGGTGATGCCCTCCCAGGTACGTGTGGATGGCCCCAGGCAGCTCATTCCCTGTGATGGATAGGATTTATCGTGGGGCTGGAATAAACCAGCACCTCCCAGCTCCTCTGGAACACCAAATCCAGTGACTCCTCACATCAGTTTTGCTTAGCTGGGAGTATTGCAGTGCTGGAATGGAAATGTGCACTTGATTTTCTCCGAACTCACCCTGAGTTCCTTGCACAGCTCAGCCTGAGCTCTGGCTGCCAGAGCAGAGCTGGAGCTGCCCTGTGGGAACAGGGATGTGGGGCACAGCAGGAGCTGGGACAGGCTGCAGGAGCACCATGTGGAGTGATGGGGTCTGAGCCCTGTTCTGGAGCTGGGAACCAGGAATGTGGGGTGGGACATGGCCTTGGGGAGCAGTTGGGAGGATTTGGGTTTATCTAGGCGTGAGCAGCAGGGAGCCCCTGATTGCGTTAGGCAGGTGGCCAGACTGACCGACTTCGGGTCCTGACTCTCCTGCTGCTGATGTGGTGGTGATAAGCAGGGGCTTATCAGCAGTGGAGCTGAGGCAGGACTTTTACCCACCCCATTGTTTGCCCCAAATTCTTAAAGGTCCTTCTTGGTTGCCTTCCACATCCTGGGCTCGGGCTCTTCCATGCCAGCAGCCACAAAGACGTCACCCTGTGCTTAGTAACCGTGGGTGGTGCAAGCCTGGCTCCAGCCAGGCAGGGAGCAGCCCTGGGAAGGACTAACAGGCTCCTTGTTAATCCTCTGCCTTGTTTGCAGTGTGGGCTGGGGGTCCTGCTCACAGCAGCTCCAGCATCACTCAGACATGGTGTTTATTTACCTCTGTTTTGATTTAAAACCCCTCTGTTTTTGCTTTACATAGCAACGAGCAGTTTCTTCCCATTTTTTTTGTTTGCCAAAGTTGTCCTGCTGCTTGCCTCAATGCTCCCCATCCTTGTTGCTGATTCCCAAGGGTAACATTCAGCCGTGGCCCAGGCTGGGAGTGGCAGGGATGTGTGGCTGGGGAGGTGCCCACCTGCCCATCCTTACCTGTGCCTCTGCTCGCCCCTTCCAGTGGGAATTCCAGGTGGGCCCGTGTGAAGGCATTGAGATGGGGGATCACCTCTGGATGGCTCGGTTCATCCTGCACCGTGTCTGCGAGGACTTTGGGGTTGTGGCCACTCTGGACCCCAAACCGATGACCGGCAACTGGAACGGCGCCGGGTGTCACACCAACTACAGCACCGAGGAGATGCGCAGAGAGGGGGGTCTCAAGTGAGTCCTGGGGGGCCTCAAGGGGAGGCTCAGGACTCAAGTGGGTCCTTGGGGGCTCCCTGGGATGTACCTGGGAGGTTGGGGGTGTCCTGGGCCATATGGAAGTGTCTCCCCACCTGTGTGGCTGCACCAGGCAGGGTTGGGGTTGTCCCAGCTCATTATTTTAAGAGCAGCTGATTAAATGAGGGATCCCCTGAGCTGTCCTTGTCCCTGCACAGGAGGAGGGGGCGACACCCCCCAGATGGACCTACTGAACCCCCTCTCCTCTCCTCTCCCACAGGCACATCGAAGCCGCCATCGAGAAGCTGAGCAAGCGGCACGATTACCACATCTGCGTGTACGACCCGCGGGGCGGCAGGGACAACTCCCGGCGCCTCACCGGCCACCACGAGACCTCCAACATCTTCGAGTTCTCCGCCGGCGTGGCCAACCGAGGCGCCAGCATCCGCATCCCGCGCCAGGTGGGCCAGGACGGCTGCGGCTACTTCGAGGACCGGCGGCCGGCGGCCAACTGCGACCCCTACGCGGTCACCGAGGCCATCATGAGGACCACGGTGCTCAACGAGACTGGGGTGGAGACCAAGGACTACGCTGGCCACTGAGGCAGCAGGGTGGGTGGAGGTTCTCGTGCCTCCAGCGGCTTCTCACGTGGGATTTGTGCCTGTGCGGTGTCTTCAGCTGCAAGCTCAGACTCTTTAGGAACCTCGCTTCTGGTCTTGTGAAACTTCGCCTTAGAAATATGTATTTTATAGCAAGAGGGAGGGGCCCAACCCATTTTCTCAACCACTTTGTTTTTTCTGGTTCCTGGTTTTAGGTCATGAGGTTTTTTAAAAAAAAAACAAACTTGGGTTGAATTTTTTTCCCCAATGGACTTTACACTGTGATGTGCAGAGATTCCAACGTGGATGCTGCAGCTGCTGCTGTTTGCACCTATGGAGGGTGGGTGCTTTTTTCCATATCTCTGTTGCAAGGAAATGATAATAAATAATTTTCCTGGCTGCATGGCAGCTGGGTTATGCTGTGGCGACTGCATTTTCCTGTAACTCCTAAAGCTCCATGGAGTTTTTAATTTGGGTGATGCTGGTGGGTTGCAGCTACTGAGCAGCCTGGGCAGGAGCTAGAGGAGCAGAGATGCTGGAGGATCCTTGAGGCAGGTGCCTGGAGCTGCCTTGCCTCATTTTCTGGACCAAAGGCCATCTCCTTCCATCGTGATCCCAAAGGCAAACAGAGCAGCGTGGGCTGAGCAAACAGCGGCTGGAGCAGCAGCTGGCGGGAGTTTACACAGGGTGTGTGCTGCTGAGTCAGCACAGCCAGCACAGCCCTCCCCTCTGGGGACATCTTTGGGTGGAGCAGGGGACCCTGGGGACTTCCCCCTGCTGCCTGGGTGAGCCACGGGTCACGGTGCAGCTCTTTGGCTTGGAGTCTCTTCACAAGGTGGAGGTCAGAGATTTATTGATAGAATCACAGAAGGGTTTGGCCCATCCAGCTCCACTCCCTGCCATGGCAGGGACACCTTCCACTGTCTGAGGCTGCTCCAAGCCCTGTCCATGGACACTTCCAGGGATCCAGGGGCAGTCACAGCTTCTCTGGGCACCCTGTGCCAGGACCTGCCCACCCTCACAAGGTAGAATTTCTTCCAAATATATAATCTAAACCTAGTCTCCTTCAGTTTGAAGCCATTCACCCACACCTTATCAAATTCATGTAGTCAAACCCTGAGGAAGGGCATTTCCATGTAGGTGGGATGTTAACAGCATCTCCAGTCCCAGACCCTTGGGCCCCTCCTCAATGCAGCTGTGGGGTGATGGACACAGGAGACATCTCAGACAGAGATCATCTTATCTCTGGGGCTGACCTGCAGGATGTGACCCAGCTGCAGTCACCAGCAGGGAGTCACTGTAGGTGAGAGGAAGCAGCAGCATGGACAGAGGACATCCAGAGCAGTTGTGTGGATTTTGAAGCTGGATTTATGTTTATCCTTGGCTCTGGCACAGGTGACAAGCTGGGCTGGAGGGAGGCCTCTGAGTCCCTCCTGCTGGCACAGTGCTGCCAGTGGCACAGTGGCACAGGCAGTAAGGAACATGGGAGATGGTCAAGCCCCGGACCACAAGCAGCCAAGAGTCCTCTGAGCTGTTCAAGAATAAATGTAACCCAGTCCTCACCCTAAAAAAGGAAGGATTTTCCTTCCAGAAGTTGCTGTTTGGGATGTTTAGCGTTTTTCATCAAAACCACAAGCCTGTCTTGTTTTCCTCTCATTCCTATGGTATCTCTAATGGGTAATTTTAGCACTGGGACAATGACTGATGGATGCAGCTGGAAAATCAATAAAGAGCTAAATCTGGAGTGAGGAGACTTCTGTTTGCTTCCCTGGCTGTACCAGTGGCTGAAGTACTTCAGTTTTCACCACTGTGCTGTACAGACACTGTTAAAATTGGGAATTATGTGAGTTCACATTCCCAGCATGGGAATGTCTGTGGCTGGACACAGCACTGTGGGACATCCAAACTTTTGTGTCTCTGGCTCTCACCCTGTGCTTCCCCTGCAACCAAGCCCCATCCTCTCCAGGGTGGGCTAGTGGGGCTCCAGGGGCTATCCAGGAGCTCTCCCAAAGCTCTTCTGGGGCTTTGAGCTGGGATCAGTCCTGTCCCTATGTGCCAGGAGCCACTGTGTACTTGGAGGCATTCATGCTATCCTCTGCCAAAACACAGATCTTCTCACTGGTACTTTTTTGAGGTCAAACTGGGCCAGAAAACACATGTCAGGGTTTTGGTTTTTTCCTAAAGCAGAAGTGATTCCCACCCACAGGGCCTGTAGCACAGGGGAAACAAGGACAACAGCACATTCCCACAAGATTTTCAATGGTTTTGCTGTGTTTGCCACTGTTGGACGTGGATTTTTGGGTTCAGTGCAGTGCTGGGGATGGGGCTGAGGCTTGAGGCTGTGGCAGGGGTTACAGTGTCCCCATGCCCATCCAGGGTTTGGACAATGCTGGGAGGAGACGCAGCCAGCATCACCCAGTGCTCCATGCTGGACTGAGATGGGTGGGAGCAGTGCTGGGATCCCAGCTGGTGTCCAGCCTGGAATGGGGCTGCTGAGGCTGGGTCACTGTTCTCCAGGGCTCTCCTGAAGGACTGTCCTGGGTGGCTGGGTTGGTGTCACTCGGATCCTTCCCCAGGAGCATCCCCGGGTGGCTGGGTCGGTGTCACTTGGAACATCCCTGGGTGGCTGCATCAGTGTCACCTGGATTATTCCCCAGGAACATCCCTGGATGGCTGAGTCGGTGTTACTTGGATCCTTCCCCAGGAGCATCTTTGGGTGGCTGGGTCCATGTCACCTGAATCATTCCCGGGCATCATCCCTGGGTGGCTGGGTCGGTGTCACCAGAACGTTCCCTGGGTGGCTGGGCCGGTGTCACCAGAACGTTCCCCAGGAGCATCCCTGGGTTGGTGTCACCTGGATCATTCCCCAGCATCATCCCTGGGTGGCTGGGTCGGTGTCACCAGAACATTCCCCAGGAGCATCCCTGGGTCGGTGTCACCAGAACATTCCCTGGGTGGCTGGGTCAGTGTCACTTGGATCATCCCTGGGTGGCTGGGTCGGTGTCACCAGAACGTTCCCTGGGTGGCTGGGTCGGTGTCACTCGGAGCATTCCCCGGGAGCCTCCCCGGGTCGGTGTCACCCGGAGCATTCCCGGGAGCATCCCCGGGTCGGTGTCACCTGGAGCATTCCCCGGGAGCATCCCCGGGTCGGTGTCACCCGGAGCATTCCCCGGGAGCATCCCCGGGTCGGTGTCACTCGGAGCATCCCCGGGTCGGTGTCACCCGGAGCATTCCCCGGGAGCATCCCTGGGTCGGTGTCACCGGGAGCATCCCCGGGTCGGTGTCACCCGGAGCATTCCCGGGAGCCTCCCGGCTGTCCCGGCGGTGTCGCGCCCTGTCACGCCGGGGGTGACAGGGACATTTGGGGGCCTGGTGCCCTCTGCAGACGCGGACAGGGATCGCAGGGAGCAGCGCCCGGTTTGTGCCGGAAAATCCTCCTGGATCACCGAGTCCCTCCATCCCCAGCACTGCCGAGGCCACCACGAACCCATGTCCCAGGTCCCCATGTCCCCACATCCACATGGCTTTTAAAACCCTCCAGGGACGGGGACCCCACCGCTGTCCTGGGCAGGGCTGGACAATCCTTCCGGTGAGGGAATTTTCCCTGATATCCAACCTAAAGAGCCCGAGCCCTGCGTGGCTCCATCCTCCTTTCAGGTGGCTGTGGAAGGCGCTATATGAAACATGGATCCCTGCATTACATTTTTTAACTCAAATAAACATATTTAACAGCCAGAAATCCAGCAGCTGCCATAATGCCCAAGAGAAGTGACTAGGACTAAATGACAATCTGATCCCAGATTTGATTTGGCTTTCTTACACCCTTACAGAAGTACAATGAAATACGAGGTGGTGAAGGAAAATAAATTTGCTGAATTCCCTCCAAATAACTTCTTGCTACTGTAAAGCAAAATTCAAGTTAGATGGGAGGAGATTGCAACAGAACTTTGCCTGCATCAACCAGAACTGTCAGCAATACTTTTAGGGAGAAAAGCACCACAGCCAGCCAAAACATCAAGTGCCAAAACATCAAGCTCCTTTGGTTTAGGCTCTGATCGTGCTCATGTGCCTCCAGAACCACCCTCACCCACAAACACAAATCTTCTATTTCCACACAGATAGTGGCAAAGAAAAACCCTTGGGGGCTGTATCCATTCCCCATGCCAGCAGGGCAGGGCTCTGCTGGGCTCTGCTGAGGGACATGTCACCCCTCAGGAAGGGCTGTCCCCAGGGCTGTGACCCTGCAGATGGATAAAAGACTCCAAGATGTGGCTCCAGTGGGTGACCAAGCTGGGACATCCTCATATCCTCATCCAGGCATCCCTGGGCTCCCTTCCTTCACCAAGCACCCCAGGAAGGTGCTGCAGAGAGGCTGCCCAGGGTGGGTGAGCACCGTGGCCACCCCGTGACAGGGAGCAACAGTGCAGAGGTTTGCACGTTTCTCCCTTTTCAAGTCTCTTTTTGCCACTATAAATTCCATTACTTTGAATTTAGTGAAAGCCTTCAGGATTTATTTTTTTTTCAAGCCAGTTATAAAAAGGACATTGGAATTACAGTTCCAGTGCTAACAATAGCATTACTCAAAGCTGCTGCCGAGAAGTAGGGAGCTCTGGATAGAATAAAGACCTAAACTAAAATGTCAATATTAACTCCTTTTTTTTCTCTCCCCGTCTTCCAGCCCACACAATCTGCTTGGGTCCCTCTATCTTAATGAGCATTAAAATGGTTTCAAATTAGATCTACAGAAAATTGAATTTTTTTCCCCTCAGAAGCTTAGTCTGGCCTTTAAAGGCCACTGATGATATTTTGGTTTTCTGTAAGAGCATCTTTGATCTCCAAGGCTCTCAGCTCACAGAGAGACATGGCTCATTACCAGCAATTTGTTGCTGTTGAACTGCAAGTGGAGGGAGGCAAACACCATGGAGAGAGAGTCAGGGGCAGGTTTGGCTTGGGGGTCTTTGGCCCCAGACCCCACTAGTCCCATGTGTCTCTCCTGGGCCAAGCCTGGCCCCAGGCTGGCAGATGGGTGGTCACCAGGCTGGTGCTGGGTTTGCAGCCAGCTGCTCTCAGCTTGGTTTTATCCCCAAAAATGTGGGATTAAAGAGCCCCTGAGCCCAACCTGAGCTCCGGTGGGCTGTCTGGGGAGTCCTTGGGGACACTCCAGGTGACAGCAGCGTCTTGCTGAGATGCAGCAGTGACCTGGCAATGCACAATGGCATTTCTTGTATTGCTTGTGCTGAATCCCTCTCCACCCCCTCGGTCCCAGGGGCTCTGGGGAGGGGTCAGGCTGCCTGAGACCTGCTGCTTCCTCACTGCTGGGAAGATGCAGCAATCAGACCTTCCAGGAAAGCCCGTTACCATGGCAGGGTCTGGCTGCTGCTGCTGCTGCTGCAAAAAGAATAAATCTAGATGGTGCAAAGCTGAGCAATCCTGAGCACTGCAGTGCCCTGGGGCAGCACTCACTGTCTGGGGATGTTTGTGTGGCACAAATAGCACAGGGTGAGCAGAGGTTAAGTTGAGGCTTGTACCTGGGTGTAAGTGGAGCCACCAGGCCTGTCCTCCTGCTCCCAGGAGAGAAGGCAGCAGAGGCTGTGACAGTGCTGGGCAGACCAGCCCCTGTCCCCACTGAGATGGGCAGAACCCCTGTGAGGTCACAGCAGCACTTGGTCATTCTACAGCTGCCCTGGGTGTTCCTAGAGCAGCTTCACCAAAGGAATCCTTAATGAGCTGCAGCAGCTCCCCCTGCTCACCCCAGCACCCGCCTGAGCCCTCAGTCCTGCTGCTGGGGGAGCAGGGCCAGGAAAGGCAGCACAAGCACCCACCAGCTGAGAGCTGCATGGGGTGTCAGGCCACCAACAGGCATTGATGGCTGTGAGCAGCCTCATCTGGATCCCAGCCCATGGGCCCTGAGATGGTTATTGGAGCTCTGCCAGAGCCATCTCTCCCTGCTCCAGTCTGACTGGGGAGTGTGGGTCTCCTGTGTTGGTCACCCAGACCTTCACCCATGGGCTGCAGAGCTGCCAGGAGATCCCCAAGCTGTGACCTGCAGGTTAATTCTTCTGGCTTCATTTCAGACCTGCCTTATTGTAGGGAAGTTTACTGATGATCTGGACTCCTGGATGAGCAATCCTCCCCTCCTGGATGGGTTCCTCAGGAGCAGAGGGACAGGCCTTTGCTGGTGAGACTCTGCCCTGTAGCTGTGGGGTCTCTTCTGGCTTCCTGGACCTCTGGGAGCCCCTGGCCCTTGCTGTGCTCTGATGGGTGGGAGAGGGGGTTGTACAAAGGCCTACAGGAGAAAATCAAGTGTTGGGTGTGTGTGGAATTAAATTTCCTCCTCAATCCTTATTCCTGCAGCTGCTGAGGAGCAATGCCAGTGATGGGATGTGCGGAGGATGATAAACTGCAATTGCCATAATGCCTTTATCTTTTCACTTGAAGTTCCTTGCAGCTTCTGCACATGCTTGGGTTGCAGCAGGGGAGGCCAGCAGTGAAATTGTAGCAGCAGGGCTGCCCAAGAGGAGGAGGGAGAGGCTGGGCTGTGGCTGCAGCCAGGCAGGTGTCCAGTGGAGAGATGATCCAAACCCAAATGAAGCTTTCTCCTGGTATTTATGGATGAAGCTATTTCTCCTGGTCTGGTAACTGTAATAACACAAATTGAATGCATTTGTTGGCCTTGACTCCCATCAGGGCAGGTGTTTTCAGTGGCTGAAATGTCAATGCAAGGCAGGTTTTAGAAGGACTCTGTAAAAATAGTTGTAATAGGGCTGGGATGTGATATTTGCCCACGGCAGGAGTGTGCAAAGGTGGTGGGTGCTGTTGGGAAACAGCTGCTAGTAAAAGAACTGGTTTAATTCTAAACTATCTTCAGCTCCCAGCATAAAGGGAGGGTGGGGAAATAGAACTGTGATATTGTAGTTCAGGGAAAGTAAAAGTTTGACAGATTTGGCAGAAACTGCTCTAGAAGGAAACTCCAGCCCTGAGGGATAAAATCAGTCTGGGGGAGATGTAGCTGGGGTGACTGTCTTGTCCTGGAGTGAGCTCCATGGAGATGGACCCAGGATGTGCCTGGGATGTTTTCACCTCACCCACATGTTCTCAGGGAGATGAAGCATGCTGTTAACTGTTATCCTGTATTAATTCATGCATATCAAATTCTTTCCTCTCCTTGTCTTCAGACCAACGTCCCAAGGCTTACTAACAAGCCTTTCAGCGCTCAGCATGTGTTTTCTAACTGCCACAAAATTTGGGGAAGGGAGAGGCTGTTTGGGTCTTGTACATCCCTCACTGCTGCTCTGTCCTCCTTTGCTTTCTGACTCATGCTGTTGGAACAAGCTGACCTGCTCTTGGCTTTCAGATTAATGACGAACCTCTTGGATGTCTGTGAGTGGTCTCCAAGGCTCTGCCCTCCTGACTGCACCCACTGGGTGTTTGTCTGCCTCCTTCTGCCAGGCTGCACCCTCGTACCTGCCCTGAGTGCTGGAGGCTCTCACTGTTGCCCCTGATGTGCTTCTTTTAGTCAGGACAGGTCCCTGGGGGCAGCACAGTGACTTCAGCTCCCACTTTCCACTGGGAAAACCGGGTGGTGGTACCTTGGCAGGTTTCCCCAGAGGGGCAGAGTTGGAGGAGTGGACAAGGATGTGTAGAAACACATCTTGCTCTGCTCCCACTCTGGAAGGAGTGGAGGCTGGCAGAGTACTGAGGGTGCTCTGATGTCTCTTTCCATCACTGTCCCCATGGTGACAGGTGCTGCCTCCCCAGGGCCAGCCCTGGGCCACACCAAAATCACCTGTATTTCAATTGTCACCACCCTGCAGCCCCAATGGACCTGTGAAGGTGGGATCAGCAGTTTTCCTCCATGCAGAGAGCTGGGGCTTGCTGGCAGGAGCAGTGACCCAGGGGCTGCTGATAGAACCTGTCACGAGCTGCTCCATCCTGTGGGGACAGTGGGTTTGATTTTTGGCAATTGGCCCAGTACAAGTGCCACAAAGCAAGTGTCTGCAGAGGTGTCATTGCTGGCTGGTCACTGGGTGAGAGCACATTGCAGACCTCCCCTCAGCTGCTTTACCTGCCACCAGCTCACTGGAAGTGGCACGGGCTGGGAGTTCTGGCATGGGCAGGGACTCACCTCATGTAAGCAGCATTGTGGCAGGGGGTGGGTGAGGAGGGCACCGCTCCTGTCCTGGCAGTGGAGGATGTTTCAGTGCCACCTCCTGCTCTGGCCAGGGAGGGTTTGTCAGGTGTGACTCACCTGCCTCGTGATGGAGTGGTGACCTTTGAGTCTCGCTATTAGCTCATGGAAACCCAAAGAACCACTTAGGAAACGGAAATATCCGGTGAGGGACAATCCCCAGGCAGTCCTGATGAGCCGGGATAGGAGCAGCAGGGTGCAGTGGAGGGGAACACCTCTGCTCTCCCATATCATCCCTCTCTGATGCAGCCAGCCAGCAAACTCCTTTGGAAAGCATTACTTCACAAAGAGAAATGTGCCGGTGCCCTCGGGCAGAGCACAGTGCTGCTTCAGCAGCAGCTTGGGCTGAGGCATTAACTCCTTCCCCTTCGTGCCTGGCTCGGGGTGGTTTTCTGGTCCTTGTGGCAGCACTGCTGGGGTGCCATCCTGTCCCTACCCAGGCCCTGGGTGACAGGGAGGGCTCTGCATGTAGCCTAACACCATGAAGGGGTGGTTTTGTTTGGAAGGGGACCCTTGGCTGTGTCACCAGGTGTTGGTTGGGCTGTTCACTCCACTGGAGCCACTCCCATCAGCAGGTGGAGGGGGATCAGTGTCACCCTGAGCCTTTTGCTCCTCTGGGTGCATCTGCTCCTGCACCAAGCCACGGTTTGGCTCAGACATCCTGCTCCAGGGTGTGCCAAGAGGGATGCTCTCTGCATTCCTGCAGGAGCAGCTGCTGGGACATGCTTCTCTGTCCTGGGGGTGCTGTGTTTTGCTCTGGCCACATGGAGTAACTGGTGAGGAGCAGAAAAATGAAGTGTTTTTCTCCACAGGGGGGTGAGGAGATGTGAGTTGAGAGAGGGAGTGAGCTCTCACAGGCAACCAGGTGTGGGAGAGGAGGAAGGGTGCTTGTAGGGACCCCACTCCCCAGGGGTCTCCAGCTGTGTCACTGAGGTGACCCTTGGTGCACTATCTCCTGTCACCAGACACCTCCTCCTGGGTTGTGTGGAGAGTTGAGGGATTTCTTGATGACTTTTGACCCTGGCATGTAGGTCAGGGGCCATGTCACAGCTTTTTATCAGCTAGAATTGGGCTGCTCAAATGAATTAATCCTAGCAGGGGGTTGCTGAGCCACACAGAGATCCAGTGCTCTGGCTGGCAGCAGTGGTGGTCTCCTGTCACCATTGTTGTCACTGGCTCTCTGTCACAGGCTGTCCCCCCTACAGCCAACAATGTGGGAGTTTTCCTCAGCCACTTCTGGGAAGAATTCAGTGGATTTAGGTGAAAGTACTGCAGGAGGTGTGATTGTGGACCTTGTCTGGGAGTGACTATTGTGATATCCCTTCCCTGATTATGAGTCTGTGGTGGAGAAGTGACCTCCCCACTGGGAGGGATGGGATCAAACATCAGGAGTGTGGGAAGAGCTGTTGGCTGGGGCTGCAGTGGATCACTGTCCTGGGCTGCCATGCTGAGATATTGTTACAGGAGAAAAGGGGAGGGAAGGCATGAGAGCCAGGCCAAATACAAGATCCAAATGACTTGTACCTCAGGTGGTGTCAGTGATCTCATGCTGCTGGACCCTCTGCCTGCCCAGGACATCTCTTGGGATGGGAGACAACTAGGGATGGGGCTGCCCTGCTCCCACAGCACAGCGTTTCCCTGGAAGAAACCTCATGATCCATTGACCTCAGCCTGCTCCCACATGTGGAAAAGCAACTGCTGCTTTCCTTGGCCCTCATAAACTTGGTGCCATTCTTGGTGTGGTCCTGTGCAGGGCTGGGAGTTGGACTTTGATAGTCCTTGTGGGTCCCTTCCAATTCAGGATATTCCATGAGTCTATGAAATGTCATTTTGCAGTGAGGGAGAAATGCAAAATCCTGAGTGGTGCTGTAGTATGAGAGTTCAGCCTCAGGTTTCAGTTTTTTCTCAGCCAAGGTTCCACTGGGATCACTGAGGTGGAGTGAATCCTCCTATTCCCACACCCTGTAAGTTGTGCAAACAATCTGCCACCCCTGCAGATGCTGAACCCCACAGGGAAAGCAGGACAAGTATCCCATCATCCAATCCTCCCCAGGCCCACACTGAGCAACAGGAACTCTTCCAGCAAAGGAGAGCAGAAATCCAGGCAGTGCAATTAGAATTATAATAATAGTAATTGATGCCTTGTCTCTCTCTAGGGATTTGCTAATGAGGCTTGCCAGGTGCTGGCTGGGCATTTACTGATCAAAGCCACCTCACCCACATGAAGGGGATGGTGCCAGCTGGGCCACAGGACCTGAATGCCTTGGCTGGGGACTTGCTCTCAGTGCCCTCATCTTTCTCCATGCTTTGGAGGGGAAGACTGGGAGGAGCTGCTCTAAGAATCCCGGGGATGAGGGTTAATGGATGGGAGAGAAGACCAGGTCAGGAGCACCCTGTGTGCCAGCCAGGGGTGCTCATCTGGCCCCAGTGATGTGAGCTGAAGGGCCTGTGTGTGTTTCTGTGTGCAGGGGCATACGTGAGCTCTAATGCATTGACTCCTGTCTGTGCACGTGTCTGTATGTGGGAGGCTGCTCCTGCACACACGTTTCAGTCGACACACAAATGCCAGTCCGTGGGCTTGCACAGGCACAAGCCAGCAAATAACATGGGGGCTGGAGAAAATGCTTTCCAGGGAGAGGCTTGAAGAGCTCAAATTGCTCCGTTTACCACAGACATTGAGAGGTGTCTTTATTCCAGTGTTGTAAACACTGTCACAAGGGGAAGGGATGTGGCACCAAAGGACTCTTTAACATCAGAGAGCAGCAGAACAAGAAGCAAAGGCTGAAGCTGCCCAAGCTGGCCTGAAGGGCAGGTGTGCATGCCAGCACAAAGGGGATAAGCAGTGGAAACACACTGCTGGGGGAGTATGGCAGGGTTTCTCTAGCCTGGTGAAGGGCAGTCCCTCTGGTGGTGTCTCAGCCAAGTTACTCCATCATCAGGCACTCAGTGTGATGGTAAGCCAATGCTATTTGTTATGCTGTTAGAGCCACTCATGTTTCAGCCTCTTTCTTACTCTTTAGGTGAGGCCTGGGGCACAGTCTCAGGGTACAGGTTGGTGAGGCATCTGTGGGACTGAGCTCAATGCAGCTTCCCGGCCTCCCTGCAGAGCCCCTGAGCAGTGCTGCCTCCTGGCTCTGCACTGAGGGTGGTTTCTGATTGCTTCCTGCTCTCGTCCTCCCGGGGTTGGGCTGTGGTGGGCTGGTGGCCCTCGTGTCTGGGAGGCTTGGTGAGACCAATAGGCTGGTGGAGCTCCAGCAGCAGTGGGGAGTTGCTGCAGAGTCCCAGGACATCCCTGGAAGTGTCCAAGGCCAGGTTGAGCACGGCTCGGAGTAACCTGGTCTGGAGGAAGGCGTCCCTGCCCATGGCTGGGGGAGGAATGAGGTGGTCTTTAAGGTCCCTTCCAACCCAAACCAGTCTGTAATTCTATCATGTGTTGATCCCAGAGATTTGTACACCACTGGTAGGACATCCAGCTCCACCCTTGGGGAAGCTGCCTGGGAGCTGCCTTGCAGATGAACCCACAGAAGGGGGACAGGGGACTTTGGCTGTGGCCTCCTGCGAGGAGAGAGACGGTGTGCAGGGAGGTGTGGCTGAACGGTACCACCTCTGCCTGAACTGCTGGAAGGTGTCAGCCTGAAACAAATGAGTAATTGTTGTTGCTGTTGGTATCAGATGACGTAGTTTACCCACCAGCAAATCAGCTGAGAAGCAGTGAGGCACTGAGTGAAGCAGGGAAATTATTTAGAAAGGTAATAAACCTGTGTAATATAAATATATTAAGGTAATGGATTTTATGTACACAGAAATACAGGATGGCCGTCAGTGGTGTAGGTAGCACGGGGAGCCCAACACGACAGTTCACATCTGTGTATTTTCGTTCAAGGGAAACTTTAGAAACCCAAAGGTCAACTTCCACAAAGCTCTGCTGCTTTACTTCCCCCTCCGGTGCCTGCCCTTATGGGGTGGGGTGGGATCACGCAAGTAAACGCAAAAGAAGAGAATTTGAGGGTGGAGAGACAGACTCATCTTGTAACGAGAGAGCAGGAGAGGCTCTGGGTGTCGCCCCCGGTGCCGGGCAGCACCTGCCAGGCTCGCCCCTCTCCCCTGCAGCCACGGGGCGCGGAGCGGGTGGAAATTACCTGGAGGTACAAAGTGCCCCAGGGGAGCCGTGCTGCTGCTGCCTCGCCAGCCGCTCTCCCGGGTTAACTCAGCATCAGTCACGGTCCAGGTATGCCCAGGAATTTCCGCGCTGCCTCTGCCTGAGCAGCCCCAGCGCGGGGGAAACTGAGGCACGGTCAGGTGGGGCTGCGCCTCCTCCGTGTCAGCGCACACATCTGGAAACTCCTGGAAAGACAAGAGGGGAACAAATTGAAGTGACAAGCAATGTCTGTGACTTAATGGTGGAGGCTTGTGTGTCTCGCACTTGCGGCCACAGCTGAGCCCTCCGTGGGCACATTTTTCCCACATGTGACACCACTCACAGCTGCTCTCCCAGCACCTGTGCTTCCAGCTCGTCTGTGCTGCTGGCAAAGCCCGGCTCAGGTGCTGTGAGAGGGGGTTTATTGATAATTTTTTTCCTTTTAATAACTACTATGTTCTTTGTCAGAAAATTTCATGTTCCTTGAAGTTAGGGGAATGTGGTGACATCTGAAAGGAAAATTTTATTCTAGAGCTTGTCTTGACATTTTTCTTCTCTCTTTTTAAATTTCCCTTTTAATAAGGGGGAAGGGAAGCAGGGAGAGCACACAGAATGCAGAGGAAGTGAGATTTCCCAACACCACAACAAAACTCTTCAAAACATTTTTTTAAAGCAAAACAATAGTCAAAAATATCAGAAAGCAAACTGTGGCAGTTTACTAAACATCCTTAGCTTACTTTTTTTTTTTTAACTGCTCTGAGTTTTAACTCCAATGAGTCCTCACACAAGTAGATAAGAGGAATGGCTCTGGGGTGAGCAGGGAGGCAGGAATGTAAATACACGTTTTGACTGCAGTGAGTAAAATCCTCCTGAATATGGCATCACTGGGGTGATGATGGGCGCCCTGGCACTGCAGGCATTGTATACATTGAATTATAGAGTCACAGACTGGTTTGGGAACTTAAAGATCATCTCATTGCACCCCCTGCCACGGGCAGGGACACCTTACACTATATCCTAGGATGTTTCAATCTCTGTCCAGCCTGGCCTTGGACAATTCCAGAAATCCAGGGGCAGCCACAGCTCCTCTGGGAACCTGTGCCAGGGCCTCACCTCCCTCTAAAAAGGATTTTTCTTCCTGACATCCAATCTAACCCTGCTCTCTGTCAGTTTAAAGCCACTGCCCCTTGTCTTGTCACTATCTAACCATATAAAAAGTCCCTCTCTTTCCATTTTTAAAGCCTCCTTAAGATATTAGAAGGCTGTAATGGAGTCTCCCTGAAGCCTTTTCTGCTCCATGCTTCAATTATATCCATCCAGTTACATTTTACAGACTGCTCTCCTCGGTGTAGCTGTGATCCAGGGTATGGAGCTGTCCTGGGGCATCGCTGCTGGCCATGGCATGATGAGGGACTCTGTGTATCTTAGCACAAATCCTTGCAGAACTGTAGCTGTGCCTGGCTGCTTTTGTTCAGCTCCTGGTGCAGGAATCCTTTTTACTCACGTCGTGACCTTGGGCGACCAACTTTGCTGTGCTTAAAATTATCTTCTCTGCAAACAAAGCGCATAAATCTCCACGTCAGGTGAAGCTGCAGCATGGCATGAGGGGCTCGGGTTTGGTGAAGGGTTTGTCCACCCTGAGTTGTCACATGTGTGGTGTCCCTCTTGGGCAAGGGTGCCAGTGCTGCCCCAGAGATGAGGTGGCCCAAATTGTGCCTCAAAGCATGATTCTTTGGCCACTTTCCATGGGGAAAAAGGGTTCAGTAAAATCTGCTGTAGCTCAGGGTGTTTTCAACCCCCCTCTCTTCTCCTAATTTGTTTGGTTTTGCTGGCAGAGCTAAATAGGGGCTGCAGAGACTGATGAAAGAGGCTGCAGGCTCATCTTACAAAATAAAAAGGCTGGAGCAAATTGGCGTGCCTAGCCTGGGAAACAGAAGCTAAGGGCAGCACAAGGAGAGCGGTGTGCGGACGGATCCCAGGGTACGCCCTGCGGGAGGAGATGAGCTGCAGAAAGCCTTGGCACAAGACTGTTGTGTGTCTGTAGCCTGTGACTACACGCAGCCTGGAAACCAGAGGTAGCTCTTAAGCAGGGGAGGAGGGAGGGCCTGGAAAGGCTTCTCAGCAGGAGCCCTGTGTGTCCGGAGCACACGAACTCCTTCGGTGCCCTGTGAGGGGTTTCAGGTTGCCACAGCCACCACAAGGCAGCACAGAGAGTCCCACAGCCCCACATATCCAGGCTGGTGTCACTCTGGGGCCGTGGGAGGACGTCTGTCTGTCCAGCCAGGTCCAGGCTGGGTGTGCTCTGCAGATAAACAGCTCCTTTTACACTTATTCATTCTGCCTGTGTACACAGCCTGCTCGCCAGCAGCCGGGAGGTGCCTTTGGTGTGGGTTTTACAGATGGTTTTTATTCAATCAGGCAGAGATGAGGGGGGAACATGGCAAATGTATGAAGTGTGCTGGTCATGCCTGGCTTCCTGGAACACCCTGACCTTCACCCACTGATCCACAGAGAGTACGGGGTCATCAGTGACTCCTCAGCCCGAGTCCCAGTTAGTTGTCAGGTCCCTTGTATTTGCCTCTTACTGGACACTTCAAGCAACTGGGGTTATACAAACAGGAGCAGGGAGAGGTGACAGCTGGGGCTGGAGAATTACAGGGAGGAAATGAGATTAGAGGGAGCAGGGATCACCAGGAGGCAAGATGGCCCCGTGTTGGGCAGTCAGCTCCTACCCTCAGAGCCCGAGCCCGCAACCACTCCTTTCCCTCAGAGCCCGACCCCACAACCACTCCTTTCCCTCAGGGCCTGACCCCACAACCACCCCTTTCCCTTAGGGCCCGACCCCACAACCACTCCTTTCCCTCAGAGCCTGACCCAACCACTCCTTTCCCTCAGAGCCCGACCCCACAACCACTCCTTTCCCTCAGAGCCCGACCCCACAACCACTCCTTTCCCTCAGAACCCGAGCCCACAACCACTCCTTTCCCTCAGAGCCTGACCCAACCACTCCTCTCCCTCAGAGCCCAGCCCCACTGTGGTTCCTTCCCTCACAGCCTGACCCCACAACCTGCTCCTTCCCTCATAGCAGTCAGGGATCCACTAGTTCTCTTTCCCTCACAGCTCAGCCCCACAATCTGCTCCTTCCCTCCCAGCCTGACCCCACAGGCAATCCCTTCCATCCCAGCACAGCCCAACCCCTTAAGCTGCCCTTTCCTCCACAGCTCCATCCCTTATAGCAGTCAGGGCTACATCAGCTATAGCCTGACCCTACAGCAAGGAGGGATCCATCAGCTACCCCTTCCCTCACAGCCCGCTCCTTTTGCTCAGCCTGGCCGCACAATTGCCCCCTTCCCTCGGCACTGGGACCCACCAGCAGCCGCTGCTCGCAGCTCGCAGCCCGGCGCCGCCGCTGCCCCGCGCCTCGGGCCCGCCCCGCTCCCTCAGCGCGGCCGGGGCGGGGCGGGCCGGGGCGGTCCCGCCCGCCGGGGCAGGCACAGCGCGGGCCGCAGGTACGAGCGGAGCGGAGCGGAGGAGAGCGGCCGGGCCGGCGCGGCCATGGGCAAGGTGCAGCTCTTCGAGATCCGCCTGGGCGACAGCCGCGTCGTCTACAGCCCCGGCGAGCCGCTGGCCGGCACCGTCACCGTGCGGCTCTCGGGCTCGCTGCAGTACCGAGGTGAGCCCGCGGCCTGCCGTGCCCCGGGGGCCGCTCGGCGGGGCGGATATCCCGGGGAGGGTTCACGGGCTGCCCTGGCCCGCGGGGCGCCCCGGGGAGCGGCCGGGGTCCCTTCCCCCGCTCTGGGGACCGGCGGCTCCGGAGCTGCCCCATCGCTGCTGCCCCCGCTGCCATGCGGCGGCCGGGAGGGGCTGATGGGAGCAACCTGCTGGATTATTTCCTCCTTCCTCCGCTTCCTCCTCTTACTTTTTGCTCCTATCCCATAAATAAGGAAACATCCTCCCAACCCCCTTCCCAAAACGCCCCGGCGCGGGGCTGTGCCCGGCAGCCTCCGGAGCTGGCGGGTGCCCAGGGTGGCAGCGGGAGGAGGTGGAGGGGCTCGCCCGTCTCGTTCGGCTTTCCCGGAGTCCTGCGGCTTCCCAGGGCTGCCGGCATCGCCCCGGCACCCCGAGCCCGGTGCCCCTGGGTCGGACGGACCCGAATGTGTTAGGGAGGGCAGTGGGCGGAGGTGGGCGATGCCGTGTCCCGGTGGGCAGCAGCCGTGCCTGGGCAGGAGGGAGGAGATGGGCGATGCTGTGTCCTGGCAGGAGCGGCACCCACCCACCGGCTCGCAGACACCGTCCGCAGCCAGCAGCCGTGTTGTAACATCTCGAATGAACTCGGGCATTTGAGTTGTGGCTCTGCGAGTGTGGGAGATGTCCGCGGTGTGTACGAGGTCCTGTGAGTGCCAGGCAGAAAGTGCCCTCTGGGCAGCAGTGGTCTGGAGCAGGAGTTGTTGCTCCACGCAAGGCTTAGGCTATGCTCGTGGCTGGTGCAGTCCGTCGGAGCAGAGGGATGGGCTGGACTGCAGGGAAATGAGCTGGTTGGGCTCGGATCATCCGAACTGGGAGCTTCCTTCCCCGCCTGAGAGAAGTCATTCGCATTTGCAAGTCAGCTTTGTGCTCAGTGCTGTGGAAATGTGAACCAATTTGCTGTTTTCCCTGAGGTCTTGCTTGCTTCTCGTGTGTGCATGCTGCTTCCTTTGTAACAAATTATTGGAGGGGGGAAAAAAGACCAAGTAACATAAAATGTGAAGTCTCTGTTCAAGAGCTGTCAGCCTGGATGATGGTGCCTCTGCCTGCCGGTGCCTTGCTTTTGAGAGCACCTCTCCCAGTTGTCTGCAATAGCTTTTGGAAGCTTCTTATGGAAAAAAAAAGTATCTAGGACAAGTGTAAACTTGTAGCCTGTTTAACTCCTGTCAGAGCAAAACAGTTGCAGATCCAGCGTTTATCTCCTTGGAGAATACTCTCGGATGCACTTCCAGCAAAGATGTTCCTAATGAAGTCTGGCTGACTTCCCTCCTCAGCCCATCCCATTGACTTCCATCCATTCCTGAAGGTGCTTCTTGGGAGGGACAAGAGTTTGGCCTTGGAGGGTTTGGTGTGCTGGCCCTTTGTGCCTCCAGCTGGCCAAAGCTACTTGCTGCTGCCTCTACAACTCCCATTTGGGGAGGATCTGCCAGGTTCTATTCTACACCAGCTCTCCTCTGCTTCCTGGTGTGGTTGTAGGGAAGGAGAAAGGTGTCTCTTTGTTCTAGACCTCCTTTCTGCTTCCTTATTGCCTTGATTCTGAGAAGCATCAGAGGCTGGTGTTAAGTACAGGTCCTGAACTCAAGAGGGGTTTTGCTGTGGGATCTGGTGTTTGGGGCTAGTGCAGGGATTTTGGTAAGAGCTGGGGCAGCTGAGCTCTAGGAAAGCTGTCAGAAGCATTGAGCCAAAATCTGAGGTGGGCTCCGTGTGATTGATGCTTCTGTTGTGCTGAGATCACTGAGCAGCTCTTCTAGGCTGTTTCATGTACAGTGGCTTCATGAGCTGGGCTAGAAACTTTCCATTACTGGTGTCAGAACTCACCCAGCTAAGTCACATTTGGATGTGAAACCAACTTCTGCCAAGCACAAGGTGACTCTTTGCTGTGTGTTCTCCCTCCTGCTGGTGCTTAAACCTTCCATACTTGATCTCTTGGGCACCCTCTCCTTCTTCCTGGATGAAGGAAATGTCCCACCCTCAGAGGAAGAGGTTCCTGTAGCTGCTTGAAACATCCTTTTGCTGTAACAGCAAAAGAGATCTTAAAGAGACTTGTGAGCTCTGTTGAGCTCTGTGGGCTCAGCACTGGAGGGATCAGACATCCTCTGGATTCCTACTGGGCTGTGAGGAGAGCTGTGTGGAATCAACTCATTGTACATTGGATATGCCCCCACACACCTTCTGTGGCCAAATGTGACTTTCCAGGCTAATAAACTGCTTCCAGGAGAAGACACAAAGTCTCACCCCTGGCAGGTCTGGCCCTCAGCACCACGATTTGGTGCTTTCCATTTCCTGGGCCAGGCGAGTCTGGCGCGGTGACTTCTCGGTGCTGTGTGTGTGAGATCACAGCCGGAACCAGCCTGGAGGTGACTCCTCACACGGTGACTTCTGGCTCTTGCAAATTGCACCTTCTGAAAGGTGACAGTGCAAACAAACACAGCTCGTTGTGCCTTGCTAAACACGGGAGAAATCTTGGGTCATGGGACAGCATAGCTGGGGACACACCTTTTTGGGATCATTAATGTTCCCACTTAGACTGGCGTCAGTGCCAGCCCTGCTGACTGGCACTGAGGGCTGTTCTGGAGCACATCTTCTTCAGCTGACCTTGCAGCAGCATCACAAATACTGACTGGTCCTTGGTGACTCACGTGGACCTTCTGAGGAGCCACACTTCTTCCTGTGCCTGTGCCAGGGTGAGGGACCTGCCCAGAAAACTTCTGAGCCTCAGGGGAGAGCGCTGATGGAAATGGAGAATTCCTGATCATTGTGCCTGGTTTGCTGGGTAAATCATCAAACGTGTGTGTACAAAGAATAATTAATCTTACAGGAAGCTTGCGCAGGGACAGCTGGAGATGGAGTTAATTTGTGGGGAAGGAGGAGGAAGCCAGTTCATTTGGAGCAGGGCAGGCGGTCCTGGTTGCCGGCAGGAGCATGTGGGAACAAAGGCTTGTGCTGCCTGGAGATGCTGGAGCACTTTCCTCTCAACTCTGTGTCTTCCAGGGCCCATGTGGATTATTTTGGTCGTGCCTGCCATTCAGTGAGGCTTCAACAAGCGTAATGTTAAAATAACAGCCCTCTCTGCCAGGCCACCAAGAGCAAAGAAACAGCAAGTGCTTTCCGGAACAGATTTCAGCACTTTGCTATTCTCCACTCTGTTGTTTGGCTGTCCAGGTTTATGCAGGGATAAGTTGACTTTAAAATCACTCCCTTGAACTACAAAGCTCTAGACACAAGTGCCCGTGTTTGTTCATGCTCTAGAAATACATATACATAATTCCCATTTCCACAGAGCAGAGAGCCCATGAATTTTCTGATCTCAAATGTAGTAAATATTCTCACTTCTCATGTGGAGGACAGAGAAAGCTGGTGGTGAAGGGGAATGAAGAGCAGGGCTCTGAAATTCTGGGTCAGATGTCCAAATTAAAAGGTAACTTCTGTTGCCTAGAAGGGCATTAGGGAGAAATTTGGGGTTGGTTGTTCTGACATGTGTGTAACCTGTGCCCTTCCTGAGGGGAAGGGATGACACCAAAGGGCTTGGTTGGCCACAATTCTCCTAGCACTTGACCTCTGGTACAGTGGAAAACATTGTTCTTGCAGGAAGGCTGTGGCTTGGGAAAGTGCTGGGGAAAAGGTGGATTCGGTCCCTGCATAGTGGTCTGGCTTTCTCCTGAGTCAGAAGTTTGTGTGTAAAGGAGGATTGGAAATCCCTGTGCTGGCAGCATGGGTCACCTACTCACCAGTGGGGCAGAAGGGACCCCATTGCTGGTCCCTGCTTTGGGGTGCATTGTGGGGAGGGAGCGTGGTGCCTGCAGAGCTGAACGAGGCCTGGGAGTTTGGAGGGCACTGTCCCTGGTGATCCTGGCAATGTCCCATGAGGTCCTCGAGCTGTCTGGTATCCACCAGCAATGGTGGGTGCCAGGATGAGGCCAGGCCCAGGAATGCTCACGGATGGCTCCACAGCATCACTCCCTCGGGCTGGATGGCTCCTGCTGTAGGGGAGCTGGATTAACTTTCTTTTATCATTGTGTGAAGCGAGATAGCGGGGAGCTGTGTGGCCAAGTCTGTCTGAGGCTGGGGAACAAAAGAGGGATTTTTGCTCTCCTGGCTGGCTTGCTGCTGGAGCTCCAACTCCTCTGGAGTCAATAACTAATCACGAGATGGGTTTGTGTCTGTCGCTGCAGTGAGCCGCTCTGCGCTGCTCCCCCGCCTGCGCACCGCTTGCGCTCAGCTGAAAAACTGTCTGCTGCTTTCCTTGGCGAGGAGACATGCCATGGCCTCCCAGCCCTTGTTTAACAAAATGGGAGGACAAGTGGAGTGGAGCTCTGTCTGTCTGATTTGCTTCCAAGTGTGACAAACGGGCTGTGAGTGCTTATCCCTTCCCTGGAGCGGTGCAGAGCTGTCAGAGATGTAGCTTGTCTTTCTGGGCTGGAGTCAGGTAGGCGGCAGGGAGGCTCCCTGGCTGGGAGGAAGAAGCCTGTGGCTTTCCATCCCTCTCATCCCGAGGCAGCTCCCTATCCCTGGCTGTGCTGGGAGAGGAGGAGCAGCCAGGGAGGTGCATGGACGGGCATGCTCCACTCGGAGCGTGTTGCGGAATGCTTCATGCTGTAAGTCATCCCCAGGGATGAAGTAGGTGTGTAGAACACACAGCTGTCACTTGGCTTGGTGGAGTCTTGCTAGAGGCTCTCAGAGCCAGTAAGAGGAGGATGGACATGTGGATCATCCTCTGCTATCCAGAGAGGGGCCCTTTCAAGAGAAGAAGTGAGTGGGGTGGTTGGGTTGTGCTGCAGGGCTGCTGCAGACCTGACCTGTGCCAGAGCATAGAGAAAGGTGCTCTGCCAGGCATTGGGGAAGGTCTTCTCCTGCTTGGGGCAGCTACTCCTGAAATGGCCTGGCAAACATGTCAGGGGCTGGGCTTTGGTTTGGTGCCTCTTTTCTTGAGGGCTGATTGCTGAGATATCCAATGTACAGCCTTTAGGCTACTGGTGTGACCTCTGGAGTCTGGCGACAGGAATTGCTGTGGAAGTTAATTGCCTCTTTGTGCTGCTCTTAAAATCTGTCACTCTTCAAATCTCTTGTGGAGAAATGCAAAGTGCTTAGGAGAGGAGAAAATGAGCAAAGGACCAGACTGTTGCCAGTCAGCATGTTTTATGCCTTGTGCACAGTTGTGCCTGCATGTGCTCAGTGTCCCTGGGCTGTGCTCAGATTCAAAACAGAGGTGAAATGGATCCATACCACAAAGGTGTTCAGGCTTCTGTCTGCTTGTGATGCTTTTAAACAGCAAATCCACATTCCCCACTCTCTCTGATGGCAAATTAAAAGTAAGTGATGGGGTGCACGAGTCAGCTGGGAGTGAGGTGTTTTGCTGTCCCTAAGTTTGTGGGTAGAGGCCTTTTGCCACAATGTGGGTACCTGTGACTGTCTATTGCTCTGTGCAGTGGGATGGCCAGTGCTATGGGTTTGAATTGCTTAGCATGAGTAAATCCTCACAGGTGTATTGGGGTCTTGAGATGCTGGATGATGGCAGTGAAGAGGATATGGGGTGTCCTAAGTAAGTATCAAGCTGCTTTTGACCCCCTCGACAACATGAGGGTGGCAAGCTAGTGCCAGCCTGGAATTATTTAGAAACACCCTGATCTTTGAGCACCTTATCTTCATTAAAAACTGGAGGTTTGTCAGATATCCGTAGCAAAAGCTGCTTCCAAGAAGCATGAATCATTTCTGGAGCACTAATGCTTATGACTTCCACTCCTTTGTTCTTGCTGACGGCACTCTGCTCTCTGACAGTCGTTCTGGCTCAGGCAGCTCAGACCAGAGGTAACAATGCTGCAGCAATTCACTGTTCATCCCTCCCAAAGACACCCTCCTGAATCCCAAATATTCCCTGCAATAAGAGTGGGATAAAACTGGCTTGGAAGGCAACAACTCTAGGAAGGAATGCTCAGTGTATGGGTAGAAATTGGAGCCTTGATGGAGATTATCAGCAGGGGTCTGAATGTCAGGGCCAGAGGTTCAGCTCAGGTCCCAGATGTTCTTTTTCTGTCTGCTTGGATCTCTGAGGAGCCCAGCCTGACCATGAGGAGTATCTTACCAACTTGTGGCACTCCCAGCATAGTGAGGATTTGTTATGTATCTGGTGCTCTGGTGATAACAAGAACATAAGTCATCTTTCCAAACTGATGATCTTGCTATAAATAGAGAATCCAGCTGCTTGTGTTGAATGGCATCAAAGAAAATCATAGGAGCAGCTCTTATGCTTAGTGAAGTGGATTCTGGCTGTTTTCTCTGAAGATGCTGAGGCTGGGAGATTTCTTGACAACTGAGACATGCAAAAGCAGTGCACGAGAGCTCAGTGTGACATGGGGAATCTTCAGCAGGGAGCAGGTGGGGCTGGGATCTCTCATCCCGTGCTGGGATCCTCATCAGGGAGCAGGTGGGGCTGGGATCTCTCATCCCATGCTGTGCCTTCCTGCCGCCCCAACAAGAACCTGCCTGTGCTGGTACCCAGCCAGGATGAGGAGGCACTAAATGCAGGTTTGCTTTACTGCTTGTAAATAAGGCTCTTCAGGAAAAAGCCCTTGAAACCTCCCCTTCTAGGAGGAGGGGAGCTGCCTCCTGGCTCGTGCTTGGGAGCTGCAGCAGCACTAAATTATTTGGAGGTGTCTCAGCAGTTCTGTGTGCTGAGTTGTGAGTTCAGTGCCTGGAGTGGCAGGAGGACTGACCCTGATGTGGTTCCACGAGGTTGCCTGAGTCCTTGCTCCTGCCTCCTCTCCCTGTAAGTGGGCTCCAACCCCTCACACCAAAACTCCTGTTTCCAGGATGGCTGAGCAGTCCTGAGTGTGCTGCTTTAGTTCTGCTCCCACCGTGGAGGCAGAGGCTGGCTCAGGATGCCGGGTTGTGACACTGCTCTGGGCTGAGTCCTTGCAGCCCCAGGGGTGTCCAGCCCTTGACAGACCTCCTGCCCCACCAGGTGCTGGGCTGGCTTTGCTTGTGCTCCTTGTCTGGATAGTGGGTGATGGGGAATTGGTGCCCAGGAGCATCTCTTGAGCCCCAGGAGGGGATGGAGAGGTGTCATCTCTCCTGAACTTTACATCTGCAGGGCTGTCTGTTGCTGAGGCCAGGAGAGCTGTGTCTGGCTGTGTCGTGGGTGGCAGTGAGGGTCTCCCAAAATGAGCACCAGCCAACAGGATTTGTAGCCTTTCCTCTTAGAAAAGGATCTCTGAGAGTCTCAGAAGAAAATGAGCGTGACTCAGTCCCACAGCAGAGCCTGGCCCACAGGAGCCTCGGTGCTCTGGTATTACAGTAAGCCTGTTAAGCATGAATTTCCAGAAGTCTTTGAAGCATTTATTTAGAAAGAGTCTGAAAAGGGAGTAGGCTCTGGTGAATCAACCTCTTTGTGGTGAGTAGGGAAACCTGATCAGTCGGCTGTTTCTCTTCTGCAGTGGCTTTTGCACCCAGCGTGGAGGGTGATGCTCCTGCGGCGGGGGCAGAGGGGTTGTCTGGGCAAAGAGCTCGTCAAACCTGCTCCAGGCTGTGGGAAGAGTGGAGCAGGGCTGGCGGGGGTCGCACGCAGAGGTGTGTTCCCGGGACATCAGAGAGCTCAGCCTCCCTGCCTGCTCCTTTTCCACAGGAATTGCAATTGTTCTGCCAGCAAGGTGGGAAAAGGTGCCAGGCTTTGCACTTGCTGAGAAAGAACAATTGAGTCTGTTAATGAGTTTAAGGGGCGTTTTCTTACACCAGCATCCAGCACATCCCCCCTGGGACCTGCAGTGCTCTGTGGTAGGCTCTGGTGGAGTTTCTTGCTCAGTTCTTCCTTTTTTAGACAGCCAAGTCAATTGTACCAGAATATCTTAACTCCTCTGGCTTAAAGTAGTGTTAAGTGCTGGGTGGAAACCTATTTCACTTTGGGCAAGCTATAAAAAAAATGACATTCTTCACTTCTGTTTTAGCACTGCTCAGTCTAAGGAAGGGTGGCTGTGGTCCCTGGCTGGCTGAAGTGCTGAGTGCTGGCAGGTCCTGGCATCCATCAGCATTCCTGTGAGCCAGGGTGAGCTGCTGATTCTGTTCCACTTCTCTGGCTGCATGTCGGGCATCTGGGACTTGCATTCCCTTCCCACGGGGCTGCTCTAGGGGCCAAGTGCTGAAGAGTAAGATGCCCTGACTGCTTATGTATGTACAGCCTTATTTTGCTTTGAAAAGCCTAGCTTACTTAAATTCAGGGCTCACAAAATCCAGCTTATTAGCCAGGTCCCCTGAGAAGGATGGAGTAAATTAAATCTACATTAAATTTATTAAAATAAATCTGTCTTGTGCAGGGGATCATGAGTAAAAACTTTTCTGCGCCCTGCTGAGATCTTAAATATGAAATGTTCCTGTGCCAGGCTGGCAGCTGCAGGCCCTGCCCAGTCCTGCTTGGTCCCATCCCAGTCCATCCCACCTGAGAGCAGCAGAGGCTGTTTCCTCATGGATGGCATGAACAGAAGTGAGCCTCAAATGCAGTTCTAGGAGGAGGGCAGAAACTGCAGTCTCCAAACAGGTCACAGTTTCCCACTCTGAATTTCTGTCCAGAATAGCAGAAAAGAAAGAAATCTTTTGAGACAAAAGTTGGCTTCACACTCTGGAGCAGTAGAAGCTCCACATGAAATGTTGCCTCCATCTCTCTCCTCCAGCCTTCTGCTCCTCTGCAACCTCTCTGCTTTTCCCCTCCAATACTTGGAAGATGGATGCTGGGAGAGGAGGAGGCTGTGAGTGCTGGCAGTGTGGCTCAGGTGGGTGGCTGGCATGGAGATATTCCTGGGGAGCTGTGAGATCTGCCTCTCTCTGCCAATAGCTTCTCACTGCTGTCTGATCTGGCTGTTCCCAGCATGCAGGGGTGCCTGTGTCTGCCAGCCTGGCCTGGGAGGAAGAGGATGGTCCCTCAGCATGCTGGGGTGGGGCACAGTTGGTCTCCCTGCAGGAGTACCCAAAGAATGACAGCGCTGACCTCTGCCCTGTGTGTGGCAGCAGGCACTGTCTGGAGCAGCTCTGCTGGACTGTGCCAGGATGGGATGGGATGAAAGTCTGAGCTCCCAAAACTGGTCTGAGGCACTGCCAGGACATGTGCAGACTCTGCTCTGCCTGGCTGTTATGGTACAAGCACCTCTGCCATTGTGGGCTCTCGAGCAGAGCAGGCCCACTTGTCCCCACCTCTTCCCAGCCTGTCTGCCTCAGCTCCGGGCCCTACATCAGTCTGAAGCTTAAAAAAAACCCCAAACTTGTCCTTGTTTTGCAAGAGGCTGTTTTGGAGGAAGGATTACCCCAACATCCCCTTCTGGAGCATGTTTGGGGAGCAGTGAGGGGGTTGTAGCAGCAGTAGCATGATGGGTGTTGGGGTTGCACCTGACTGCAGGTGCTGTGGTGCTGTTGCCTGTTGCTAAGGAGCTGCCTCTGGCAGATCCAAGGCACAGACTTTGTGGCACGTGTTCATCCCCCTGCCACAGCCTGTGTGGCCTTGTTCACTGGTGAGTTTTCCCCCTGCAGCCCAACATGTGCAGAGCCAGGCTTGTTAAGTGTGCTCAGCTGAGGATTTAATTCCAGATGTTTGAGATGACCCCCTTCCTCTGAGGGCAGCCAGCATGCTGATAAAACACTGTGATGCTATAAATATCCTGTCTGCTCCACAAGGGAGAAAAGCCTTTGGTTTGAGCAGGAGTTTGTTCTAAACAGGAGTCCAAGAGTTGCCTTTTTTGTCTCAGGATTTATGTTGACCCTTGGTTTTGGGGAGGAGCTGGAAAATGTAGGTTTTCCTGCTGCTCTCAGCCTGACGGAAGAAAATGCTTGCAATGGGGGGAAGGATTGACCTACCTTGGAAAGGACTTAGAAGATTTGTTCTCCTGCTTTTTTTGCAGATACACACCTGCCCAGCATCCCTTTGGAGGCTTCTGCATTGCTGAAATGAGGACATCCTTGTGTGTCCATGCTGCCTGCCCCTCCTCGTGCTGGGCTGGACTCTGGCTGAAATAATTCATGCATAGCCAAAATAATGACTATGGGTCACTTTGCCCCTGTGGCAGAGCTGTCACTCCCCTGGGGTTGCTACAGGTGGAGTTTTCCTTGAGCTGCTTCAGCCTTCCTACAGTGTGGGGCTGCTTTTGGAGGGTCTGGGCTTCCTGCAGGTTGGGTGGGACATCCAGGTGGGTCCTCCTGCCTCAGCCTGGCAGTGGACACGGTATAACAGTATAACCCTGTTGCCACAGCCAGGATAACAGGCTGGAAATCAGCACACTGAGAGGCTGGGGAGGGAGGGACTGCCCCTTGCGTTGCTGTAAGGGGTTTGGCTGGTCCAACCCTTTGCAAGGTGTAGAGGGCAAGTGCCAACCTGGGGAAGGAATGGCTGACAGCAGAGGTTGCTCTGGCTCCTAAATGATGCTAAAGTTTGTGCCACTGCAGAGGGGCTGCAGCTGGGCTCATGTGTGGCAGGAGCATTGCCACACATGAGCAGCAGCACAGGGACAGAGAGGGGTCAGACACAGCAGCCATGCAGAATTGCACTGGGAGCCTGTCTGAGCCTCTGGGCAGAGAGCTGTGCTGGCTGTGGCAGGTGGGATGAGCCCCTGGGTCACGGGGAGAAGCAGCCAAGCCCTCCAGGATCTGCAGGCTGCTGGTGCTGTGGGAGATGCTGCTCCCTGTGCGTCAGCTCCAGACAAGTCCCCTCCCAGGGCCTGGCTGCAGGCTTGGATTTGATTTGAGATTGAAAGCATAGACTACTCTTCTAGACACCTCCTCTCCTTCCATGTTAGAGGCCAGATCCCTTTCTTGCTCCTGTGCTGGGTTCTTGTGAAGGAAGAAGATAAAACCTCCTCAGACAATCCCTAACCTTGTTCCAAACCCACCACTGCCTCCAGCACTTGTAAGCTCTGCTCTTGCCTCACTGGCTTGTGAAATGCTCAAGACTATTTGTGTCTCAAGAACTGACAGGATGGACCCAGAAGGATGGGGACAGCTGAGACTTAATTAGGAGCTGTTGGTTTAATTAGTAGTGTCTCAATATATTCATGCACGAGGGACTTTTGTATCTCATGAATTTCCAGCCTTCCTCCTCAGTCCTTTCTGTCTGAAGCTGCATGGGTGTGTTTCTGTGTAAAGGCCATCAGTAGAAAAACCTAATCCTGCCCCTCTTGGTGTCCACGTTTCATGGAAATTTTCTAGGAATTACCAGTCTTTACAAACTTAGAGTAATTTGCTCTGCCTATAGGTCTTGCTCTCTCCCAGGCTTTCCATTTTCCGAGTGCTATCTGGTCCTGCTTTGCTGGCAGGGTGGGGAACCTCAAACTCCTCATCTTCAAACAGATGCAGTTGGAGGATCTCGGGGTGTACCCAAATTTGTGATCTTTGCTGAACCCAGAGGTGTCACTCCAAGGTGGAGCTGTGGTGCTGTGTGTTGAGGTGACCTCCTGCTGCCCATCCTGTGACAGCCCATCCTTCTGCCAAAACCAGGTCACTCTTACCATGCTTTGGGGAGGGTTTGGGGCTCAGGGGATCCTTCACCCCCTTCTCCCAAGGCTGCTTCTGTCCCCTGGGATGGAGAATGGCTCATTCCCAGCTCATGGATGCTCTGAGTCCCTGCAGCTCAGGAGAGTCCCTGGCAGCTCGAGAGAATCAGTTGAAATGTGGTGATCACTGTCTGCCATGGCTCTGATGGAGAGGGATGGGTGCTCTGCCTTCCTGTGCCTGGTTTCCATGAAATGAAGACTTCTCTGATGCAGACTCACTTGACTCCCACAACTCCCACTTTCTCCTCCTCTGCTCCCTTGTTAGCTGCATCCAGGCATGCAGGAGTTTTCCAAAGGGTATCTCAGTCCCTGGGTGCCCTCTGATTCTGTCACTAAAGTATGCCCTGGTCCCTTGTACTGTGTGGGGTCACTGTAGGCACAGTGGCTCTGCCATCCATCTCATCCCACGTGTGCAGGGCTGGGCCCTCCTGTCCTGCAGCAGGGACACTGCAGCCTCTGGGTCCAGCAGACACGGCTGAGGCCACGTGGTGACCCGGGTAAGCTTCAGCTGGCAGAGTCCCAGGCTGTTTGTAAGTGCCATTTCAGAGCTCAGTTGCCAGCTCTTCGTCCGTCCTCATGGAGGAAAGGGACTGACAGGAGGGTCTGTTTGTCCTGCCTAAGCTGCTGCCAACTGCAACAGCCACCACCTCCAGCTGTGCCAGGTTGTGCCAGGGGCAGGCTCAGGCTGGAGAGCAGGAAAGGTTCTTCCCCCAGAGGTGCTGGCACTGCCCAGGCTCCCCAGGGAATGGGCACGGCCCCGAGGCTGCCAGAGCTCCAGGAGCCTTTGGGCAGCGCTGCCAGGGATACCCAGGGTAGGATTTTGGGGGGTCTGGGCAGGGACAGGGGCTGCACTGGGTGATCCTTGTGGGTCCCTTCCAGCTCAAGGTATTCAATGATTCTCTGAACCGGTTTTACTGCTTCCCCTGCCCAGCCTAGAAAATCCAAGCTGACCAAGAGGCAGCAGCCTCTTCCCTCCCCCTCTGCCCATACCTGTTGTAGCAGGTGTGTGACATAGGTGGGACTTGAAAGTCAGAGCTGTTAGCTTGGGACTGGGTCTGAGTGCAGGGTGACCATTGAGCCTCTGCTTGCTCAGCATGTGGCTGGATTTTGGAAGGAGGGATGTGCACCCACAGCCTGCCCCTGGCAGAGGAGGGGATGTGTGTGCTGTGCTTTCCTCATGCCTGACGTGCCATGCCAGCTCCCCTGTGGAGGGCAATGCACTGGGTCAGGAGGAAAAGCAGTTTGAAATCTACGGCTGCTCTCCTTAAATCACCTTGGAAGAAGGCAGACGTGCCTAGCTCCTGGCATCTCTATTTTTACTTTGTGCAGAGATGGATATGGCTGAGCTGTCTCCTTTTATTTCCAGCATTTGGCGCGTGCTGCAGCGCGTTGCTAAAGATGTGTCTGGCTGGATGTGGAGCTGCCCGCTTCCCTGAGTCCCTGAGGGACTGTGGGGGTGAAGGGCTCTTGCCTTCTGCATGGCTTCATCTTTCATTTCTTCTCTTTGCTTCCCCCTTCCACTCTACAGTTTTTGGACTTTGTTTCTTTCCTGTATTTATTGAAATCAGTCTGGGTAAACAGGGAGCAGGAGGGAGGTGACTGGGGCCACTGGTAGCACTGGATTCCAGAGGCATTTTTAATGGGTCTCTAATAACTGGAACTGGCCTATTCTGATGCAGAAACTATTCTTATTTCCTCTGTCTGCAGCTTGGCAGTTCCAGGATTTCCTTGGAAAGGCTCAGATGTGCATTTTGCTTCCTGACAGGCAGGCTGACAAGCTCTGTGCTCAGGTGCTCCTTTGCAGCAGCTGTGATGGTGCTGGTTTTGCCAGGTCCATCCTGAACAATGCCATTTTTAGGTCCCAGCTGCCCCCAGAGCATGTGCATGAGCTGTGCTTGTCACACATCCCTGTCCTCCTCCTGTTTGTGGGCAGGAACCTGTACAAGAGAGAGCCAGGCGAGTCCCCAGTATCTCCCTCTGCACATGGGATGCTCATGGAGAGGCTGATTTTTATGGTTCACTATTCCAAAACCTGGTAAGGAGTGAGATGAATGGTTTGATCTGTTGGACCAGGCACCTCTGAAACCTCCCAAGTAACCTGGCCCTGTAGCTGCCAGTTTTTCCTGCTCTGGGCATGACACTGGACCTGCTGCCCCAGCATCACCCGCCCTGCAGGGGCCCGGGGATCTGCTGGCTCCTCCAGGAGCCTGGGGGATGAGGTGGGTTATGCAATCCCTGTGTGCAGCCACACCGTCAGCTGTGGGGCAATAGCTCAGAGCTATTGTCCACCCCATTTTTCCCCAGTGAGGTGTGGGGTGCTCGGGTATCTGGAGCAGATTGGAGAAGATGCCCTGTAACAAAACCCTGCCCCATGAACTGCTCCAAGGCTTGTCCTAAGTGTGGTGACTTGATGTGCCTGGTGAGGGGACACTGGGAACATTGGGAAGCATAGGGGGAAGGGGAGAATGAAATTCCTTCAAACTTTTCAGCTGAAATGCTGCTTTCTGTTGCTTGGGGCTGGAATGGCAGCCCCAGGGTGTGTGATGGTCAGGGAATGTGGCTGGAAAGGGCTTGGTGGGGCTGAAGGACTGGAACCCCTTGGAGCCCCAGAGCAATCCCTCCAGGGACTGTCCCTCCTCTCCAGGCACAGGCCAGCTGTGACCGTGCCACTTTGGGATGTCAGTGGTTAATTGGGAAGCCTTGGAGCTGACAGCTCCTCTGCTGGAGAACTCCTTAGCAAGTTATAGAGGGATTTTTGGACATGGTCTGACTTTAGCCCTAGTGCTTGACTGCTGGCTGGCTCTGGGTGTCAGCCTGCAAACCCACGGCCTTTGCTTGCTGAGCCTGTCTGCTGTGGGTAGGGAGCTGTGCCACAGTGTGTGTTCCTGAGCATTCCCACCCACCTGCCTCCCTGGAACAGGAGAGCCTCCTCACCACAGTGCAGCAGCGGGCTGCAATCACAGTTTGTGGGCCCCTTATCTGGGCATTGAACAGATGGTGCTGATCTATAAACTCCTGTGGTGCAGGGGAGCCTGCTCAGGGGCTCTTGCTTCTGAAGGATGTAAACATTCCCCAGTTTTTGGTTGGGCTTCTCCTGCTCGCATTTCCTGTGTGAAAATGAGGGAATGGAGTGGGTGAGTCTGGGCTTGATTTGACTGGATCCATCTGTGTTATCTGGGCTAATTCAGAGTGGGACAGGCTTGTTGTGAGCCCAGAGATGTGGCAGTATGTCCGAGGTGGGAGTGTGGCACGGATGTGTAGATACACAGGACACCGCCCTGCTAAAACCTTTCCTGCTCCTGATGCTGAGAGCTCTCCATGGCTTTGGTTCTGCCATCTGGCAGAAGAGAGTATTGGATGTCACCTGGGGATATGGGAGGGTTCATTGTGATGGTTCCCCTCGGGAGGCCACCTGTGTCAGCTCAGGTGTCCTCTGTGCTGAGGTGGAGGAGTTCCCAACCCAGGACGTGCTATCCTGTTCTTTCCCTGCCTTGGAAATGCTGAAGCACATTACAGACACAAGGCAGTGATGATGTGTCAGCCTTGCTGCTGTATTGATGTTTGGATAATGAGAGTTGGCATCTGCAGCCGCTTATCCTTTGTCCTTGAGTGTAGAACAACATTGGACTGCAAGGGGCTGTTCATCTCATGGTCATGATCAGCTGTGAGGGTATGGCAGGAGATCTGATGGGGGAGGCTGGTCTTCCTTGTGGGGTTATGTTGCTATAGGACACGTGAAAGTACAACGCGAGCCACCTGCTATTTTGTAAGGTAAAAGAGAAAGTTTATTTTCTGACTCCAACTTTTATACTTTTCTAAAGGTGACAGTGGATTGGAGAGTGAATGGGCCACCTCTCCAAAGACATTGGACAAACCACTAGTACATCAAGTTTCTCCACCCCCATGAATGAATGTAAAACAATATGTTGTTTACAGAAATTGTGTGGGAAAGTTTTCTAACAGAATGTAAACTCAGAAGGCTTTAGAAAAACTTAAGAATCAGGGTGACAGGATGACAGACTTTTTAAGCCCTGGGGAGCTCATTCCACCTGACTTCCTGACCCCCTTGCTGTGACTGGGGTGTGAGCTATGAGTTGCCCCTGCAGAGAGGGCTGGATTTGCGGTTCCTTCCACCCTGTCTGGAGTCAGTCACACTGGCCAGGCAGGTGCTCTGAGAGCTGTTGGAGTGACTGCAAGCAGCAATAACATGCAGCCCTCGGTGTTTAGGTAGGTGGGTGGAGGTGTTGGTATCAACAGGGCTGAGAACACTTGGGCTGGGGAGGGGAGAGCTCCTAAGCCAAGGCAAACTGGCCACCTGCTTCCCAGGGAGATGCTTCCTGGGGATGCAGCTGGAATACAGGGGAGCAGATGGGTCAAACAGGCAAAGTGTCTGCCTGGTGGATCCTGTCACCTTTCTGCCAGCAGAACTATTCACCTGGCACATGGGGTAAGGGAGTTCTGTGGGCTCCAGCTCTTGCAAAACCTGATGGGATTCAGGTGGGAGATGTTCAGGCTGGTACAGCCCTGAAGCTGTTTGTGCCACAACAGGCCCGTGTCCTCCCTGTGTGAGGGTTGCAGTGCAGATCGTCTCCTGCTGTGCAGAAAGGGCAGTCTGTCACGTTTGTCTGTCTCTGTGGTCCAATGTCGACATCAGAATCTAATTTCAACCTGCTGAGTACTGGCCAAGACTAACTGGAGATGTCTGTGGGGAGCTCCTCTGAGAGCCACGCTGCAGGCTGAGTGACTTTCTTGGGGTGACTTTCTCCAGGCAAGGCACAAACATAGCTCAAATTACTGTCCTTGCTTTTGGGAGGGTCAGATGGCACCTCTGATGCTTCCAAACCTTGCTGTGTGGCTTTGCTGAGTGGTGTGTCTCTAACAGAGGAGGAAACCACTCCCTTAGAACTGGTGTCTGGCTGGGAAGTGATGTGTGGATGGACATTTTGGAGGTCCTGATGCAGGACAAGTGTTAACAGCAAAATGCTTTTGCTGCAAGCCATTGAAGCTGAGACTGAGCCCAGGAGCTGGGAGCAGGCTCCCAGGGGCTGGGAAAGTCCTCTGGGGGTGACAGGGCTGTGAATTCAAGCAGCAGAGAGCTTGTCCAGGCTGCACTGGGGGGTCCAGCTGTCTGCTGATGCCTCACACAGGGCTCTTTGAACCCCTTGTTCAGCTGGTTAGTGGGCTTGTGCCAAATGTGTCTCTCCTCCCAGGGATGGTGAGACACTCGGTGGGATGCCTGGCTCCTTGTGGGGTGGGAGGCAGCAGAGTCCTTGGCTGCTCATCCCTGTCTGGACAGTGACACCCAAGGTTCTGCTCTCAGCCAGAGTGATGAGGCTGGTGCATGTTTTGGGACCCAGTCCTTACTTGGGAGGGAACACTGCTTCATTTGGGAGAGAGGTTGACCTGTCAGGGAGCTGCAATCACAGCTGGTAAGGGCTTCCACAGTGCAAATAAACCAGCCTGAGGGTTTCAAAGGTGGGAATACCTTGGAAGAGCACTGGGGTAGCAGGGAGTGCTCAATTGTGTTGGCAGTGCTGGAAAACGTACTTTGGAATAAAAGCATGACCTGATTCCTCTGCTCCATTTTCCCACCCTGTGTGTGTTTTCCTGTATGTGCTCCTGCACACACAGTACCTGAGGCAGGTCTGAACCTGAGGTTTTGCTTTCTCCCTGTGCTGACATGTGTCCTGTCTCTCCACAGCCATCAAGGTGAGCTGCATTGGATCCTGTGGGGTGTCCAACAAGATCAATGACACAGCATGGACTGTGGAGGAGCAGTACTTCAACAGCACGCTGTCCCTGGCAGACAAAGGTACTGTCCACAAAGGCCTGGTGCAGATCTGTGCTCAGAGAAGATTTACAGAAATGTATCACCAAGACTTCAGCATCCCCTCAATGTGAAATACCCCTCACAGGCTGCCTTGGCCTGTGCACAGAGGATGGGAGCCAGGATTAGAGACTACAAGAGCTTAGGAGGGGCTGTGCAGGGAAGGATCCTGAGCAGAACTTGGCAGCCACCCTGTAAACACTGCTAGCATCCTCTGGCCCTGGTCTTTGTGAAGCAGAGTTGTCACAGGGGCTGCTCCCTGTCTCGAGGCTCTGTGGGTTCACTTTGCTCCACTTTTCACGTGTGCTCACAGAACAATGATCAAAGCTGGTCAGCAGAAGCCAGTGGTTTGCTGTGAAAGGGGATGTGGGTGTGTCACCTGTGCTCCAGGAGAAGCTCTGGGAGTGTGGCAGGATCAGCCTAGGGCAGTTACCCCTGCTCCCAGTGAGATGGACAGAGATAGCCATGGGGTTGTATTGTCTTGTGGGTAAAGTGACACCAGCAGCCTCTGGGGGATCTGGGCCTGAATGAATGCTGTCTTTCTGCTGTTAAATAGGTCAGCCTTACCACAAATAATTCATGCTGTGCTCTGGCTCCTGTTGAAATCAAGATGTGCCAGTATTCACCTGCTGAAGGCAGTGGCCCTAACAGGAACGTGGCAAAAGCCCAGGGTAGCAGGAGCTCAGCCCTCTGGTACTGTTTTATCAAATAACAGGAAATGGGTAGAATGGACATGGCAGTTTCTGGTAGCTCAGCAATTTTCCAAGCAGAGCTTTTAGCACTGAGGGGAGACTGAACACCATTCTTGCAGCAACTGGTGAGAGGGCTGTTTGCTCTCAGGGCCCTGCCAAGGGAGACAGTTGGCTGGCTGGCTCTTGGCTCACAGCCTGGGGGCTGCAGTCAGAGATAAACTGCATGGGAGGGCAGTGGGAAACATTCCTGCCTGATTCTGGATGTGCTGAGCACAGAGAGCCCAGCTCTGGATGTCAGGGTGGGGGCACAGTCACAGGGGGTCTGTAAGGTGCTGCAGACCACTGGGCTTAGATGAGTTGGGAGTTGTAGGCTGCAAGTGAGTGTGGACTTGTGGAGAGGTTTAAACCTGCAACTGCACTGCAAAACGCTCCTTCCAACTTTTGTTTCTAATATTTAATGATTTGAGGGAGAGCTGTGATCTTGTGGTCAGATCTGTGTGCTGGGCAAGCTGAGCAGTGGCAAAAGACAGGCAGGAAGGTGGAGTGGGAAGACGTGGGTGTGCTGTTTGTTGGATTTGCAGCCTCTGGAAAACTTTGATAGCTGCTTTGGCAGTCAGTTCTTGTGAAGTTGCCCTTGGGAGCCACCCCCTTGATAACTAGGACTAGAGAACTGAGATGGAAAGAAAAGCCATGTGCTGAAGTGTGCCCTTTGAAGGCCTGACATCCAAATGTGGCCGAAATTTAGTAGTCCCAGTTCTGAAAGTGTTTGTGGAAAACCCTGGTGTTTTGGCTGTTGGTTTTCGGGAACCCAGACTCCTCTGTCCCTCCCAGTGCGGTGCTGCTGTCTGTCACTCACTGGTGTCACAGGCTCTGCCAGCTCTGAGCGGGTGCCTGGGGCTGGCAGCAGTGCATGATTTACCTTAGGTGAAGGGAACTGAAGGGAAAACCTGTCCCTGTGGAGTTGTGTGATTGGAAACTGAGGTGTATTGTGGTGTTGTTCCTGTCCTGCCTTGCAGAGCTGCGGTGAGATTATGAGGAAAACCCAGCCCAGGTATCAGCAGTTGGTCTGGAGCAGTGTGCTGGGTACTCACAGTCACTGACCTCTGCTCTTCAGCTTTTTGTGTCCAAAAAATTGTGCAGACCCAGCTGCTGGGATCTCAGCCCAATTCCCAGCTGCAGGAAGCAGAAGGGGAGAGGGTGGGCAGTATCTGTGTGTGTGGGATTGCAACCAAGGGGGATTTGCCCTTCATGCTCAGGAATTATTGCCCTGGACTTGCAGGTTTGTCCCATGTCTGCATCCAGACAGGACAGATGGGCCCCTGGGAGGGTGGAAGGGGAGCACTGGGATGGAGATGGAAGGCACAGTGACAATGCTGCCTTTGGACCCGAGTCCACCAGCAGAGATGGCTTTGAAGCTGACCTTGCATTTGCTGTGCTGGCTTGCAGGGATGTGGAACAAAAGCCCTGGGGGCTGGCAGTGCTTCAGCCTGCGGCACAGGGACAGAGAGAGCTGTCTGCTGTCACAGCCCTCCCTGGGACATTGATGTGATGTGTGTCTGGGCTGGCAGAGCAGCGGGAGCCGGGCTGCTCCTCCACGTCCCTGCTCTGTGTCTGCCTGTCTGTCTGCCTCCTCCCAGGGGCTGCTGGCACACAGTGGCCTGGCACAGCTCAGCCCTGCAGTGGGGTGGTGGCAGGGCCGTGCTGGGGGAGCCCTCGATGGCCTTGTGGATGCAGAGCCTCAGCGCTGACTCAGCCCTGGCGTTTTTAGGCTTTCCAGGAATAACTCTCAGCTGTCCTGGCCTTTCCTAAAAAAAGCATGAAGGAGCTTCAGACAGATGGAGTGTCCCATGTGGGTGTTCCCTGGGTGCCTCCCTGCAGGGCTGGCCCAGCTGGGAGGGGAAACTGAGGCAGGCTGGACTGCTGGCTCTTGGAGCATGGGGTGGAGAAGTTGCTGATGGTGATGGCAGGAGACCAGGGTGAGTTAGGGGAGTTGGAAGCATTTCCAAGCAAGGACTCCTAAAGGAGCATGAGGCCAGCCCAGCTGCTGGCCCACACTGACAGCACACAGCTCCTGCCCTGGCCAGCACCAGCAGCCACCCATGACAGAGCACCACAAGCAAAGGTTACTGTGGTGGCACCTGGTATGGTCCTGCAGATGAATAAAACCCCCCCAGGGTGAATCCATGGCGGCGATTCCAGGTGTGGTTTGGCTGTGCCCACCTTCTCCCACCAAAAATCAACCAGCAGAAGCGAGGGTGGGACTGTGGGAGGCCGTGGTCTCAGGTGCAGGGGCTGCCTTCCTGCCATGGCCCAGAGACCTTATCCACACAGGAGATGCCACTGCCTGAAAATGAGTTGAGGAAGGGAAGAATTTGCTTCTGCCTCGGGGATCTCTTCTGTTCCTACCTTGCCCCACTACAGGTAATGCTGTTATCTCTTCTTTTTGAACAAGTGCATTAAAAAAAAAGGTAAGGAGGAGCAGCATGTCCCTGCTGGGGGGAAACTGGCAGCAAGGCTGTGCTCTGGGGCAGAGGGTGATTGCAGGCTGTCCTCTGACACCATCCCCAGCTTTCTTGAAAGGGGCTCATCCAGTCTGATGGCATTGGCCTGGATTGAGGAAGGATCCCAGGTGTCCCCAAGGCCACTCAGCGAATGGGGCTCTGTCTTGCTCATCCCTGGTGGGTGGCTCAGCTCCAGTGGTGCCACTGCTGTGCTGGCACTGGTGGAGGTGGTGCAGGGAGGCAGGCTCAGCCTGGCAAACAGCCCACCTCCCTCTATCCCTTCCCACATCCTGAGCAGATCTGTGCTCTTTGAGGACATGTTGGGGGAAGGGGAGAGGACGTTTGCAAAACTGTTGAGGCTCAGATTGCTCTTTAAGCCTCTAAGAATGACTCCACACTTCTCCTCCCACACACCTTTGCATTGAAATAACTGAGGGGGCAGCTCGTCCTCTGGCATCAGCTGCTGCTTGTATTACACACTGCTCTGGGCTTTTTTTTTTAGGCTGTATATTGCATGAAAAATGAGGTAGGCCCTGAAATAACCTAGATGTCCACTTTGGCACTTATTTAAGGCACTTTTCTATCTGTCCCCACCTTGGAACAGGGTGTGGGGGACCTGGCTGTGCCACTGGAGCAGGTTGGTGAAGAGTGCTGATGCAGAGGACGCTGCTCCCCTCAGGGCTTGTCCCTAGTCAAGCAGGACATCCTCTGTGCTCTGGGAAAGGCTCTGGTGGGGCTGGGCAGGAGCTGGAGGCAGCAGGCAGCCATGAGGAGCAGGGGATTGTGCTGTAGCCTTGGCAGTCACACACAGGCCAATGGTTTAATGAACTCGGACTCTTTACATCAAAGCTGCTGGGAAGTGCAGAGTGTGCCAGCTGCTCCAGAGCCTCTCGCTGCTGTGTTTGCTGGAGAGGCTGCTGTGCCACAGAGGTCACCCAGCCACCGAGGGCTCCCAGGGGGGCTCCTTACTTGCCTCCTGGACGGGAGCCTAAGAGGGTATTTACTTTTCCCACTTGGACTTTGATTACTCGCTGGTGTTGATTTTTCCTTTTGCAAAGACAGGCAAGAGGGCAGGGGGCTGCTGGGTTTCTGTAGGTGGCAGCAGCGCAGGGGATCAAGTGGCAGCGAGCACAGAATGGCACCGCTTGTACCCGCTGCTCTGGGACACAGAGATGCTTCTCTCGATGCAATATAATGGAGTGATTCAGCTCTGCAGAGCCTCCTGCTCCTCTCCCCCTCCCTGCTGTGGCTCTGCCCTTGTTCAGCCGGAGAGGAGCAAGTCCATCATACCCCCATGGGGCTGTCCCTTCCCTGCATCTCCAGCTGCACACACAGCTCTTGCCCTGTGGAAGGGTTGTGCATCCAAAGGTAGATTTCTGGTTTTTTTCATTCCCTCCTTGTACCTGAGTTGAACTCATGCAGGGAGCTGGCTGTAATTTCCAGCTGACCTTTCTTTTGGCAGCTTGTTAGTTAGCTTGAAGGCGCTGCAGGGATTTCCTGGCAGCTCCACATGCTTCCTCTGCTGGAAGATTTTTTGCACAAAGAGCTAAAAAGGGGCAGCTGTGCATCACCTCTTCCCTGGGGTGGTTCTCTGCCGGCCTGGCACAACACCTTCATGGCCAGCAGTTGGCACAGGGTGACAATCCTGACTCTCAGCTGAATTTAAAAATCATGGTGACCTGACTAAGCAGAATTGTGAGACTTGTGCAACTTGTTCTGTGAGATCTCAGAGCAGCAGGTGATGCTCATGGACAGCCTCTGCCCAGGTGAGAGCAGCAGGGTGACTGTGGGCAGTGGTGAGCCACTAAGGATGTTCTGGTGCCAGCTCCTGGCCACACTGTGCTGCTGGGTTCAGGAGCAGTAGCTGCAGGTTCAGCCCAGGAAATCCACACTGAGGGATCTGCAGTTGCCTTGGGTCACAGCTGCTTCCTCAGCACTTCCCAATTTCTTGCCTCAGTAGAGCAGTTAATCCTCTGGGCTTTTTTGCAGCATTGCCATACTGCCAGATCCTGCTAATTCATTGAGAATGTCTCTGGAAACTGCTGACACAGAGGTTTATGAGCAGTGGGGCCCTCAGCTCAGTGCTAGGCACTCTGCTGCACCTCCTGTGTTACAGAAAGGTTGATCTCAGCAGCATTACCTGTGGGGAGGTTGTTCCTGCTCTGTGTTTGTGTGTTTGTAGAGCTGGAGCAAGCAAGTTGCTGCCTTGAAAGGGAGTGTGGAGCCTGCTGGGGCTGTGCTTCATCACTGCCATGCAGAGCAGGAGCACTCTCCTTGCAGCTGAACACCGAGGCTTTCCTGGCAGCTTTCCCTCTGCTTGCTGGCAGGTTGATTTCTGGCTCTTGGCTGCTCCCTCTGTGGCACCTGTGCCTGCTGATGGCACGAGCAAATGTGTGCATTTCCCCTCCTTTGTTGCAGTTGGTAATCCCCTGTATTAACCTCATTCACCAGAGGCTGAGTTGAATCCTGTGCTAAAGCTGCAGTGGCTCAGCGTCACCTCAAGTGCCCTGGCACAGACTTAATGCTTCCCTTCTGACAGCTCTGACAGAGCTCCTGAGAGCTAAAGAGCTCTGGCCCTTTGCTTATAGCTAATATTCAGCTTTCTGGCTGCAAAAGTGCATGAGGAGAGAGGGCAGGACAGGGGTGAGTGGGGTGCTGGGACTGCAGTGAGATTGACATCTCTGCCTGTAGCTGGGGACTCGGGGTCCTGTGGCACAGTGCAGAGCTAGGGCTGCTCATTTCCCCATCCCAAAGTGGAAAACACAAACCTTCTGCTTTCCTGCTCTCTGCCTGGAGAGGAGTGTACTCAAGCTGTGCTTCAGCAACACCAGGATTAGTCTAATTCAGCACCTTTGGAGGAGCTTGCCTTCCCCAGGGCTGACTTCAGGAAGGAGGAAGAAAGAGACATATTGCTACAAGCAATGGCACAGGGGCCAGCAGGCACCAGGTACCTTTCTGTACTGCTTGAATTGGCCAACACAGTTAATGCATCACTTGTTAAGTAGCCAGGGAGAAACTGCCATATGGTCTGGCCTGCTGTTCCTCTGCTAGAAGAACCAAAAGAATCTGTGTACTCCAAAGGTGCAGCCTGTTCTCATTCTGGCATCCAGGGGGGAGCAGAGCCTGGCAGGGACTGGTGGGCAGGGACAGGGCTTGGGGCAGGAGCCCATTTCAGCCACTCCTTGTCTCCTGTGCCTGGGATGCAGGGACACTTTCCAGGCTCCTAGAGGTGCCTACAGAGCTGATATCATCTGCTGCCCCTTCTCTTTGGGGGCTGGAGGGAGTGACAAACAGAACTATTTACCTCTTTTTCTGTGTGTAGCTGTGGGTGAAGCCTGGTGAGGTGCCACACGCCGTGGTTCCTGGCCTGCTGTGTGTCACACATCTGGGCTGGCTGTCCCAGCACACCGCAGTGTGAGCCTTCACAGGGGAGGAATGAGACTCATCTGAGTCTGTTGTGTGACCAAGGCACCTCCCGACTCCTTTCTGCTGTCCTGGAGGTCGTGGTGGCTGTGACCTTGTGCAGAATGGCTGTGACCACCCATGACTTCCAGACAGAGACCCTGGGGCTGGAGCAGCCAGCCTGGGAGGAGGATTTGGCAAGTGGCCCCACAGTGGCACTGGTTGGAACGTGCAGCCCAGCAGAGCTGGCCCCACCAGTGCTGTCAGACCGGGCTGTTTGCACAGAAAGCTGCCAGACAGCCCTGGGAGGGTGGGTGGGACACAACAGGTAGGGCTGTGGGGCTGTGTCCTTGTTCCTGTGGGGTTGGCTCCTCCTGAGCCCCAGCCTAGCCCTGCTCTAGTGCCAGGCAGAGGCTGCTGGAGGACATTTCCCAGCCCTTGGCCAGCTGCAGACAGGGCAGGGTGTGGGCAGGGAGCTTCCCCTTGGTCTGGAGGGATGATGCCTTTCAAGGCCTGGGGATTTCTCTGGCAGCACCTGCCAGGGAGGATGTGCTGTCAGACCAGAGCCCAGACGCTTTCAGCAGCTGTGGAGGTGTGAACTTGGATCACTGGTTTAACAGTGTAAATACACACTTGTGGTCAGTTCAGCCCCAGTGAGCACGATGGTGGCAGCTTTGCTATGCAGTGGGAAATGTGTGCATTTCCCCTTCCTTGCTGCAGTTTGTAATCCCCTGCAGTGTAATCCCCTGCAGTGTAATCCCCTGTAGTGTAATCCCCTGTAGTGTAATCCCCTGCAGTGATGCAGCACTGTGCTGGTTTGCAGGGAGTGCAGGGAAACCTGCCATGGCAGGGACACCTCCCACTGTCCCAGGCTGCTCCCAGCCCTGTCCAGCCTGGCCTTGGGCACTGCCAGGGATCCAGGGGCAGCCACAGCTGCTCTGGGCACCTGTGCCAGGGCCTGCCCACCCTCCCAGGGAACAATTCCCAATTCCCAATATCCCATCCATCCCTGCCCTCTGGCAGTGAAAGCCATTCCCTGTGTCCTGTCCCTCCATCCCCTGTCCCCAGTCCCTCTCCAGCTCTCCTGGAGCCCCTTCAGGCCCTGGAGGGGCTCTGAGCTCTCCCTGGAGCTTCTCCTCTCCAGGTGAGCACCCCCAGCTCTCCCAGCCTGGCTCTCTAGCAGAGGGGCTCCAGCCCTTGGAGCATCTCCATGGCTTCCTCTGAATCTCTGCAGCAGCTCCAGCTCCTTCCTGTGCTTCCTTCCTGACGCAGCTCTGCAGGTGGGGTCTCACCTGAGTGGGGCAGAGGGGCTGAATCCCCCCTTTCCTGCTGCCCACTCTGGGGATCAGCCCAGGGCAGGGAGCGTTTCTGGGGCCAGCACAAAGGGCTGGGGCACACTGAGCTTCTCACCCACCAACATTCCCAAACCCTTCTCTTCAGGGCTTTTCTGCATCCATTCTCTGCCCAGCCTGTGTTTGTGCCAGGCATTGCTGTGACCCAGGTGCAGGAACTTGCACTTGGCCTTGTCGAACTTCCCAAGGTTCTCACAGCCCCTTCAGCCTGGCAGGGTCCCTGCATGGCAACCCAGTGTCACCAGGGGATCCAGAAGACTTGGCATCAGCCCTCTGGATCAAGGCATTTATTTTCTGTAAATGAAGTGTTCCAGGACTCCTCCACATCCTATGGTGCAAATGAACAACCCCAGTCCCAGTGTGGAGCGGAGGGGAGCCATGAATGAGAGAGACCAGACCTATCTCTGCTGGAGTCAGGGAAATCTCCAAGGTTCTTCTGCACTAGGAGTGTGCAGTTACTGCTCCTGCTATCTGGAGTTGAGTTTTTCTCCAGGCTCTCTGGGGCGGGAGCTTCTTTCCCTCCAGGAATTTTTTGGGAGGCTGTGTGGGGGTGGCTAATCTCTGCTGCCTTGACTCCTATCAGGGGGACAGGCTGCTGCAGGTATGGCCCCACAGCAGAACCCTGCTAAGCCTGCTGCCTAATGACTTTCCCAAGGTATTTTTAGCTGCACGTAAACTTCAGGAAAAGCTTTTTTGCATCTGAGGACACTGTGGCCTTTGTTCTGGCTTCTGGGAATGGGGAGGTGCTGGCTCGGCGTGGCTGTGGTGGCTGGCACAGCCCTGTCCCCTCACAGGGGTCTGTCAGCTGCCCAGGAGCCCCTGTTTGAGGGGTCTCAATGCCCCCCTCAAGCAGTGCTGAACCCCTGCTGGCCTCCCTGCTCAGGCTGGGAGTGCTTTGGCAAAGCCTCTGGTTCTGGAGGAGCATGGACAGGGCTGCTCTTCCCGTGTGTTGGGATGGCCACGGGCCCCCACCGTGGTTGGAAACCAGCTCACCTCTGCCTGCTGCCAACAAAGATCTCTGTTGCTAAATCCACTTGCAGATGGAATTAGTCTTGGATTAACAATTAAATGTCCTGGATTGTTGAAGCTCTCTAGGCTGGAGGGACAGGGGTGATGAGTGCCTTCCCACGGGCTGTATGTTCCCCTCACTGCTGGGATGCTGGAATTGCACTGGGGATGCAGCTGTGGGATGGCTCTGGATACTCTGCCTGGTGCTGCATCTCCCCTGCATGATGTGGGGATTTGTTCAAGGCATGTGAATGCCTGGTGAGACCCACATTGCCCTGAGTCACCAGCACAGTGCTGTGCTGGACTGACACTGCAAGTGACCCTTGCTGAGTGGGCATTTGCTCCTGTTTTCCATGGCAGACATACCTGGGTGTTGGCTCAAGGTCAGTCCGTGCCCTGCCCATGCTCACAGGGAAGCTGGGACCAGGGAAATTGCAGATTTTCCCCTGTTATAGCAAGATTAGTCAGCATTTGGTAATGAAAGCTCGGCCTTTTGGAACAAAGTTGCCAGCTGGAGGGTTTAAAAGCAGTTGCCACCTCCCTTCCCGCTGCTTGGTGCTTGGTTTGGGATTTGCCAACTTTCCACCAGGAAGCAGGCAGAAGACAGAAATGGTTTTGTAATTCCAAGTTGCAAATGGAGCCTTTGCTGTGCCCATGCTGGAGGAGCCTCTGCCATGAGAAGCAAGGAGGAGCCCAGATTACTGCTAAATATTTGCCTTTCCTCCTGGTGCAGTGGGAGGCAGGCAGGACCTGCGCTCACCTGTGGGCTCTGCTGCCTTGTCACTCTGCCAGGCACTCGGGATAAGGCCTGTGCTTTCACAGGAGTCTCCTGTCTCAGTCAGGATCACTGGCTTTTCCTCATCTTAATTTTGTTAACCCTTGTCTGTGAAATAGCCCTGGCATTGAGCTCCTTTCTGCACCAGTGGGTGCCTTTGAATGCCCACTCTGGGATACTGAGGATGCTTCTCCCTCCTGGGGGAAGGAGAGAGTGGGCTGGAAGGAACAGATCTGAAAACAAGAGTTGTTCTTAATCACCTGCAGCATCTCCCTGCTCCGTGGAGTGGAGAACAGGGCTCACCATGCTTCCCTGGCTCCCTGCTCAGCCCAGGACTGGGGTCAGGGCTCTGTGGCCACCAGCCAGGCACTGCTGTGATGCCCTTGGTCTGTGTGAACTGTGGCAGGACACTGCTTCAGTCTGGTCTGGGAACTCTTCTCTGGCTGCAAAGAGCAGGAAGGGCCTTTTCCAGGCCCTGTGGGCAGCTTGTTGGAGGCAGGAGCTGCAGGAGGGATTTGCAGGCTGTTCAGTGGGTCACAGCCAACAGGTCACTGGGCACTTGGGCTTGATCAGGACCATCAGGCAGGTCTAGGCTGACCTGTGGGCAGTTCCCATCTGGTGACCTGCTCAGAGCTTGGACTACCTGTGCAGAAACTGCCTCAGTGCCAGCGAGTCACACGGTGGCTCTGAGAGCCAAACCACATCCTCTGCGGGTGATGCTGCCCACATGTGTTCCTGGGAGAGTTCATGGCCTTGCTCAGTGATGCTGTGGGAGTTGAAACTGTGAAAGTACTCACAGGTTCACTTCCAGCCCAGCTTTCTGTTGGGGCACCTGAGCTGGGCAGGACTTGGATAGAAATGACTTGTTGGAAATATTCTACATATATGTATGTAATACATTACAGAATACCTGTAATGTATTCTACTTTACAGGTGCTGCCTGTAATGTAGAATAGGGACTTTTACTTAGTGGAGTCTGTGGGCTCATCCTAAGAGTCCTGGAAAGGCTGTGAGGTTTCATGCTCCTAGTAGGAGACTCAGAATTACTGCCTGCACTTTCATGTGGGGCTCTGCATGTCACACACCTGGGAATTCTTTGGTGGAAATTCTCAGTGGAATTCTCTCAGTGACCACTGCCCTCTGGAACTCCTCCTTCCCTTCTGCAGGGCAGGAACAGGATTTGCTTCCACTCCTTGTCAGGTGGAGAGAGTCCCTGTACTGCAATGCAGAAGCTGCACAGGACAGTGGATGTATTCCAGTTATCCATTTGCTTTCTAAAAGCAGGGATAGATAAGATCAATGTTGAATGGTGCCCATTAAAAGACAGAAACCCTCAGGGCAGCAGACAAGGGCTGGCTTCATCGAGTCATTCACATTAACCAGGCTTTATCCTGGAGCCAAGCAGCCGAGGCACCTGCTGCACCTCACCTGGCACCTTTACTGGGGCGGGCTGCCCAAGAAGGAGCAGGAGAGGCTGTCCCACAGCTGCCCCCGGGGCTGCCCAGCTCTGAGCATCGGTGCTGGCAGCGAGCAGAGCCTGGCTTGGTGCCTCCACCTGGTGACAGCGCCGGGTGCTGCATTTTAGCCTACATAATTTGGGTTTGTTTGGGAGACAGGAGGGAAACCTCCGGGGAGGGGACGGCAATGAGCAAATCCTGCTCCTCTCTGTGAGGCCAAAGTGTACAAATAGACATCTCTGCTGTTCTGCCTTTGCAGGGATCCACGATGAGGAGCGTGTTGGATTGTTTATCCCGCTGTCCCTGCACTGCGGGCAGGACACACTCGCTGTCATCCCCATGGGGTGGCTGAGCGAGCAGAGGGGCAGAGATCTAGCTTTTCATGGCATGAATGATGCACCAAGTCCTGCCTGGGCTGCTGTGTCACTGGGGGGGATTTACTCTTCTCTTCCCCACCTCCCCCTTCCCTGTAATCCACTTAATCCCCTGACAACAGGACTCGATTGCTGTCAGCTCTGCAGAGCCAGCGTTGCTAACGGGCAAGCTGCCTCCCCCTGTCTTGCAACAACAAAAGCACCAGCCAGAGCTGGGCTTTTGGTACCTCCAGCAATGATCCTACAAAGCAGAACAAACACAGCTCGATTTACTGCACATCCAAGTCTCCTCTCAGCTCTGCCACTTTAAAAACAAAACCTCTTTGTACGCATGGATTTAACAAATATGGATAAACCTCGGTGATTTTCTTACTGAAGGCAACTTTAGGAGCTGCTGGATCACACTGTGGGTTTAGTTCAGCTGTCACACTGCCCTGGAGGGAATCTGGGAGTGATGGAGGGTGGCTGGAGTTGGGGAGTAGGAATCTGTTGTTTCAGCCATGCACTGGATCTTGGCTCTGCCCTGTGCCCTCGAGGCTGTTGCAGAGCAGTGTTTGAAGGAAACAAGTGCCAAGGTTAATGTTGTGGCAATATTTCTCTGAGCTCCTGCTGTCTCAGCAGCCTGGCTGAAGTATTGCAGCTCCCTTCTTGGGTCCAGGGGTAGCTGGACCTCTGGTTCTAGCTCCTGAACCCTCTGCAGTTTCTGAAGGGCTTGGTATGTGGCTGGGGGTGGACTGGCTTGATGCCCATCAGAACTGCCTTCCACCCTCAGACAGTGCCTGTGATTTCTCACATTCCCCCTGTCTGCCTGACAGGAAGAAGACTTGAGGAAAAATAAGCCCACAGCAGCCTTGCTCTGTGTCCTGTGTCAATAGCCTGAGATAAATAACCACTTGCTGTGGTGCTGGAATCCCTTAGAGCCTGCCCTAAATGACCTCATTTACAGCATATCTTCATACAGAACCTCTCCTGTCCCAGGGAGGGGTGGGTGACAGCAGGTGCTCCTGTTGGCTCAAGCACTGCCCGTGGGATCTGGAGCTGTCCAGTGGCTGTAGGCAGCAGAACAGGCAGTGTGTGATTCCCTGGGGGGAGGCCTCTCTCCCCCAGAAGATCACATATTCCAAGGTAACAGCCCGTCAGCCTGTCCCATGTACACTTCACTCTTGTTTCCACAGGGGTCCTGACAGCTGGAGAGCACAACTTTCCCTTCCAGTTCCTGCTGCCAGGTAAGATGTGGCTGAAGGCCCTTCCCTGTAAACCTTGGATTTTGTATATACTTCCAGTTCAGAAACTGGCCTGGCTCAGCCTTATGACCTCTTCTTTCTCTGTCAACTCCAGCTTCTGCTCCTACATCATTTGAAGGCCCTTTTGGCAAGGTTCTGCATCAGGTGAAAGCTGTGATAGACACACCTCGCTTCTCCAAGGACTACAAATGCAACAAGATCTTCTACGTTCTCTGCCCTCTCAACCTGAATGACATCCCTGACATCGAGGTAAGGACGAGGAGGGGCATGGCTGGGAAATGCCAACACTTCAGCACTTGTCCTTGTCCTGCTGTCTGAGGAGTCACTGAGTGGCTGGACAGCTCTGACTATGCAAGAGCAGGACAAAGACCCCTCATCTCTCCTGCCTTGCTGTCAGTACCTACTCCAGGTGATTTCTGACTCCTTTGTGTGTTGCTCTGAAAGATTTATCTGAATTTTCAGCATGCAGAGAGACATGTTGACCAACAGCTTCAGGTGCTTGGAGACACTTGGGTTTGGGGAACTTGCTTTGGAGGGGAAAGCAACTAAGAGGACAGTAGAAGTGTGGAGCTGGAGAAGTGAGACCTGTTGTCTGTGGCATTGCCATGTTGCTGGTTCTTTGCATCCTCTTAGAAGTAAATATTTCTGCTTGCTTGTTTTGAATCTCTTGAGTGTTTTCCCAGAGGCTCTCTGACTCTCTTGAGCCAACCCCTCTGTCTCTGCCGTCCTGCAGCAACCCAACACCATGTCCATCACCAAGAAGTTCAGCTACAAGCTTGTGAAAAGTGGCAACATCATCCTGACAGCCACATCTGACCTGAAGGGCTACATCGTGGGCCAGGCTATCCAGCTCCGCACTGACATAGAGAACAAGTCCGGCCGGGACACCGGCGCTGTGGTGGCCAGTCTGCTCCAGGTGGGTGTCCAGTGGGGCCATTCTCTGCCTTGTGCTGCTGCTCCACCCCATGGAGGCCTCTGTGAAACTGGGGCAGTAAGGAGCCAAATCTCCACTTCTGGTCCTCTCTACCTTCCTGGGGAAAGAGGGCCTAGAATTTGTCTTGCTTATCCCTGCTCGGTCTGTCACACAACAAAGGTATTCCTGCTCTGGAACATGCCCATTTGGTCTGTGCTTGTGCCTATTTGACAAAGCAGTTGGGTGGGGTTGTGTCCTGGCTTACATTTGTGGGAGACAGAAGACCACCTGCAGCCTCTGAGCAAGCTGTGTTTCCTCCTGTCTGTGCAGAAAGTGGCCTATAAATCCAAGCGCTGGATTTACGACCTGAGGACCATCGCCGAGGTGGAAGGCTCAGGGGTGAAAGCCTGGAAACATGCAGAATGGAAGGAGCAGATCCTGGTTCCAGCACTGCCACAGTCCATCCTGCAGGGCTGCAGCCTCATCCACATTGACTACTACATCCAGGTGAGTTTATCTGGAGTATTGCTGGGCTGGGCCGTGACTTTCTGCCCCCTCCCAGGCTGAGCAGTGTGGCCTGGGTGCTCCAGACATCAGGTGAACCTTCCCACTGCCATGTATAATGAGGATGCCACTGTTTTCACTTCTCTTCCAGGTTTCCCTCAAGTCTCCAGAGGTTTCTGTCACCCTCCCCATCTACATTGGAAACATTGCTGTGAACAGGGTCCTGCTGAGCCCCTCCCGCTCCATCCAGCACATCCCATCTGTGGTGGTCCCCAGTGCCCCCCCAGAGGAAGAGGAGGCTGCCAGTGGCTATCACCCCATGGACAATGTCTCCATCCCCACCAAAAGCCATTCCCAGCAGCAGCCCTTTAGCTACGCCCCAGGACTGAGCTTCCAGGAGATACGGCCGGACTCGGAGCAGACGGGCTCCCCAAACCACCCCACACTCTGCCTGTCCACGGGAGCCACTGTCCCCTACTACGCTGAGGGAAATGTGGTGCCTGTCCCCACAGCCAGCTCACTCATCCTGCCCCCGGAGTACAGCACGTGGGGATACCCCTACGGTGAGCAGGATCTGCAGCGGTGGGGAAACAGCTCCTACCAGCAGCTGTGAACTGCTGGGAATCTGGGGATTCAGTCAGTCTGCTGCAGGCTGCTGTCAGAGGGGATTGTGACATCTCTCTGCCTGCTTTAGCCTCTGGAGGAGTCCCCTCTTCCGGCTGTAAAAGCCAGCTGTCCTTCCCACATCCACGCCCATGCCTGCCCTGGGCTTGTCGTGAGAGGATCTCCCTGTTCTTAAAAGAGCTTTCAGCCTCCCACTGGTAGAAAAACTTCTTGGCTTGTGGTGAGGCTGGTGGGAGCATAGCCAGGAAAATGATGTCACTGAAATCTTCTGTCTGACTTGGAGTGGGCCTGCAGCTGGTCTGAAGCTGTGGGGGTGGGAGCTGAGAAAGTGCCCAGGGTGGAACAGCTCGGGGAAATCCCAGCGTGCTGGATTCCTGCAGCCATGCTGGGGTGGCAGGATCAGCAGTGAGTGCTGCATTCCTGCAGCCATGCTGGGGTGGCAGGATCAGCAGTGAGTGCTGCATTCCTGCAGCCATGCTGGGGTGGCAGGATCAGCAGTGAGTGCTGCATTCCTGCAGCCATGCTGGGGTGGCAGGGCCAGCAGTGAGTGCTGCATTCCTGCAGCCATGCTGGGGTGGCAGGGCCAGCAGTGAGTGCTGCATTCCTGCAGCCGTGCTGGGGTGGCAGGGCCAGCAGTGAGTGCTGCATTCCTGCAGCCATGCTGGGGTGGCAGGATCAGCAGAGTGCTGCATTCCTGCAGCCATGCTGGGGTGGCAGGGCCAGCAGTGAGTGCTGCATTCCTGCAGCCATGCTGGGGTGGCAGGATCAGCAGTGTGTGTTAGCTCACTTGTACCCAAATCACCCCCTCTCTTTGCACTGGGGTAACAGAACACTCCATGTATTACTTCAGCTCTGGTTTTGGGCACACAGAGCACAAGTGATCTGGAGGTGCTGGAAGATAGGAGGATGCTTGGGGAAGAAAGGGAAGAACACAACAGGACTGTGAGCTGGTGATTTTAACCTCCATGGGCATCAGGGTAGGGATGGGACTGGCTGGCTTGAATCCTACAAACCCCCTGTACCTCAGCTGGGCAGGCTATGGGGCCCTGGCAGGGAGTGTGTGTTGGTGGGCTGCTTCACTCTGCACTGGGTTACACAGACTGGGGTGAAGGGAACCTCCCACACGCCCACCATAACCTCTCTCGTTCTTCCTTTCCCCCACAGAGGCACCTCCATCCTACGAGCAGAGCTGCAGCAGTGCCAACTCCAGCATCAGCAATGGCAATTAGCCCTCCCCTGCTCCGACCCGCCCTGGCACCGCGGGGCACCCGCCTGTGGCAAAGTCTGGTACAGCACGAGGTGTCCTCTTGTCTCTCTGGCTGCTTTGGGGGGGAACTGCCACATCCCGGCCTGGGCTTTTTAAGTCTCTTTCTAAGGAGGGGGTAAAAAACCAAAAAGGGCAGCCAGAGCAGCCTGCATGCGTGTAGGAGAGGTCTGGGGAACTGAGCGGTCTCCTGCTGCTGCACCAAGTGCTGGAGGAGCTGGAGGTGCCCCTGGGATGCCCTGGGCAGCAGCCAGTTCCAGTACTGTAGTCAACACTAACTGCTTTACTATCAAAGCACCTGTGATGCCTTATCTGAAATGCTCCTGACTTGGCACAGCTCCACTCTAGGGGAAGGCTGGGCTGTGTGGACTTGCTCTCCTCTTTTAGGGGCTGTGTGCTCTCTGCAAATGGTTTTGACAGCCCTTCCTCCTTGTCCTCTGAGGTCCTAAAGGTAGCGGGAGGTTTCTTGGAGTAAGCAGGTTCGGAAGGTCAGGGACTTTTAATAAGCCAAAAGCACAAGCCCTTGCTGTACCTGAGCTGTGGGGGGAGTGACTGGCAGTGTGAGTGGCCATGGGCACAGGGGGGCTCCTGGGGGCACTGCTGATAAGCCCTGGTGAGCTCTGGGGAAGATCCTGGTATGGGATGGAGTGCCCTTTTCCAGCAGGGGTGGCTGGAACACCTGGACACAGCCCAGCCTTGCTCACTGCTGGGTCCTGGCACACAGGACAGCAGCACTGCTCACTCTGGAGCAGGGCAGCCACAATCCATGTCCCTGCAGGGTGCCCTCTCCTGCCAGGCCGCAGTGACGTGACCATCAATCACAAAAGTCTGTCTGATGCTACCTCTGAGTCTGCCCAGGGGCCCTGCCCGTGGGATCCCTTCCCCTGGGCTGCTCTCCGTGGGGCTGTCCCTGGCAGTGGCTGTCCCTGGCAGTGGCTGTCCCTGCCCAGGCAGCCCACGAGGGGCTGGGCCAGGGGCTGCAGTGGCACTGCTTTGCTGTGTGTCCCCTGGGCTTGAGCAGAATGTGACAATGAACACAACCCCAGTGGGACCTGGTGGTCGGGGGAACAAGCTGGGTTTGCTTGCAATTTTTCTTTTGTGCTTTCCCCTCCCCACCCACACCTTGTTTAGCTTGTTTAGCATTGACTGCCCAAGCTGAGGAAACCACAAGCCACATCCTTCAGAGCCACAGGTGCCCAGCCAGGCTGGAGTTGTGGCCTCCCTGCAGACCTTTGGCACCTCAGAGCTGGTCCCCACACAGCCCCAGGCTGGGCAGGCAATACCTGACAGACCTTTAGAAGCATTTCCAGCCGCTGCCTCCCTGCTCAGCCACCTCTGCACACCCCTCAGGCAGCTGGGACAGGCCCTGCTTTGCACTCTTTCTTTGCAAATGCTTTTTTATTTGATTTGATTTTATTTTTAAGCATTGAACTGCTTTAAGGGTAGTGTAGCAAAGGTGCCGTTCTGAGCAGTGCTGGCACAACATGCACCGATGATGATAGAGTGATTGTCATTGTCCCTGAATATATATAAATATATATATATATATATATATATGAGATGAAGTTGTTTTTAATGATTGAATTCAGAAATACAAATTTTAATGCTGTATTTAATAAATTATTCTATGAGAAATGCTGTGCTTTTTCATCCATTTCTGATGCTGATCCATGTGCCTGTTCATGCCAAATCAGGAATGCACCTTGCTGATTTCTTAAAAAATGAAGTGAATTTTTTTTGCTCTCACCAGGAAGGATGGTGAACTCTGCCAAGGCAGCTCGGGGAAAACAAACACGGTGTGGCCTGACCACAGTGCCAGGCTCATAATTCCACATGGCTGGAGGGAATTTGGCACCATGTGGGCTTGGCTCTGGAGAGAGCAGTCACTGCACTGCTGCTCCCCAGGCCCTGTGTCCTGCAGCCTGGGTTTGTCCAAGTGGCCCAGGGGTCCTGCTGGCAGGGGTGGGCTGGTGGGGAGGAGGGGGAGAGCAGACTCTGCCTTTAGGAGGATGGAGATGGCATAGCCAAGGTCTGGCTGGAAGGGCTGGAGACCACCAGCCCCAGCCCTCTCCTGAAGAGCCATTTGCAATAAACTTATTAAAAGTGGAAGAAGGCTCCTCCCCACAACCCCACTTTGGTCATCCCATGTCTGAAGCATGCCAGTGTTGCCTAAATGTTGTCACTGCAGGTAGCCTGGGGTGTGATTTGCGTCTCAAACACAAAGATCCTTCTTCATTCTCTTCTCAGCCTATGCTTCTGCCCAGCTCCCATAGTTCAGACTCTCCCTTGCCAGGTGGTCCAGCCTGCCATGAGCAGCATTCTTCATGCACAATGGGCCAAAGGCAGGTACAGCTCTTCCCCAGTGCTCCTCCTCTTCCTCCCACTTGGCTGGCTCAGTCTGCAGCTCCCATGGCCCTCCTTGCTGTTGGCTGTACATATCCTTGAACCCAAATCCTTCCACACCTCTGGAAGAATTCCTGTGAGCTGTCAGTGCTTCTGGGCTGCTGGGCTGGGCTGCAGCCTCCTGGCCCAGCCAGGCTCTGGGAGAGGCAGGCAGGGCTGCGACCAGGACTGGTCTCCCAGCTCCTTCTCCATCCCTGGGGCTGAGCTGCTGCTGATGTGTCCAGCCCGTGTTCCTTGGCTGGAAAATGGGATTGCTGTTTGGTTGCTGTGGCCAGGGCTGTTTTTCCAGACTCCCAACCAGCATTTCCTCCTTGTTCCACCTCTGTTTTGGGAATGGGCCATCCGTGGTGGAGGCTGTGGAGGAGGGAGCCCTCACCCAGCCTGTGCTGGCCCTGTCTCTGCAGTGCTCCTGTGCACCTCAACTCCCTCTCCCAAATTATATTTGCTACAAACTGGTCTTTGGGAGCTCTGGCTGTACACTTTGCAATGCAGGGAGCAAATGGGAACGCTCTTGTCTGGTGAGAACTGTCCATCACCACCGGCTGCTGTGGAGGGAGCAGGAGCTACACCTCAGGGTGGTCTTCATCCTTTTGGAGGCCAGGGCTGCTCCACAGCCCAGCTGCTGTGCAGGGCCCCTCTCAGCCCCTGGGGTGGCTCTGGCCAGGCTGCAGCAGGACATCACCCAGGGCTGTCTCTGAGCAGCCTCGTTGTGCAGGAGAATTGACATAACAAGTGACAATCGGTGCTTTCCAACCTCCTGCCCTGCCTTGCCTGTGCCAGGCTGTGCAGGGAGGTGAAGCCTGACACAAAGAGCCTTGCTGATGTTTTATGGAGCCCTTTGAAATGGGCCAGGACTGCAGGATGGAGGGGTTGATCCAGCTCTCTGCAAGTCTTTGGGTGTGGGGCAAACAGTGGTTTGGTTTGGTTTGGATTTGGGGTTGAGTTTGGACTCACCCTCTCCAGAGAGGGTCAATCCCTCTGTCCTCTGTCCACAACCTCTCTGGCTTCCACCTCTTGAAGTTCTGGGGAGTTCCTTTAGGCCCTTATTCATCCTTCCCTCCTCTTGCTGAACATCAAAATAAAGAGGAAAAAAGCCCATTTTTCTGATCACAGCTCTGAGGAAAGAACTTCAGCATGCAGGGATTCATTCTAATTCCTGGCTCAGACTTTTATAGCAATTGTTTTTGAGTTTGTTTGAAATGGGGAAGGGGAGCAGTGGGGCATGAGAGAAGTTTGTGAGTTTCCAAACTCAGTGTTCAATGGAAAACACCAAAAATATCATTAGTTCTTTTTTTTTTTTTTTCCCTGTTGCTTTTATGTCCTTCATGGTTTTGTTTTTTTCCTGCTCTCCACATGTTCCACCTCTGTATCTTTGGTTTTTTCAATGTTGTTTGTGTCCTAAACTAAACTCTGCTTTGGCATCTGCTGTCCCATTGCCTACAGGAGATGGGGAAAGGGGAGTTGAGGGATGCAAAGGCTCTTTCTTTTGGACAATGATTCTTTTTTAGCTTTCCACTGAACTTCCAGGAGTTTTGTAAAAATAAATATTTTCTGCTAGGACATTTTCCTGTTGAGCCAGCACAACACAGGAGACACAGGGTGTTCTAGGCTCCATTTGGGTTTTATTCTATATTTTAAAATATTTGCAATTATCTGCAACAGGAATGTCCCATCCCTCTCCCCAAGAGAGACTGGCAGGGTAAAACCCACAAAACTTGTGCCCTTTCTTGTACCACTACTCATGGCTGTAATTCTTTAATCCTGTGGGTCTCTTTACAGATTTTGGGGTTTTATATAACTATTTGTGATGGCTCTGTACAACCTAAGACTTCTGTGCAATTTATAACCGGGTTTTGAAATGTAAACTCACAGTTTTCCATGTTTACCAGGGCTTCTGGGGAGTATTTTTGTCCTGGGTTTTAACCACCTAAATGTAAAGAACTGGAAAAATGTAAATAAATAAAGACGATCTTTTTTAAGACCAAGGGTGTTTTGCTGTGGGTATGTGATGATCATAAATGGTACCTCAGCTGAGACCTGACGGTGAGCAGCGGTTCGGGGCTGTCAGTGGAGGCTCCACTGGAGCTGGAGCTGGAGCTTGGCAGGGGAACGGCTGCGGTGGGAAGGTCCTGCTGGGCTGAAGGAGCTGCTGATCTCTCCCACTGTGAATCACAGAATCGTGGAATAACCTGAGCTGGAACAGACCCACAAACATCATCCATCCCAAAAAATCCCACCCTGGCAGTGCTGCCCAAAGGCTCCTGGAGCTCTGGCAGCCTCGGGGCCGTGCCCATTCCCTGGGCAGCCTGGGCAGTGCCAGCACCTCTGGGGGAAGAACCTTTCCTGCTCTCCAGCCTGAAATCCCGCAGCACAGCGCCGTGGGCAGGTGCCGCTGGGAGGAAGCGCCGGGGTTGTGCTTTTCCTGCCGGCGGAATCCCGGGATGTGGAACCGCGGCTCCGCTCGCCCCGCTCGGGCGGGAGAGGGCGATGTCCGCCCGGCTGGAGCTCGGAGCGGCTGCGGGGCGGCTCCGGCTGCCCGGCCGAGCACCGAGCCCTGCCCCGGGCCGAGCACCGAGCCCTGCCCCGGCTCCCGGCAGCTGCTCCAGGAAAACGGGGAGCGCTGGCACAGCACAGCCCGTCCTCACCCTTCGCTCGGGATGGCTCTGAAGTGGACAAGAGCCGTGGGCGGTGGTGATGGGCTGCAAAACTTCTCTGTGTGTTCCTGGTTATTTCGGCTTCTTTTGTGGAGGTTTGTTCCAGTGGCTGCGTCTCTGTGTCCATCTGGGAAAGACAGAGCTGCAGCAAATGCTGCAGAGGAGCCACCAGAGCCCATCCTCAGCCCCCGCCCTCATCCCTGTCCCGGTGCCACCACAGGCAATTCCCAATATCCCACGTGGGGCATCCCCAGAGCGGGATGGGCGATGCTGGGCATCCCCAGTATGAGGTGGGCGATGCTGGGCATCCCCAGTGCGGGGTGGGCGATGCTGGGCATCCCCAGTGCGGAGTGGGCGATGCTGGGCATCCCCAGAGCGAGATGGGCGATGCTGGGCATCCCCAGTGCCGGGTGGGTGATGCTGGGCATCCCCAGTACCGGGTGGGCGATGCTGGGCATCCCCAGTACGAGATGGGCGATGCTGGGCATCCCCAGTGCCGGGTGGGCGATGCTGGGCATCCCCAGTGCCGGGTGGGCGATGCTGGGCATCCCCAGTGCCGGGTGGGCGATGTCCAGGCTGGCCCAGGCCCTTGCTGGAGCAGAGGTTCCCAGATGTGGCTCTTTGTGCCGGGAGCAGCCGCCCCATCCCGGGGGGATCCCAGGGGAAGGCCGCCCACCCCGCCACCCTCCTCCTCCTCCTCCTCCTCCTCAGCTCATCCCCCGGCAGCGATGGGACCCTCGGGGCCCCTCCGTGTCCCCACCGGGGGGTCCGCGCGGACGCTGCCACGGCCCTGCCGGTGCGCAGGGGTTCTCCGGGGGGTTTGTTAATTAATTAATTGATTAATTAATTAATGAGTTATCGCTGCCAAACGGAGGGAGAGGCTGCTCGGAGGGGATGGAGCGGGCGGGGGGCGGGTCCCCAGGCCCGGGGACTCTTATTTTGACCGCGGCGCTGCCGGGCGGGCGCTGCCGCCGCTGTCGGGGCCGCCGCCGCCTCCTTCCCTCCTTCCCCCGCCGGGCCCGCGGCCCCGGAGCGGCCCCGGGGCTGCTCGCGGTGTCCTGGCGGCTCGCCCGAGGCTCTGAGCGCCTTTGGGAGCCTCTCGGGGTCCCTCACACACCCCCGAGTGCCTCCGCGCCCCGGCACCCGCGGGGTCTGCGCGGTCCGGGGGACCGGGGGGACACTGAGGGTGACAGGGGAGACACTGAGGGTGACCTGAGGGACACACAGCCCATGGTGACCACAGGGACACTGAGGGTGACCGGGGGGGACACTCAGGGTTACCAGGAGGACCGAGGGGACACTCAGGGTGACCTGACGGACACACAACCCGGGGTGACCAGGGGGGACACTGAGGGTGACCAGGGGGGACCGAGGGGACACTCAGGATGATGGGAACACTCAGAGTGACCGGGAGGGACACACAGCCCGGGGTGACCGGAGTGACACAGCCTGCGGGCTCTGCTGTCCCATCTGTCCTGCCCGGGTCACCGTGGTGCGTGCGGGCAGCAGGGACAGCACAAACCCCCCCGGGTCAGTCAGTGCATGGGGACAGTGACAGCCCCGGAGCTGGCACAGCTGTGCCACGAGTGTCCGGGCCCGGAGCTGTGGGATGGCAGCGGGATAACCCCGGCTGTGCCCCAGCACCCGGCCAGGGCCCTGTCCAGACCCCCAAAATCCCACCCTGTCCATCCCTGGCAGCGCTGCCCAAAGGCTCCTGGAGCTCTGGCAGCCTCGGGGCCGTGCCCATTCCCTGGGCAGCCTGGGCAGTGCCAGCACCTCTGGGGGAAGAACCTTTCCTGCTCTCCAGCCTGAGCTGCCCTGGCCCAGCTCCAGCCGTTCCTGGCTCCTGTCCCTGTCCCAGAGCAGAGCTGGAGCTGCCCCTGGGGAGGCTGGAACAGAAATGTCCATTTGTCCACTCAGAGGAGCAAGGTGTCAGCTGGAGCTGCAGGAGAGCGGCCTGAGGACCAAGGGATGGGGTCTGTCCCTCCAGAGAGCAGATAATAAATATGTAAATTGACTTCAGAGAACTCAAAGGCTCCTGTTTCCCTCCAAGAAACATGAACTGTCCTGTCCAGGAGGCTGGTGCAGCAGTACCTGCCCATCCCTGTGTCTCCCTGGGGCAGGTGTGACTTCCTCAGGGTGGCTTCTGACACTGCTGTGGGGCCAAGGAACCCTTGCAGGTGTTTTATCTCCCCTCTTGTGCTATTTTCTGCTTTACTGGAGAGCTGTAAAAGGGATAATTGTTTTACAATCATGGGTTTAGGGCCTGGGCATTGGGAGGGGTCCTGTGGGCTTTGGGAGGGCTGCAGCTGCTGTGGGTGCTTGAGGTGTGGGAAAGGGAGAGAAGAGGCTGAAGGGACCCCTCTGTGGGGCAGAGCCAGGGCGAGCTGCTCCCTCTGCCCCATCCCTGCCTTTAGGTGACACAAACACCAAAAACCTCGCACAAATTGGGCTGAAATGACCCCAAAGAGGGAGAAGCTAAAAAAGGAGGCAGTTTTGCGTGGTTAACCTTTTGGCAGGAAAGACAGAGGGACTTTTTGACACTGTCTGTGAATTTTGCAGGGATGTTATTTCATGTAGGGTTTTGGGCAAGCTGTGCTGCTGGGTGCTGCTGGAAGTTTGGGAAGCTCAGGATGCGTTCAGCTGGGAACGGCGGCTGCTCTTCCCCCGCAGCCTGGGGGTGTGCGGTGCACTCGGGGGTCTCGTCAGGATCAGGGAGGAGCCGCGGTCAGTGGGAGCCGCTGCGGGGAGCGGGGTCTGTCCCCATCCCGGCGCTGTCCCCGTGTCCCCGCTCCGCCTGTACGGCACCTCCCGATGGGCGCCGCCATGACGCCGTACGGACAGCGGGACCCCTGGGGGCCGCCATGCTGCCGCGCGCATGCGCCGTGCCCAGCCGAGCGTCTCCATTGAGAAGAATGAGGGGCAAGGGGCGGAGCCAAGGCGCGAGGAGCCGCCGGGGGGGCGGGGCTGCGCTCCGGGGCTCCGGCCATGGCCACAGTGGATGCCGAGGTGAGTGAGAGCGGCGGCGTCCATCTACCCGGGCGGGGGGAAGGAAGATGGGGGAGCGTGGAGTGGTATCGCCCAGGGCCAGGCGGGTTCTGTCGGAGGCCGGGAGGGGGGCCGTGCCCCCGCCGCCCCATGGTTCAGTCCAACTCCTCTGAGGGGAAGAATGTGGGAGCTGCTGCCATTGTGTGTAGGGGGGCCCGGGACTCTGTATAAGTTACACCCCTCCACGGTGAGTCAGTGGTATGTGCCATACAGATTCCGGGGCTCCCCCCAATGGGAGCGAGTGCGTGTGGCGGAGGCGGGAGGGGGGGAGCGGCGGGGCCGCCATCCATGTTCCGGGGCCGCCCCATGCGGCGGGGCGGCGCTGGCGCGGCTCCATCCAGAGTCCGGGGCCCGGCCGGGCGCGGCGGCGGCGGCGGCGGGCGGGCCGGGGCTATGAGCCATGCAGGGTCCGGGGCGGCGGCGGGCGGGAGCCATGCAGGGTCCGGGGCCCTCGGGCGGGAGGAGCCCTCGGGGGAGCCGGGGCTGCGCGTCCCGGGGAGCCCGGCCCGGGAGGCTGTGCCGGAGCCCGGCCCGGGAGGCTGTGGCGGAGCCCGGCTGTGCCGGAGCCCGGCCCGAGAGGCTGTGCCGGAGCCCGGCTGTGCCGAAGCCCGGCCCGGGAGGCTGTGCCGGAGCCCGGCCCGGGCGGCTGTGCCGGAGCCCGGCCCGGGAGGCTGCGCCGGAGCCCGGCCCGGGCGGCTGCGCTGCCGGTCCGCTCCTCCGGGCACTGAGCAGTGCCTCCCCTGAGCCCCGCCGACCCGCCGGGGCTCTCCCTCACGGGGCACGTACAATCAGCCGTGGAACGGTTCGGGTTGGAAGGGAGCGGAGATCAGTCCCAGCCCTGCCGTGACACCTCCCGGCAGCCCCGAGCCCCGTCCGGCTGACCCGGGACGCTTGCGGGGATCCAGGAGCGGCCACCTGCCGGAGCGGCCCGGGGGTGGCGGTGCCCGCACAGCCCCCGTCACCCGCCGGGCTCGGGGCACACCGGCCCACAGCCCCGGGGAGCCGCGGGGTGACAGCGGCCGGGCTGGAGCTGTGCCCGGAGATGTGAGGGCACACGGGGCTGCAGCACCGCTCCTTGTGCCGGCCCAGCCTCCTGCCCCGGCTCTGCGGAGAATATAAACTTGTCACAGTCTGTGCCCTCAGGTGAGCACTGGAGAGCAGCTGGGCTGGCTGCTGAGCCTTGGTGCACAGAGAGAGCCACCAGGTAACGACACAGGTGTGCGTCGTACACAGGCTGTGACACAGGTGTGCATCATACACAGACTGTTACACAAGTGTGCATCGTGCACAGACTAATACAGATGTACAGTCGTTCAGAGGCTGTCATACAGGTGTGCACTGTGCACAGGCTGATACAGGTGTACACTCGTGTATGGACTGTCATACAGGTGTATAGCTATACAGAGATGTCATACAGGTGTGCATCATACACAGGCTGTCATACAGGTATGCACTTGTACAGAGGCTGTCATACAGGTGTGCACTGTACACAGACTATGATACAGGTGTGCACTCGTGTATAGACTGTAATCCAGGTGTACATCTGTACAGAGGCTGTCATACAGGTGTGCTTTGTACACAGACTCATACAGGTGTACACTCGTATGGACTGTCATACAGGTGTACAGTCATTCAGAGGCTGTCATAGAGGTGTGCACAGGCTGTCACACAGGTGTGCTTTGTACACAGACTGTTATACAAGTGTGCACTGTGCACAGACTAATACAGATGTACAGTTGTTCAGAGGCTGTCATACAGGTGTGCATTGTGCACAGGTTATGACACAGATGTACGCTTGTATGCAGACTATAATACAGGTGTGCACTGTACACAGTAGTAGAAGTGTACAGTTGTGCATAGGCTATAATACAGGTGCACACATATGTACAGGCCATAGTACAGGTGTGCATCATTGCCAGACTGTCATACAGCTGTGCATCATACACAGGCTGTGACACAGGTGTACACTTGTACAGAGATGTCACACAGGTGTGCCCTGTGCACAGGCTGTCACACAGGTGTACACTTGTACAAAGACTGTCACACAGGTGTGCACTGTGCACAGGCTGTCACACAGGTGTACATGTACACTTGTACAGAGATGTCACACAGGTGTGCCCTGTGCACAGGCTGTCACACAGGTGTACACTTGTACAAGGACTGTCACACAGGTGTGCACTGTGCACAGGCTGTCACACAGGTGTGCACTTGTACAGAGGCTGTCACACAGGTGTGCCCTGTGCACAGGCTGTCACACAGGTGTACACTTGTACAAGGACTGTCACACAGGTGTGCACTGTGCACAGGCTGTCACACAGGTGTGCACTGTGCACAGGCTGTCACACAGGTGTGCACTTGTACAGAGATGTCACACAGATGTGCACTGTGCACAGGCTGTCACACAGGTGTGCACTGGTACAGAGACTGTCACACAGGTGTGCCCTGTGCACAGGCTGTGATCCAGCTGTACATCACAGGCTGATCCCGGTGCACGCTTGTGTACAGACCAGCTGGAGCTTGTGCCCACAGCCAGGTGTGGGCACTGCTGTGGGCCCACCCAGGTGTGCCAGGCTGGCTGCTGCCTTTCCCAGCTCTCTCTCTCTCTTGTTGACAGGGCTGTGCTCTGGCCCGGAATGTCTGCCCCGTGTGGGGTGGGGTTTGGCACAGCAGGTGACACTGGCAGAGCTTTGGGAGTGCTGCAGACAGCTTGGATTTATTACTCAGGCAGGATTCCCATGATTGTTGCAGGGAGATTGTCCAAGGCGTCCTTTATGTTTTCTGTCCTGATCCTGCTGCCTTTCCCTGGTGCTTTTGCAGAGGATGAGTGTGAATTTTTCCCTGTGACAGAGAAATCAGCCCTTCCTTGAGTGCCTCTGTGACTCCGTGGTCCAGTTTTGCTTCCAGGAGAATGGCACGGCTGTAACTGGGGCAGGAGTTGGCTCATAGCTCATCAGCTCCTAATGCACAGGTCAGTCCAAACCCTGCAGAGGTTTTATTTTGGGAAGCACCTCCCAGGAGCCCTGGCTGGGTCTGCCCTGTGAGCAGAGCGTTAGGAACCACTGCTCTCCGAGTCAGGCAGAGTATCCCCAGATGTTGCTGTGGGTTATGGGGAGGGAGCAGTGACTCATTTGGAGTTTAATTCCTCCCCTCCCCCATGAACTCAGTTCTGTCTGAGGCCAGATCTTGCTTATACCCCTCTGAGGCCAGAGGGGAGGAAGTTGGTGTAAGTCAGGAATGTGGGGACTGGAGGAGAAGCTCTTTGCTTCCCCAGAGCTGGTGTGGGAGAGCAAGGAAAAACATCCCACATCCACCGTGTTCTGCCAGGTGCAAGATGGAATTGTTTCTCTTGGTTAAGAGAGGTGCAGAGGTGTGTTTTTGGGAGGAGATCCTTGCTCCCAGCAAAGAGCTGGGAGGGAGTGGGCAGGTTGGGAAGGTGATGTGTGTGTCTGCAGGGAGTGCCCAACTGAACTCCAGACAAAAACTCCCAGTCTAGATCAGCTTCTTGCCAGATCTTAGTGTTGATGGGTGAGGGAGGATCTCTTTAAACAACAAGTTCTTGCTAAATCCTGTGACATTCAGTTGTTATTCTCTTCTGTTACCTGTCCCAGGTGATCTCTGTCTTGGTGAATGGCTGTGCTGCAGTCCTTAGGTGCAGTAAACATGAGGCTGCAGAAAAATCTGATTTTGCTGTTGGATCTCTTTAGTAGATATATTGTATCCAGTCCGGTTTGGAGTTGTTAGGTGCTTCAGACCTACTGCACTAAAGTTTAAACTTTAGGGAACTGAGATTTGAGGAATTGAGCCTTGCTCAGCCAGCATGTTAATCAGATTTAGTGCTGCTCCTCTAGTTTGCATCAGTTTGCTGGAGAGCTGCCCTTGTGTTTGTGTGTTTCCCAAAATCCTTGTTGGATGCAAGTTTGAAGTTCAAGCTGTGGTGTTTTTCCTGGGGCTCGTGGTGACCTGGGGAGGCTGGTGCAGGAAGCGAGGTGCATGTGTGGCTTTGAGTGAAGTGGTTCCCTTAGAAGTCACGCTGCATTTTTCATCGTTTTCTTTCCCCTTCTGTGTGTTCGGATCTGTAAAATCTCTCTTCTGGAGGTGCAGCTTTGATCTCTAAAGCGACGAGCTGGCAGAGCGGGCAGAATTCCTGGCTGGGGCTGGATGTGGGATGGACTCAGCACCCAGCAGCTCCCCACGCTGGGGCTGGATCTGGGGTGGACTCAGCACCCAGCAGCTCCCCACGCTGGGGCTGGATCTGGGATGGACTCAGCACCCAGCAGCTCCCCATGCCCCTGGGGCTGGATTTGGGATGGACTCAGCACCCAGCAGCTCCCCACGCTGGGGCTGGATTTGGGATGGACTCAGCACCCAGCAGCTCCCCACGCTGGGGCTGGATTTGGGGTGGACTCAGCACCCAGCAGCTCCCCACGCTGGGGCTGAGCAGTTCTCAGCTCAGCAGTGATGCTGAGGCTTCTCCCTGGCTTTGATGCCGGCTCTCATCCCCTCCAGTCAGCACTGGGAGCTCCCTGAGCCCCCTGCCAGCTCAGTCACCTCCCCACGGCATCAAGGGACAACATTTCCCTGGCTCTGACTGGAGAGGGGCTCCTGCAGTGGGTGCTGGGTGCAGGAGGATCCCAGGAGCTGGGAGCAGTGAGCAGGGAGGGAAGAGCTGCAGATTCCCACGCTGTGTCTGCCAGGTGTCGCACCATCCAGCTCTGCTTTCAGGCCTGCCCTCCCTCATTCCCTCCTGCCAGTCAGGAGAGGCCTCTGTGGTTTTTAATTCACATCTCATTTCAGTCACTTACCTCAAGAAGACCTGGTGTGTTTCAAACCCCACCACTCCTCCTTGGAGCCGTGTCCTGCAGGGCAGCTGCTTCCCCGGGGATCCCGAGGGCTCTGAGGTGTGTTCACACCACACTGAGCACACACAGCACACCTGTGTTTCACTTGTGTTGCATTTCTCCTGGGGCACCACGTTAATACATTTTAACTGTGTCTTTGGACAGAGAAAAAAGTGGTGTCCCCCCCCTCCCCCGTCCTGATACTCAAAAGGAGATTTTAGAACTTTTCTGAAGTAGGGGAGTTACTTTGTTAACAAGATTATAATTACACACAGCCCTGGCCCTGGCAAAGTCTTACCCTATGTCAAATGGGTGCTAACTTTTATGTTTTCCATGAATTCTTACTTGTTGTGGGCTGGCAAAGGCCCGTGGGGAGCTCATCCTTTTCTTCCATCTAGAGGAACTTTAAATAATAACAGAATGAGCAAATACGACTTGTGAAGCTTTAAGAAAGCCTTAGAAGTGCCCTTCAGCTGTGCTAAGCTGATGTGACTGAGCCAATGTGACTGAAGAGAGCATCTGAAGAACATTTTGTCAGTCGAGGCAGAATCAAAGGCCTGGGTTATACTTTAAATAAACTCTTCCAATATAATTATGCTGGCAGGAGAGAATGATTTTTCATTTCTTCTTGCTGAAATTGTAATAAAAGTCCTTGCTGTGGATGCAGCTTTATTAGTTTAGAGGTGATCCCAGACCAAGGTGGCTTATTTTTTGCTTTTCAAAGCAGAGCCTCGGTCTCTGTTTGAGGAGTTTTACCCACTTAGTTCTCTGTCAGGAATTCAAAGGAATTGCTCTCCCACTGCTGTGTCAGCAGAAGCCCTGGGAGAGATGCAATTACCAGCAAAACCCCAACAGCAACAAGGAGAAGAAGCAGCTCCACCAAGGAGGGAGCCCCTTGGAGTCTCTGGAGCTGGATCCCTTCCCTGGGAGCAGCTGAGTGAGGAGGGCACGAGCATCCCTGAGCCAGTGCTGGAGCCCTGGGTACCCCATCTCCAAATGTGCACCAGGGCAGCTGGTACTGGGTGTTCAGGGGCTGATCTGGAGTGCCACTCTGAGGCCTTGCTCTTTTATCAGCTTGCCTGGCTTTTTGTGCCCTGGCCCTTCCCCTCTCCACCCCAGAAGTGCTCTTCCCTGTGGGAAATGGATTTATAGCAAATTCTCAAAACCTGACAGAAGGTTCACATAGTATCTGTATGCAAACCTTAAGATAAGAAATGCTGAAATTTTCTATAAATCCGTTTTCCACAATTCCCCTCCCCACTTTTCCCTGGCAAGGTGCTGGTTCGGGCCACTGCATCCCAGAGAAAGAGGAGGTGAGGGGAGGATTGTGTTTTGTGCAGGACTGTGAGAGGTTCAAGGAGTCTGTTTGGGTGCTTCAAGACACATTTTGCTGGAGAGTTCTCTCTTCCTGACTGTTGTGGAAGCCAGAGGTCACCACGGAGCTCAGGCAGCTGTGTGTGGATCAGGTGGAACAGGGAGCAGTCCTCTGAGTCTGTGCTCCCTTGATGTGGGGCTGTGTGGGCAGGGACATCCCATTGCTGATGGCTGGAGTCTGGTTCAAGTGGTGAAGTGACTCCAACAGGGAATGAAGAGTTTGGTGTGGCCCTCCTAGCTCTGGGAAGTTCATAAACCCAGAATAAACCATGTTTGGAAGAATGCTCACTGTGGTATTGCTGTGTCTGAAATAGAAAAGCTTTTCAAAGCTTTCCTGCTTTTAAGTAAGACTTTGCAGCATAGCAAAGTATTGAGCACATCCAGCACATCCTCTTTTCAAGTAGGAAATGTTGCTCCAGGAGGATTCCTGTTTCCTTAATGCCCAGCACAATCCCCACCTGTGTTTTGCCATTTGCTTCTGTCTCAGCCTGGGTTTCCATTTGGGATGGTTCAAAGCTGCTGCCTGGCTGATGGCACAGGCAAATCCTGAGCCAGGTGAGCCCACCTGAGCTGTCTGTGTGTACCAGGGGCCTTGGGGGTGGGGATAGGCTATTGAATATTAAATCCATCCTTTTCAGTGTCTCCTTCTGGCAGGAGAGCTCTCTGATGCAGTGTCAGTTCAGGACAGGAAGATGCTGAGTGGCAGAGCAGAAAATTCAGGTCCACTTCTGTTTGCATAAGGCTGATCATCCTGCAGAGCCAGCACATGGACAGGGAGGAAATTTGCAGGTGGTGCAGCTGGGAAGGAAGTAAATATGGAGCAAGATAACCAGGCTGACATGGATGAACCCAAAATAAAGCCAGGTAAGTGACTGAGCGTTCCAGGGAAATGTGAAATTTTGCGAACAGGGATAAAAATAATGACAGTGATTATATATCCTTGGGTCAGCTGGGCCAGAACTTGCTCCAGAAGGTGCTGTGAGCTCAGTGCAGCGTTTACAGCAGCAGCAGGACCAGGGAGCTGAGCTGAATGGGGATCAGAGGTGCTCAAAGACAGTGCAGGTACATTCCTTGTGGTGTGGGAGAGCCAGTCCAGGAGCCCTGGGATGCTGCAGCAGCACTGCCTGCTCTTGCTGTCCTCGGTGGTGAAAAGAAGAGGAATGAGGTGTTTATTGCTTTGGGGGCAGGCAGGGTGAACCTGATGGGCTGAGCCATCCCTAGAGAAGGGAGCAGAGCATGAGGGCACCTCCGTGGAGAGGGAATGGCAGTCCAGGTGTCCGAGCTGCTGCAGGCTGGGCTGGGGCCCTCATTATGGTGAAAGTTCTCAAGAGTGCTGCTTCAGGCTTTTAATTAATTTGGAGCTCAAGTGCAGATGTGGACAGAAGGATTTGAGCCTGTTGTCTTGCAAAAGGGAGCCCTGATCTCCCCAGGCTCTTGGCCATGACCTGCAGGTGCATTTGAGTACAGCCCTGAGAGCAGTGAAATACATATTTCCCTCCTTTTCATTTTAAGCATCAGCTCCTGGTTTCTTGAGAATCTGAGCTACCTTCTTCCTCTCCAGTTGCACATTTCCAATCCTTGCAGTTTCAGAGGAAGTTTTAATAGGTAATTTCTCCCGCAGGCTCAAAGCCAGAAGGCAAATTACCCCAGTGCTTTATCCAACTTCAGTGGGAATTGGGGATGTTTCATACTGCTGACCCAGAGCATTCAGAAGCTCTGCTTCTCTCAAAAATCATAATATTGTTTCAAGAAGTGGGAAATTAAACATGCACATGGTAGAAGACTTAGAAAGGATTAATGGGTTTCAAAATTACATGCTTCATCCAGCTGCTGATTTGGGAATTGAAAGCATGCCTGTTGCAGAATTGGGAGGGAGGTACTGAAACGTGGTGTTCCTCAGCATCCAGTGAATGCAAATATCCCAAATCTGTGCTTCCAAAGCCTTGCCCAATTGCCAGACTGACTCCAGGTTTGATGCTGGATTAGCTCAGCCCAGGTGGGAGCAGCTGGCTGGGAAAGCCCTCTGTATATTTTATTTTGTCTTCCCTGCAGTTTAATTTGTCCTCTCTTGATTATCTCAGCTCCTGGGGTGTCACCCAAGGCATGTTTTTAGGCTGCTTTGACTGAAGTTCATTCCCTGTGTGTGAGTTTTGCTTTAGGCACGTGGAAGGGACTCATGGAAGGTGCTGGAGACTCCTCTTGGCTCCTCGTGCCTTGTGAGAAGGATTTGGGATCTGTCTTGTGAGGATATTTAGGGCAGCACCTCCAGCCTGAAGGTCACTGGGACCTGCACTAAACAGGAGATGGGTGTTGAAGTCACTTGTATTTTTGGGACCTGGGAAATTATCTTACTGTTTTATTGCATTTCCTATGTCCACTGGGGTTGGCAGCAAATTTACAGCCTGTCAAGTGTGTGTTTGGAGGTGTATAAGTAGAGAATATTTGTGTTTGGGAGATGAAAGCATTAACAATGGGCTGGGAGCTGGTTTGTGTGGTTCCATGTAGGATCCTGCCAGTTTGCACATTAACCTCCAGATTATGAGAATCTAAAACATGAGTCTGAATATTTTATTAATTGAAGAGTATTATTAATATTTGATGGCTTAAATCAACACCCAGAAGGCTCTGCAAAAAGCACCACTGCTGAACTGGAAACCAAGACATGAGGTCTTTTAATTGCAAACTTGTTTGTAATGGCTCTGTTATGGGGTTAATGTTAAGGGTCTGTGAATCCCATATATTAGAATCACTTTGTTCTTTGGATTAGGAATTCTTTAGTTTTGCAAGGTTCAGACTGGTGCTTTAACACCTTCTTAATATGCAAAGGTGATTGTCTGTAAGGTGTCCTGTCGGGCCTGGAGGTGACATCTGGAATATTTAATCCTTTTTGCCACACTCCGAGGACAAGCAAGGACTGTTCCTTTAAAGATGGCCCTCAGATGAGCTGGAATATTTCCTCTTGCTGTGGTGCCAGCTCCTGTAGCTCCGGGAGCATGTGTGGAGAGGTGAGGTGAAGGTCCTGCCTTTAATTGACATCCCCCTGCACCAGGGCGATGCCCAGTGAGCAGACACACTGCAGCTCTGTCTGCTTTGAATTTGGGAATTCACAGTGCCAGGAGCTGCCGGCGTGCAGCGTTGGGAAAGGCCAGCGAGGGGGGATCATATTCTGTCTTTTATTTCCACTCGGCTTTCTAGGAGCTGCAAGTTGTATTTCTCATGGTTTTTTTTCCAAGATTTTAAAAAGATTTCTGCCACACACAGCGAACTCCACACCCATCTTGCATTTCTTCTGGGTTTTTATTGTGAGTTTTGTTGTTTCCTTCCCTGTAGAATGTGCCCTTTGTGCTGGTGATCTGGTTATGTTCTTGTGTTTCTAGGAGTTTGCCTTTGATAAGAGCACGTTGGTATTAATCATTTATGGCTTTTATTAAAACCTTATTGGTTTGATGTTTTCTCAGCCTTCCAGACTGCCCTCACAGAGGCTGCTTTATAGACATCATTTATCTCCTGCCCCTGGCTGACAGCAGCCCCAAATTTTCCCTCCTCCTGCAGATGCTGGTGCTTTGTGCAGGGAGGACATGCACATTGTGTGGCTGTTGCTGCTGGGATTGTGGCTTGTGTGTGAGGGCTGGAATCGGGGCTTGAGGCTGTGTCAGTGACATGGGACACACAGATTGTCCCCATCCCCATCCCCATCCCCATCCCCATCCCCATCCCCATCCCCATCCCCATCCCCATCCCCATCCCCATCCCCATCCCCATCCCCATCCCCATCCCCATCCCCATCCCCATCCCCATCCCCACGTGTGGCTCAGGTTCTGACCCGCTGTGATCCCAGGGCTGTGCAAGAGGAGGAGAAGGGCAGGAGGTGATGAGGAATGAGGCTGATCTCTCAGGTCTGGGCCAGCTTTCACCAGCCAACTTGCCTTTCTTCACCGGGCCTTTGTTCCCAGCCACGTTTCCCATGAAAGGCAGGAGCAGCGGCTGCTCCATTGGCTGCAGGAATCCTCCTCCCCACAGCCCTGCAGGGATGAGCCCCAGGGCTGCCCTGGGGCTGGGAGCCCCAGCCTGGCACTTGTGGGGTGCCCAAGCTGCCTGCTGTGACAGGGAGGAGAACCAGCTGGGAGGGGGGATTTCCATTGTCTAGGAAATCCTTGGATGAGCCTCAGCACCCTGTGCCTCGTTAGGGTGGGCAGACCCTAAGGAAATGGCTTGGATATTCCCAGTGAGCTCCCAAGAATAGGGAGGTTTGATCTGGTCCCCTCCACTCGTGACCCAGCAGCTCAAGGCTGGCGTGGGCAGAGCTGCAGAATTTGCAGACGTGGCCAAAGAGCTGCATGCAGGAGGAGGAGGAGGAGGAGGAGGCCCTGTGTCTGTGTGTATTTATACTCTGCATGCCCAGGGATAGCCAAAACTCTTCTTTAAATGACCAAACCTCCACAAGTGGAAGGTGGCGTGGGGCTGCCAAGAGTACCTCCTGATGCAACAGTGTCTGCTGTAAAGAGATGTGAATGTTTGTCCCGGTGACTCAGAGCCCTCCCTGCCCCGTGGTGATGCTGATGCAGTTGCTGATCCCTGCCAAAGCAAGCAGTCCACACAAGGAGATTAGACAACACTCCCTGCCCCCCTGCTGGGTGCTCCTTAACATTTCCTTGCCGATGTATTATTAATTAAGCTAATTTTTATTGTCCTGTAAGTGTGGCGGGTTCTTTGCACGCTCAGAGCTTGTGTCCCAGGGTGCCTGAAGCATGGAACCATGTGTGAAATGAGACTTGGACTGTGTGGTTGAGCACTGAGGAAAGGTAAATCTATGGGTTGGGTTTTTTTTTCTCTCTTAGCACTGCCTGGCTTCATGTCTGGGGCTGGGGACTGTGGTGCTGTGGGAGCAGAGGGCTGAGGAAACGCTGTCTTGCAGAATCAGTGCAGACAGACAATAGGACTTTAAGTGCAAGCAGAGTTTGCAGCATTGACCCTCCATAAGACAGAAGATTACCCAGGCTGGAGTATTCTATTAAAAAGAGTTTTGGGACCTGATCCAAACCTACAGAAGTCAGGGAAGGATTTGCCATCAGCTGCAGTGAGAGCAGCCTCCCTGCAGTGTACCCAGGCAATGGGGCAGGCAGCAGCTTAAACAAAAGAAGTTAAAGAAGTGTCCAGGCAAGGCTGGTTGAGGTTTTGCTGCCTGAGGTGCTTTTCCCAGCTGTAAAACAGAGATATTTTTCCCAAAGTACAAAGGCTTGACTTGGTGTTGGAAGCCTTTAACTGGAATTGTTGAAGAACTGCTGAATGTTAAGTTTTAAATGTAGAGATTATCTTTGTTAGGTAAGAGATGGCGAGTTACATAACGGTCACTATTTTATCTGCTTTGGTTTTGGGCTTTATTCCTTGACATCATGGCCAGGCCTGATGAAGGGAATAGAAAACTTCTAGAAGCACTTTGTAAAGTATGAACTATTTGTGATCAAAGCCAGTGGGACTCTGAAGGTCCAGCTCCTCATCTTTGGACTTGTGATAGCAGCCTTGGATTCACCTTGAAAATGGGACCTGTGATCTTTCAAGTGTTCTTATTTTGGTCTTAAATTAGGCTAATGCATCCTGTTCCAGCCGGTGCAATTATTAACAAACCTGGGCAATTATGACATTTATTGTACAGACATTCTGTGCTCCTTGCTAGGAAAAATACACTTTTAATAAACAAATCCACTTTGACAACCTGTCAAGGACTTTTCTAAAGCAAAATTGAAAGAGTTACCTCAGTGACCTTTCTTTTCTGTTCTGTTGTGTTTGGATTTTTTGCGTTGTCTTGCAGGAGTGCAGCAGCTGCAGCTGGAGGTTCAGGCCCAGTTTCAGAGGGCAGGGGAGTGCAGGAAAGCAGGGAGGGGATCCCAAGGACTGGATCCCCCCACCAGCATCCCCTGCCCTGCTGCCTCACAGTGCAGCATCCTCCCAGCCACAGGCTGCATCTGGCCTTGCAGAAACCCTGGGAAAAGCTCTGCTCTCTTGCTTGGTTCAGCTGTCTTACTTTTAATTTTTTTGTAATGAGAAAAAGCCCTGAATGTTTTGGCACAGATTCTCAATGCTTTCTTTTATTCCACATGTGACAAAACAGTGTGGTTGCTCAGCCTGGGTAGGATCCACTCCATCGTGGGCTGCCACCAGGAGTTCAAGGCAGATCTTAAATCCTACTTAAACCTCCCTCTCCAGCAGATCGGCTTTGTTTGGCTCTGGGCACAGGAGTGGGAAGGAGTCTGTTATATTCAGTACTAGAAGTTAAATTGCATGGAAGGAAAATCAACCAGGATTGTTTTCTCACTGCATTATCAGAACTGTGTGAAGGTTTGGCCAATGGAGGGTTGTGCTAACTGGAAATATCCCTGTGTGTCACATCACCCAGGGAGGAAGGGCAGGAGGAAAGAGAGGGTTTCCTGCCTCTGCCAGACATTCCCTGCTCCTGGGTGTCCCCACGGATTATTCTTCTCTTGCTGCCCAGGGACTGAGACACACAGGCCACCTCTGCAAGGGAATTCCCAGAAGAATGAGTAACCACACACTCACCAGATTAATCAGGCTGGAAGGACCACAGTGGTCATCAGGCCCATTTCTTTCCGTGGGAATACTTGAATCAAAATGATTGTTAATCTCCACGTGGGTTGAGCAGTGAGTTTTCCCAAGCTGAGTTTCAGAGCTGTAGCCACTGCCATTATCTGTGTGCAGTGTCTCCTCCCCTGAGCTCCACAGCTGTGCTGTGGCACTGGCACATCTGTCCCTCCCCACAGAGGCTGTATCACCTCACTGCCTGCTGGGCTGGGCAGCTTCTGGGCAGAGCAGTTAACATCTCTTATCTTTTCCAGTGCATCCTCTGAGCTGCTGATGTGACAGCAGCAGCTTCTCCAGGGACATGGTGCCCAAAATCAGATTAAAACCCCTTTCCTTGCCCTGACAGCCTCCAGGGGTGTGCTGAGGGATCTGCCTGTGGCATGGGTTGTTTATATGAACACAATTCCATGGGGGAATAGCCCATGGTCCAAGGCAGACCCAAAGCAGGAAGAAGAGGAGCAGGGCAGTGCTGCTGAGGGCTCTGCTCTGGAATTACCCAACGAGGCCATACAGCTGGGTTTGGGACTTGCAAACATTAATGCATCAGAGCAGTAATTACTAATTATGACAGTAACACTATTCCAGAGCATTCAGCACTGCAGGGAGAGCTGTTTGTGGTGGCACAGTGGCACTGGGAACAGGCTGCAGGTCCAGGCCCTGGCTGTGTGGGCAGGTGTGAGCCATGCCTCCATCCAGGAATGCTGCCTCAGAACGCTGTGTGGGTGTCTTGGATGGCTTGAACGTGGATGCAGTTTTTGCTGGCAAAATTAGCCTTCCTGAGTGAAGTGAGCTGCTTCCATGGCATAAAGATCCTTCTGGATGGGCTCCTGGGCTCCTCCTCAGCAGAGCAGGAAGAAGCAGATGTGATGTGTTTTCCCCTCAGTTACAGGTTTTAGCCATTGGATTTGTAGAAATAATTGCCAGGATGATCATGGCAGTTCATTTGCATGTTGAAAGCAATGAGTATTAATGAAGATTGTGTTTGTATAATGTTGATACCCAGGTTGAATCTCCTTGTGGGAAGTTTTGGGGCACAGCTGTGTTGGTATCAGGACATTCAGGCAGGGGAGCATTTCTGTTGGTCTAACTTTGACCTGTCTCAACAGAACTGTCATGTATAGAGGTGCCTTTATCAGGAATGCCTAAAAAGATGCCAAAATTGTGGATGGACCAGTCTTCGGATCCTTGGATTAATTGACTTCTTTTTTTACATGATACAGTTCCAGCATTTGTCATTCTGTCTGTTTGAATTTTTGTGTTTTTCTGAGGTTTTTGTTTGAACGGGTCAAATGAGGAAGAAGCTATTTTGGAATTGAGAAGCTGGACTGGAGGTGCCAGTTGAGGTGAGGCTGGAGCACATCCCAGTGCTCTGCTCTGTGTGCCATGGGCAAGGTGCATTGCTGAGCAGAGCTCAGAGGGGACAGAGATTCTCCCAGAGCTGTGGGCAGGCACGAGGAGACATCTGAGCATTGATACTGGGCTGGTTTGGAAGGTCACAGTCACAGCCATGGGTAGCTGGGCCTTGGATCAGGTTGCAGCAAAGCCTTCAGTTTTCCTCAGGTGTGGAGTCTCCCTGAGCAACCTTGGCTCTGTGTTCCAGGGCCAGGCAGGCTCTGCTGCTGGGATCCTCACAGTTCATGTGACTTTTGCGCCTCTGAATTTTAATCCAGAGAGGGGAATAAATGCTGTTCATCCTCTTTGCTGCTTGGTCTGTAACCTGTGCGGGTGGTCACAAGGAGGTGAGGCCAGCTCTGAGCCAGGCTTTGAGCCTCACTTCCCTTGAGCTGGTCCTGCCTTTGCTTATTTTCATAATCCACCCTGAGGATTTTTGTGTCTTCATCAGCTTCACTGATGAAGGATTTGCTTAAGCTTTAAAATTTTTTTTTTTCTTTTGTGCTTCAAGCCAGACACCTCCAGGACATCTCCTGATGCTGCTGCTTGGTTTGTCTGAGTGGTTGGTAATCCCATGTAGCAAATGTGACTCCTGCAAGGGGCTCCCTTTCCTCTCAGAGCCTTCTGGAAGCTGTTGGCAGAACCAAGGTTAAAGCCACAGGTGCAGGTGACAGGAAGACCAGGCACAGAGGGACAGTTTTTGTTGCATAACAAAAGTTGCCTTTAAACTGATTTTTATGATGAGCTACAAATCAGAGTTAGCCAAATCCTTGTGACCAGTGTAGTGCAAAGGAATCCAAGTGTGTGTGAAGGATCTTCTGAGCTCTTGCAGAGTTCTTCAGGATTAGGATTGGGCTGCAGACAGCCTGATGCTGCAAACACAACCCTCCAAGGATGGATTTTGGCAGTGGGTTGCCATCACAAAACAGCCTGATGTTTGCTGTGTGTCCCTGCCCAGCTCCAGGGGTGACAGTTCCAACCAGGACATCTCCACACATCTTGGGTGCAGTGTCCCTGTGCTGAACGTGCCAGAAGGGACAAAGGGAGTCCCTGAATTAGTCTGCTTTGAGGATTATTTCCTAAAGCATCCATGTTCCTTACAGCAAGGCCCCCTCTGCTAAGCCCTGCAAGGTGCAGGGTTGTCTCAGTGAACTTCTGGAATGTCACCTAATTTGGATTTGTCCAGTGAGAGAAATTCTGACCACGTCTCCTGCTGCAAGGACAACCTGCTGGACATGCAAGCAGGGATTTTCTCTGCCTTTACAGAAAAACATGTCCCTAATTCCTGCAAAGTCAGCTGCGAGTGGCAGCCTCGTGCTGGGCATGAAAGGATGATCATGGAGAGGAGCAGGGCTCTGGTCAGTCATGGGGCTCCTGATAAGGAGCAGACATGGGGCTGAGCTGCTGGAATTTCTTACTGGGATGATCTACTTGCTAAATTGTCATTTTGCCAGCAGAGGATGGGAGATGGCAGTTCCCTGCTCTAAGGGAGGTCTCTTGGTCCTATTTTACATTGTTACTGTCTCCTTGATCACATCCTCGGTGGGGCTGTGGAGTCCCTTTGTTCTCTGCTCTACTTTCCAGCATTTTTGTTGCTCTAGCAACACTTCCAGCCCCAAAGCAGCGGGATCCTGGTGCTAACACAATGCTGCATTTGAAAGAAGGAAGCAGAGCACGCCAGGTGATCTCCAGCTTTTGTATGGAATGGCTGTGCCTTCAGATGGGAGGATGAATGGCAGGTTGTGATATCTTATTGTCTTGCAACTGGCATTGCTTTTGTCATAAAAGGTGAGAAATAGTTTTGTGTTCCTGCCACAGCTGTGGTTTGTAAAGTTGCTGTATTCTTTTCCTTGTGTGAGATAGGTCAGCACTGGTTTAAGTGGGGCTGTGGGAGCCAGGCCCATGGCAGGCAGCTCCTCTCTGGGCAAATAAATAATGTTTTCCATGCCCAGCAACTCCAGCAGCTTTGCAGGCTCCTCCCCAGAGCTGGGCTGCCACTGGACTGTCCTTACAGCGTGGATCCACTGACCTGCTGGCCATCTGCACATCTGGAGGGGGAAGGAAAAGGGTCTAGATTTTATATCAGAAAACTGCAGGTATTGTGTGAAAATCTTTCTGGTAGGTCTCCTGCAAAACTCAGGAGCCACTGGTGCTCTGCAGTGCGGTTTGTGGGATCCTGTCAGCTGCTCTGGCATTTTGTAGCTTCTCTATATATGGTGAGAGTGATACAGGAAGATGCATTTAACACCTTTTTTTTTCCTCCTGAGTGCTCTCCCATGCTTTGCCACTGTGCTGCAGACAAGGCTGGCAGTGTAAAAGCCACCTGTAGGTAAGAAGAGAAGAAATCTTTTTTAGATTTTGGGCACAACTTCCCACAGCTTCCTGCTGGCCCAGCCACCGCTGCAAGGACCCGAGTGCACCGTGTGGAGATGGAAGTGAAAACCTCAGTAGGCTCCTCAAGAAATCTGTCCCAACTGCCAAGTACAGTTGAAATAATCCATTATCTGCTGCCTTTCACCCAACCTTCCCTCCCAGGCCACTGAAAAGTGTTGAAGACTGAGGATATTCAGAATGTATCCTCAGATACCTGAATTTCGTGGCAAGTGGAGTGTGAAGTACCAGCTATGGGATTGATCTTGTTTCCAGTGGGTCACCCCTTTTTATTTAGATATTAGGCTCAAAATCTTGTTTTTTTCAAGTTGGTAGGACTGCAGATACTCAGTCTGCAAGATTTGATCATCATTATACAAACACTTCCCTTTCTGGGACCAATGGTAGGATATTCCCAAGTCATTCCTTTTCCTCTCTTGGGTACTTTGCACTTTTTGGGCCCCTGGCAGCCAGCCTAGATGGGGTCGCTGTGGTGTGGTGGTGGAGCTGCCCCAAACCTGATGAATCTGGGACATTTCCATAGCATTGAAAGCTTCACAGGCTCCAAGGGGCTTGGATTTACAGTGCTTGGGCAGCTTTTGGGTGTCTTGGTTACATCCTCCTGTGCCTCTGGTGAACTCCTGATGTGGAGGACAGAGCATCCTGCAGGCCACCACGCTCCTCCAGCAGCACGAGCAGGATTATTGAAGTGTTGCTGCTCTTTTGGTACTTTTGGGCTGTTTCCATGACTTGTGCAAGAACCCATGGACAAACAGGGAAGTTTCTAGAGTCTCCAGAACTAGATAGGTTGTGTTTGTAGTGATAGATAGATTGATAGATAGATGATAGATAGATAATGCCATTGCACTGGGCTGGCATTCCAGCTTCATGCCCAGTCTTCTGCAAATTAAATGGGCAATTTTTATCTCTTTTCATATAAATGATCCTGTAAAGGTAGTCTGCACAGAGAGCATAAATGCCTCCCTGAGTTTTCAGGTGGTTTTCTTTGTTGCACTGTTGGCACTGATGGGTTTAAAGAGTTGCCTCTGGGTCACACTGAAATTCTCAAGAGGAGCCTTTGGCTCCTGTGCTTGTATCATGTTTAGGCCATGAAAAAGTGAGGAAGTGCATTTCCTGGGATGAAATGATTAATTGTACACCCAGGGTACAGAGGCCACAGCAGGGGGGTAAGAGAGGTGCCATTAATTTGCTGTCTTGGAGGTGTTGAACACGTTTTTATTGGGGTTTGAGGCTCCCGGTGAGCAGCAAGGTGTGTCCCAGGGATTGGGGAGTGTTTTGAGAATGCTGCTTTTCCCCTACAAGTCATTGTTCAAAGGAGAAGGGGTTTGCTTCCTCCTCTCCCTCTCATCATCTTCATCCAGCTGCCACTCATGTTACTCCTGAGAGATGAGGAGTGTCAGGGGTGGATTTCAGCATATCACCTTCTATCTCCCGTGCTGTAAATTAGTGATAGCCACCACAGTGTTCTGCAGGAAACCCCCTGACCTGGCTGCTCTTCCAGCCAGTTTGAAGGCTGGGTGGGTTTTTAAATGATGATATTTTAAAATTTGAGAACAGCTTTGATTTATTGACCTGCTGCCTCCACAAATCGAGCTGTCTGGGCTGGCATCTGCAGATAAGAGGCTGTCGAGTAATTGCTTATTATTGACTGATTGCCAGCTTGGGCTGTTTGCTTGCAGAAGAATCAATAGTAGTCAATCTTCAAAGTCTAAACTCTCAGGGAGTATGACTGGTTTCCAAATGAGGAATGACAGGTCAGGATAACTCCATAGCTGCTATCCCACCTTCACGTGTGGGTGTAATCCTGCCGTGGAGGAGGAAGCGCGGGACGTGATCGTCCTCCATCAAGGCTTTTTCACATCTGCCTTCTCCAAAGTCTGGGGTTTTCTTTGCTGGGGTTTGCAGGGTCGCATCCCACCTGGCTCCAGACCTTCCCTGGAGGAGCTGGGGCAGGCTCAGCAGCACCTGAGATGTGTGGGAGGCGAGGGGACAATGAAGCACAGCCATCAGTCATTAAGTCCCCGAAGGATGGAGCAGGGAGGGGTGGCTGAGCAGCCTGTGCTCTGACACATCCAAACCAACCAGTTTGGATGCTTTATAAATAAAACAAAGCCTCTATTTTAATGCATGGTAACAGAGATTCCCTTTCTGGGGGTGATTCTATTTAGGTGGCAACAGAGCAAAATATCCAGTGTCACCATAGGTTTTATCATTTCTTGCGAGGACGGTCGCTATGGTGAGCGTGCATTGTCAAATGCAGCCATAGCCCTTCTTTAACACTCTCCTGGCATCCTGCCTTTTTGTGGACTCACTTGTAGGGCTTAACACATTAAAGGGGCTTCATAGCATCAAAGACACTCAAGACTTTTTGCAAAATAAATCCATGTTTAGGTGGTTGTAATGGCTGGGGTGAAGCATGGCGCTGGATCTGGGAAGTGATCTCAGACCTTGGGCTGCATCCCCCTCTGGGTTTTTTCTCCTTGAGCTCAGAAGTTGTGATTCTCCCTGGACTCAGGGTTTGCAGTCTGGTTTCTGCATGTCCTAGACTCAAGCTGTGTTTAAAACTTGAAATAAGAGCCTTTGGGGGGAGGGGGAGGCTTGGATCTCTTTCAGCTACAAAGAGCAATTAAGCAACAGGACATAAAATAGATAAATGGGAAGGGGAAGGGCAGAACCCTGGAATATGAGAAGATGAAAATGGAAGAAACTATTTCTGCAGTGTATTTGTCCTTAATGTTGGAGCTTTATTTTCACCAGGAAGGCTTTGAATTGAGAGTCATCATTTGAGATGAGAGAGAAATATCTCAAATAGAGCAGTTTAATCTACAGTGGTCTAGGAGAGAATGGACAAGATTACTTGAACAGCCTTGTTTAGATACTGGATTTGTTGTCTACCAGCAAATCCTCATTTGCATGGGTCCTTAATCTGTGGAGTTAAATGTGTCTCAGGATCTGTTACCAACTGTGATGCAGAGTTGAGAACTAGATTTTTAAAGCTATTCCTTTTTATTTGAATGTTTCCCCTACCCCTCACTGCACCCCAAATTATCTTCCTGATTTTTTCTGAAAAGCAAAGATGAGCCAACAAGTGATGCAAAAGGAAAAATGTGCCAGCGAGAAGAAGCTATTTTTGACTCCAGATTCAGTGGATGAACTGTCCACCAGGCTGTAGAGAAAAGCCAAGGTCAGACATTTCAAACGAGTGTCGCAGGGAAACCACCGCCCCCCTCCTTCCTGAAAGGGGCCATGGACGTGAAATCTTTCAACCTCCTTGGAGCTGGAGGCTTGGGCAGAGATCCTTTGTGGAGCCCTGGGAAGGGCTTTAGCCCTTGGTTTGGGGGCTGCTGGCTTTTCCTGGAGCCCTGAAATGGCATTTCCTCATGTGTGCAGCAGCCCTCACTCATGAAATGGATGCAAGTGCTGAAAAAGCTCCCGCGTGAGCATGCTCACTGGAAGATTAATCCTTTAGAGGGAGTTGGAGAGTTAAGCTACTGTAATTTCTCTGCAGTTGGCTGCAGTAAACAACTGCTCTAAAGACACGAGGAAAAAAATTGACGGAGGTATATGGCATTAATGTACATATCTTTTTGTGTTTCTCCTTTCAGGTTGAGGGATTGAGAAAGATTTTTTCTCTATGAGCCGGGGAAGAGGGAGCTGTGTAATGATTTTATGGGTGACCTTCATGTTGTGGTTTCTTTTTTTCCTCCAGGCCAAAGTAATCCTATTTCCGTGCAAGGCCATACTGAGGCTTGGGCTGGCTTTCTAGAGCTGGGGTAGAGCACCAGGGTGGCTTCGTGTTGAGTTAAATGATTAGAGGAGGTGAGGCCTTGCTGCTCGTTGAGCTGTGTTGGCAGAAGGGAGCTGAAAACACCTCGTCCTCTTTAGTTGTGAGCAGAACCCAGTGGGACTCGATCTATCATGCTTCTGTTGGGAAGAAAATGTGTGACAGGATTAGCTTTGCCTACAGAAGACTAGTCTTTTGCTTTTGATTATTACTATTATTTTGCTCCCCCTCCTCCCCATGCCTGAGGAGCTGCAATCCCGTGTCAGATGGGGGAAGGAAAACAATCCTTGAGCTATTTTGGCTTTGCTTTGAAGGCTGATGACTCCCGGCGTGTTGAGGAGGGATGCCTTGGCAGCCAGGTAAGTGTTGCAGGCACAGGGATTGTGTCAAGGTGAAACTGAGCCCCTTCCTCCCCAATCCCTGCTTTGTGGGGGCATCCCAGAGGAAGGGAAACCTCGGATGGTTCCTAATGAGCAAAGAGTGTTTTCTCTACTCGCCTCCAGAAGCGTGGGTGAAGGAGGATGTGATTTACCATCCCTGGAGCTTTTATCAGCTTCCTCTGAACACAGCACAAGCCATGGAGGGCCAACCTGGGGCTCCCAGGACATCATGCAGAAATGCCTGGGTGGCTTGGTTTTTGTCAGGCTGCTGGAGCTGCTCGAGCCAGTGCTCCCTGCCCACGGCTCGTGTCTTCACCTCTCACAAACGTCGCTGTAATCCTTGGGGATGGTGAGGAAATGGAGGTGATCTGTCAGCAAAACTTGCCTGCCGTGGGGGCGGGGGTGGGGCAGGGCATTGTTCTGTTCTGTACCTGACTGGGATGAGTGGGAGCTGCAGGTCTGGAGGTGACCCCTGGGCATCCCCCAGGACTGAGCCAGGGCACACCCTTCCTCTTTGGGGAGGGGATAATCACGGGTGCAACTGCAAATCCCGGGGTTGCCTGGCTCTGGGAGCACTCCTGGTGTGAAATTTATGTCCAACGGCTTTTATTGGAAAATGGCTTCATGTTTCCTTGGAGTGGTGTGAAGAAGGGAATAATAATTCAATAATTTAGCAAATGTCAGTGGCTCCCACTAGGTTCGTCCTGAGGTTGCTGTCAGCTTCCATGTGATACCCAGGTGGATTCTAACACTGCTGGATGAGTTCAGAAGGGCAATTCTATTACAGACTTGGCTGAGCTCGAGATGCTGCAGATTTGAAGAAAATTTTGCCACCCCAACGTTGAGGTTTTTTTGCTTAGTCCCTCCTTTCCCCCTCTGTTCCAGAAGCTCTGGCTAGCACAGACTGTCTGTTCTGTGGATGGTTTTAGGGAACATTGGTGGCTGTGTGCGTAGGGGGAATAAATAGCTACCAAATGCAAATAGATTGTTTCTTGCTGTTTCAAAATCATTGTAATTTCTATTGATGATGGGTTAATTATAACTTCATTTTGATGGGCGTGAGGGAAATGATAGAGATATAACAATATAAATCTATATAGGGAAGGATGTTGTCAGAATATTGTTTTGGAGATGATTGTGAGAACAAAGACTCGTGTTGTGGAGGACCATGGTTGTGTCAGGATTTGGTGGTGCTGCTTATTTCTTAGTGGTGGATGAGTGTTTTCTCTTTCACATTTTTAACTGATACCACTGATGTATCTGTCATCATGACAAGGGGTTTTAATTCAGAGAAAAATGATCAAATTCTATTTAAAAGCACGTTTGGTGGAAGAACTGGGAAATAGTTTTTTGGAGAAGCAAAGTTGAAAGCAAGAAAGTTAAAAGAAAGTGTAAAAATCTGTGATCAGGGTATAACAAAAATGCATCTTCAGGCTGAGGTGTGTAGGGGCTGCTTTACCTGCACAGGGCCTAAGGTCCTTGGTCTGGAATGAGGTGCTGGGCCCTGGCTGTCCCCCAGTGCAGGTCATTGCTGTCCTTCCCTTTTCCCACAGAGTGACTTTAGGGAGCCTGGATCCATCATCTCATTCTTTATTTCACCCTCACTGGGAAGAGTAATCAGATTCATCCCTGAAATGGTTTGGACCAGCTTTAAACCTTTTCCTCCTGTTTCCAGTCCCAGAATGAGGCAAAGGCTCAGCAAAGGGACACAGGTCACACTTTGCTTAGTGCCATGGGTTTTGGCTCAAAGCCAGAGGATAAAACCAGCCCCCCCCCCCCCCCGACACACACACAGACTTCTTGTTTTAGGGTAAAATGGGGGAAATGAGCCATTTTCAGTGGCTGAGGAGAGTCCCCAGCACAGAGCACCATTCTTCAGCCTTACCACGCCTTTGGTGGCCTGGGGACTTGATGCCTCTGGATCAGAGCAGCTTTTGGGACACCCTCATCCCACAGCTGCTTCTCTCCTGTGCAGGGCTCCTCTCTTCCAGGGAGCCCTGGAACTGATAAGTCTGGAAGGAAAAAAGTAGCTGCAACCAAATCTAATTTCAGTTCGTGGGTTTGTTCTTGGGCTGTGCCAGAGGAGTTCTGCAGGTCCCTGCTGGAGGTTCCCATGGAGGGGGCACCTCTCTCTCCTTGCAATCCCTGAGCACTCTGGTGTGGCTGAGCTGAGGGAGATCCTTCGTCCCACTAACTGTGGGCAGGGACTCCTGGATGCTTTCTTTGAGATGGGTGACTTGGACTTTACAGGAGGATTCATGCCTTGAATTTGCACATTCCTGTCTTTAGATTTGTATGAAAAATTCTGCCTGTGTGGCAAGTTTTGTCTCTTTCTCCACCAGCAGAGCTTTGTTCAGTGGAGGAACTGAAACCTGAATTTGGGACTTGTTCACTTTTTTGGTATCATATCAGCCAAGGACTGTATTCAAACCAGAAAGAACAAGATGGAACTGAATCTTACAGGTGTATCTAAAGAACTCTCATGCAACCTTGGCAGTCCCAGGGAGGAGAAGGTAACTCTGCCGAATAAACACAGCATGCAGGTTCCAGTCTTTAATAATCTAATGGTGACCTCTTCAAAGCCTGATGGCTTTGCTTCTCTCTCTTTTCTAACTGCTTCAGCCGACCTGGACTCAACTGGCAATGCCTTTAAGAGCAGATGTTATGGCAGGAATTGTAATTATTGTAATTATTTGCTGTGGTGAATCCTCTCTGTGGTGACGTTGTGTGGGAGCGTTTGCTGTCACGCACAGCATTTCTCCACCTTCAGAGGAGTTTTACCTCCTGCTCTCCTGCCTTCCTGGCCATTTTGAAATCACATGTATGGCTGAATTTTGGCTTCCTTAACACCCTGGGCTCAGTCCTTGCTGCTGCATCCTTGTTTTGTGTCCTTTGGCAGTGCTGTCCCCTGCCCAAAGGCTCCTGAGTGAAGCAGGGAAGGCTCTTGGGGCATCCTGTGCTCCTTGGAGCTGATGGAGCCCTGCATGGAGAGAGGACCTGAGGAAGCCTGAGAGCACCAGCTGGCAAAAGGGACTCCTTATCCCCCTTTTCCCTGAGGATTAGTGAGTGAGGTTACAGACACAGGGCAAAGAGCTGTGATTTTTAACCCAGATGTGAAATTATAGAATAACTCCACTCCCATGGTGGATGGGGTTTAATGCATAGACCAGCACAAAGGACATCCAGGATTCTGAGGATGAGAGAAGCAGTGCAAGGGGTACCTCATGCTGGGAAAAACATGGTTGTGGCAAGGGGAAGATGGAAGAAAAATCCTGTTTTAAGGACCTGCAGGGGAGAAGTGGAGTTAAACAGCTGGGAGAGAGCAGAAAGGCAGGAGAGAGGGCTGTAGGGATGGATGGATGGATGGATGGGGTTTGAAGGTGATGGTGAAGTGATTTGGTGGCTCCTAAAAAGTCAAGAAGGCAAAAACAGAGAAAATGGACTGCAGGTGATTCTTCAGGCACTGTCTAGTTCGTGACCTACTTGCTGCCATGGTGCTCTGCAGCTGGAGGAGAAACAGAGGAAATGGGAAATGGCTGTTCCCTGTGGGAAGCACAGGCTGCTGGGATGTGCAGGAGCTCTTCCTTCAGCTGCTGGGATGTGGCTGTGCTAGGGCACCCCGAGTTTGTGGCTGGAGGAAGGACAGGGAGAGTTTGAGCCATTTCTGTTGGAGGAGACAGTGCTGGATCCTGAAACCAGGCTCAGATTTGTGAGCTGCCATAAACACACATCTCCTGGATGCAGGAGAGCCTTCCCTTAGGGATGTGGAGCACTGGAGAACTGTCCTGTGTGGGGACATGGCTCACCCACACCCCCAGGACTGTGGGGGTTATCCATCCCCCACCTCCTCATAATCCATTGCAAACTGAAAGTCTGCCTTCTCCTGCTTCTGCTCCTTTAGGAGCCCCCACTAACCTGATCATTCTTAATCTTGTGTTATTTTCCAGATCATCAATTTGATTTTTCAGTACTTCCACAGTCCGTAGTGTTCCTGGGAATCTGTGCCTCCATCTATTATCTCTGTTTCTTTTTGAGGCTATAGCAACCTTGAACCACAGTTTCCATCCTATTTTTATAACTCATTCTGCTTATTAGAGGAGTCCTGCAGAAAGAACTCTACAGTTCTTACAAAGATACCCCAAATTTTTCTCAGTAAATAATTTCATCTCTTGCTAATATGAACTTGAATGCTCTCCTCTTCCATTTGTTCTCTTCTCCCTCTGGGGCTTGGGAGTGAAATACCTTTAACTAAATTCATGTATGTAGGTGTACATGTATGTCACAGGGTGTCAGATCCCCCTTTAGCCACATTAATTGTGATGCTGTCAAAGGCTGGTGTCCAGAAGTGGCTGCTTCAGTTTTACCTCTGGTCCAAATGAGATTGGGAAGTGGCTTCTGTATCTTTTTGGGAGGGCTATTCTGATTTGTTATATTAAATAAATATATAAAGTGGCTCTAAGAGTGAAATGCCAGCCTTCCTCCTGCTGAAGGCACAGAGGCAGTGATTTGTGAGTCAGCAGTCCAAGGTTAACTCCAAAACTTCTGCACTTCCCTTGCAACTGCCATCCCAGGAAATCATTTCTCTGGAAAGGAAAATCAAAGAAATCTGTCCTCTGTTTTTCAGAAGTTGTGAATTGTGCTCTTGTTTAAGCTGATTATTTTATTTATTCCAATAATCCTCTCTTCCAGAATAAAGGAAAATTAATTGTCTTCCTATTTCCATAATGGTTTGCCCTTCAGACAGTTGCCAGGCAAAGTGCTTAAAACTGAAATGAAAAGGTGGTGAATGCTTAAAATCACTGAGCTACTGTAGGAACATGTTTGTATTTAATGGGGTGGTATCACACAGTTCCAGAGTGTTATTTGCTCTGGGTTCTGTAGCATTAGGAGGGTGGTTTTTTTTGTTGTTTTTTTTTTTTTTTTTTTTTTTATTTTTTGCTTCTGCATATGAAAATGGGGTCAAGCCTGCTGTGGTAGATAGTGCAAGTCTTAGGTAGGATTTTGCTGGGGAGATGGACTGCCTGTATTTGAGATCCTAAAATTAACCAGCATTAATGTGGAGAGCTGTCATTGGGCTTGGTTGTGTTTATCTGCAGGGACAGTGCCTGGAGATGGGCAAGGACTTCCTTCCTTCCAGGTGTGGTGGGACAAGATTTTCCCTGCTGGAGCTTTTCACTGACACCTATGTGGATCTTGGTTATTTTTAATTCTGTCTGGCTAATAGAAAAGTTACCTGATTAATGTGGGGAAATGCTGGAATGTTTCCTTAAAAGGCTCCAAAGTGATGCAATATTCAGTGATGAATCTCAGAGCTAAATGAGTGCCTTGGTGGGTGCGTTGGGTAGGGAAGGGAGTTCTGTGTTTTATCACCCAACACATTTATTTTTCAGCCAGGGCTGCTTTGGGGAAGATGGTGTGGGAGCACTGACAGAGCTCCAGGTCAGCATCAGGGCAGTGCTGGATCTTCTCTTTGGGAAGATTTGGGAAATAGGTAAAAACCCAAAGCTGAGGATGGCTGTGCTTCCAGTGGGGTTTATCTGAGGGTGGGTGAGGAGAAACCCCAGTGTGCTGACCCCAGAGCCTTGTGCAGTGACCAGGGCTTGGTGCCCAGTCGTTCATGACCCCACAAGCACATCCAGGTGGGGCTCCCAGGCCTGGGGGCAGTGGCGGTGGAGCTCATCTCTGTATCCAGGGAGAAGCTGCTGGCACCACCACAGCTGGATGTGGCCCTGGCTCGTTGCTCCTCTGGCAGCACGAGGCAGTTCCAGTGTTGTGTGTCCACAGGAGAAACCACATGGGAATGAATTCCTCCTGTCTCTCCTAGGTCTCCCTCTCCCCTTATGTGAAATTGCTCTGAAGGAGCAGAGTGTAATCCATCACAGAAGAGAGAAGGGCAGGAGTTAATTCATTTTCATGATCTCTCTGTAGCACTTAGTCCAGCTAATAGTGAATTGTCGTGCTTGGCCATGCCTAATCTCATAAGGGATCCACTGGGGGAAGTCTGGGCAGGAAGGACCCGTGGCCCCTGGGTGTTGGCATTAGCTGAGGAGCACATGAGATCATCTGCTGCTTTCCAGCCAGTTTTGAGCTGCCATCCCAAGCAGGAGAACAGCAGGGGCATCTCAACACCACCCAGCTCTGGGAGACCACTGTGGCTCATCTCTTGAGTGTCCCTGAGCACAGGGCAGGGAGCAAGCCTCTCCTGCTTAGTGAGACCCTAGGGAACATCAAACCAGGTGTGTGAACAACCTCCCCAGGTCTCACCTGCTCTGCCCTGCATGCAGCAATCTTTTTTTTTTTTTCCTTTAAACATCATAAACCTGGCAAGGGAATTCATTAACACAAGTCCCCACAGACTTTGATTTTGCCAAACATTGATTTCAAATCACTCTCCCTCCACTTAATAGGTGAGATCTCTCTGCTCTCCCTTTTCAGAAATCTGGGGAAGGTGTAGGAGTGGGCTGCAGCAGAAACCTGCCCAGATTTGTTCATTCTGTAGCTGATAGGGGTTGCTTTTTCTTGTTGTTGGTGCCTTTGGCTCGTGCACAGCATGGACGACGTTATCCCAGACAGAGAACACCCGTGTGGCCAGCTCCTGTCTGTCAAAAGCTGCTGTTTATTTCAGTATTCTAGGCTCAGTCTCTTCAATCCCAGATGGAGCTGTATTTCCAGCTAGTACACACCCATACAGTTCATTGAGGGAGGTGAAAATGCTCCAATTTACAGCAGTCAGGGCCCCGCTCCGTGGGCAGCGGCAGCTCCCTGGCATGACGTGGGGAGAGGAGCCGGAGGGATCAGTCACGCACTCCTGGAAAACAGCTCCATGCTCGCTGCTGTGGCTGCCAGAAGGACTTTTGAAATGGCAAAGGTTGTGAAATCATGGCAGGAAACACCAGAGGCCAGAGCTGAGCCAGAGGAGGAGCTGCCCTTCCTACAGCACGGCCAGGATTGGAAAAGTGAACGTTCATGGCTTTGTTCTTGCAAGAGCCCTTCCTTGTGCTGCAGGCATGCCATGTGCCAGGCCTGTAGGCCTCTCTCAAATGGCAGGAGCCTCACAGATGCAGCCTTTGCTCCTGCTCTTGGATGGCTCCGTGCAGCAGGAGCTGTGTTTGGGACCTGGGGGCTGTTACTGCTCCCGGGAGACAAAGCAGCTTTTGAAAATTATTAACTATTTTCTAGTACCACCATGGTACTGATAATCTTGTCCTTTTGTCTCCTGCTTCTCCCTGGGTGGGTTTTGCCTTTTCTGGATCTCATCCTAATCCCTTCTTGCAAAAATCAAACCTGGACTGGTGCTGAAATGGGGTCTGATTTGCTGCACTGTCTGTGGCTGTGCAGGGAGAGGAGGAGCTGGTTAATGTTAAACATTTTGCTTTGGCCAAGGGCACCCAGGCTGCCCTTCTGTGTGTCCTGTCTAGCTGAAGGAGAAGAAGTTGATCATATTTGGGCATTGGAAGGGGCTGCTCAGGGCAGTGGTGGAGTCACCATCCCTGTAAGTGTTTAAAAACCATGTGGATGTGGCACTTGGGGACATGGTTTAGTGGTGAACTTGGGGGTGGTTGGGCTTGATGAACTTGGAGGTGTTTCCCAGCCTTAATGAGTCTGTGATTTTCTCCTGGTCCTGTGGTTAAGATTGATTATTGCACAGCATTTCCATCATCCTGTCCCTTCCCAGCACATCAGGGAAGTGTCACATCTGTGCGGGAGGTGGATTCAAGGGGCTGGTAGATCCCCATCATTAACCAGGAGCCTCTAAATGAATGTTCAGTGCTGGCAGGATCACTGTGGCTTCTGCTTTCCATCCTCTGCAGCTCATGGATAAGGAAATCACAGAATCCCTGACTGGTTTGGGTTGGAAGGGGCATTAAAGCCCAGCAGTGCCACCCCTGCCATGGCAGGGACACCTCCCACTGTCCCAGCTGCTCCAGCCCTGTCCAGCCTGGCCTTGGGCACTGCCAGGGATCCAGGGGCAGCCACAGCTGCTCTGGGCACCTGTGCCAGGGCTGCCCACCCTCCCAGGGAACAATTCCTAATTCCCAATATCCCATCCATCCCTGCTCTTTTCAGTTTGAGGCGATTCCCTCTCGTCCTGTCACTCAATAATAAAAATGCTGAGGAGCAGGTGTTGGAGGGTGCTCTCTGCTCATGCAGCTCCCTCAGGAACACCCCTCCAATCCTGCCTTTGGGTGGGAACAACTTCTTCCCACTGTCCATGGAATGGCCTGCTCTTACTGTTTTTGGGTTTTTTTTTGGGCAGTTTTGTTGGTATCCCAGGGTGGCAGCTCCATTCTGACCCTGTGGGGAACTTCAGGAGAAGAGGAATTCACAATATAGGCTGCATCTGTATTAAAACCCACATTTTTTTCTCTAAGTTTTGGAAGATCACCACTCTTGTTTGCTCTGAATGCTGTATTGTGCCTCTTCATGGTTGTGGTTTCCTTTATCTCCTTGCACCTGTAATGTCACAGCACTAAGGATGAGCTTTAAATATAAAATTTGAGCCATCTGGGAGGTCTGGGACTGGGGGTGGGGAGGAAGGGGAGGAGTTACTTCCAAAAATCTGGTTAAAATTCAAAACTGCTGGATTTGGAGTGACAGTCCAGTCATAGCTACTTCTCTCTGTTTCCTTTTCCTTGAGATTTGGAAACTCACACAGGGCCTGGATGCTGCAGTAGGAGATGGACCCTAAATTTGTGGTGTTTGCTCTTGAGCCTTTCTTTAGAGAGAGATAATATATATTTATATATACATTTAATATATATTTATATATACATTTTATACATCAAATTCACTGAACAAACTCCTCTTACCAAGTCACTGCTGCATTTTGAAGCAGGTGGAAGAGTTGCCATGGCTGCAGCGATGGTTATTGAGCTTTTTTTAGGTTTCCAGGGCTTAAAACAAGGGAAAAAAAGAAAAAAGATTATTTAGGTTTAGGGAAACACCATCACCAAAACCCCCCAAAACAAACAAATCTTTATCACATTTCCAATCTTCCATCTCCCCCCAGTTCCAAATGTGCTTTTTAAAGAGTTACAAATGCTTGTTGGCATAGAAACTGCAGAATGGAAGTGAAGCATGCAAATGCAAAAGGAGCCATTCTGCTGAGCAACATGGCCTGAGCCTCTGCAAAGCTGACTGAAATCTTTTACGAGGCAAAGAAAATTGTCCAGATGTTGCTTGAATTATAATGGCACTAAATATTTCAGTTTTTCAATTTACATAAATCCAAAGAGGCTTGAAATGTGGGGAATGCAGCTCCATTACCAGTGGGCTTTCTTTTCTTATGAAAGAATTTGTAGTCCAAAAATACTGCTAAAATGTGTTTGGCTCCGAGTAGTGCCAAATCCTCATTAAAACATGTGGATATTTCTGTGGTTTAATCTGTTAGAAATGCATTCAGGATCCAGTTATGTTAAATTAAGCAACAATATTGGCCTGGATGTTGTTTGAAATATTAAATGTGGCAGTCAGAACACCAAGCAAAATGTTTGCACATTTTAATCACTCGATGAGCAATTTTTAAAAATATTTTATTCCAAGTAATGATCAAGAGTGCTTAAAAACCGTCCCTGCTCTTCTCAAGCTGCTTCCTTGCCCCTTTGAGCATCCTGGCTCCTCCATCCCACCATGGGGTGGGGATGGATTTGTGTTGTGCCAGGAGGATGCTGCTCCCTTTGAGCATTCTCCTCACCCCCTTCCACACGGTGGAGCTTATGGATACACCTCTGTATGCTTCCAAACTCCTTGTTGGGAATGTAAAAACCCAGCCTGGCCACGGGGATTTGTCACCCCAGACTTGCCCTGAGAGATTTTTCCTACTGATGCTTTGCTCTGTTGGGGTTTCCTGAAGATTTCCTGGGACAAAACACCTCTGAACTTGCCTGGCTCCTGGTTAGTTTATCTCTGTGCTCTGGCAGGATGGAGCCTCTGAAAGTGCTGTGGCAGGAGAAAAGGCCATGGATTGTGAGGACACTTTGGCTTGCTGAGGATTTATTTCCTATTTATTTCCCCCAGGTTGTTAATTGCCCCATAGTAAGGCAGGTCCTGCTTCCTGCTTTAATGCAGCCTTGCCAAGGAGGGAATTTGCAGTTGGGAATGTGGGAGTGGGTGGCACAGAGAGCCATGAAACTCTGCCTGTGCCCTGGGACATGTTCATAATACATGGGATCTAGAAACTATCCCTGTGGGAGGGTTTCTAATGGGGCAGGAGGGGCTGTTTGGTTTGAAATCTGACACTTTGCCAAAGCAATTCTACACCGGTGCTTTGTAACCCTCATTTAAAGTTCAAAACGAGTGGAGTGGGGTATATGGGCAGGTTTTCTAAAGTCTTTGGTTTTGGGGCTTTTTGAATTGCATGGCAGCTTGTGCTGCATCCAAACGAGCCCAGAGCAGGATGGTTCTGCCTGTACCTGGGTGTGATTTGATGGCATTCACACCTCTTTGTTGTCAGACATCAAAAGGGCAGGAGGTTGGTAAGCTCAAACTTCAACCAGGTTTGACTTTCCCTTTTTAGTATAAAGTTCATACTTTTCTGTGGGATAGTTTTGCAGCTTTATTAAAAAAAAAAAAAACAACAACCTCTCCAAACCCTGAAGTTCAGTGCAATTTTCTTTATTCTTTTAATTTCAAACATATGTAAAGTTTTATTTTTATATATATATATATAAGTCAAACTATATTTATATTTATATAAATATTATATTTATATTTATATTTATATTTATATTTATATTTATATTTATATTTATATTTATATTTATATTTATATTTATATTTATATAAAACTACCTGATGATAAATGGGGATGGTTAATGATTCATGATGGAAGAAAGCAAGTGAAAGTAGGAGGCACAGTGGCATGGGGTCAAATGATTCTATGACTTTTGGGAGGTTTGATGAAGCAGGAAAGTCTGGGTTTTTTAAAGGGGGGCAGCTGGGGCACTCACTGGGCTGTGGGGAGCAAGGGGAGCTGTCAGTGTCACCCCATTTTATCCACCAGCTTTATTTTTAAAATTTCATTATTTGCTTCAATGGGATCTTCATCTTTAGGGTGGGTTCCTGGTTTTGCTGCATTAATACCTGCTTAACAATTTAATCTCCATGTGGGATAGGGGCAGCTGCTTCAAAACTGCATTTCCTGACAGGATGCAATATGTGCTTAATAGAGAAACATCATTAGCTGGGCAGGATAAGTTAGGCCAAGCTTGTAGAAAAATCTTAAGTCTGAAATTAAGGCATTTAAGCCTTGTTGCTGCCTGTACTTCAAGGTAAGCAGCAGCAGGGTCCTCGTTTTTAAACCTGCCCCAGCAGGAGAGTAAGAAAGAATTAGAGAGAAAGAAGTGGGATGGAGAGAATAAATTATTAACAGAAGTGTGAGAAAATACAGGAGTTAAAAATATGGGAAAGAGTTTTGAAACACGAGAGGAAACTTTGAACTCTGAGGGACTGGGCAGCTGTGCAGGTGAACAACTGCAAACAGGAAAAACTTACCCAAAAACTGTTCAAGGGAGGCACTTGGGGATGGAGGTGGGAAGGTGGGAAACAGGTGGGGATGGCAAAGGGCTGGGAGGCAAATGCTGCTGGTTGTGTCTGCAACGGCTGCAGGAGATTTCCTTTGATTGTCCTCCAGCCAAGGACTAAAAAGTGACCCAAGGAAGTTCCCCGAGCCCTGAATGT